>NC_142512.1:29880303-30183333 GCF_057876585.1 Rhinolophus sinicus
TCAAGGGCTGGAGGAGACCTGTTGTGGGCAGCTGTGTCTTCTTACATGAGGAGCCCTCTGTTCTGACCCCACAGGAATCAGAGCTTAGTAAGAAGCGGAAGAAATGTGAGAGCCTGGAACAGGAAGCCCGAAAAAAGCAGAGGCGATGTGAGGAGTTGGTGAGCTCTGGAGTGTCTCCCAGAAGCCAGCTCCCCCCTACCCCCAGGCCAGTCAGGTGGTGGGTTCCCTCTCAGCTCTGCTTTCATCCATCTTACCCTCACTTTTTCACGTGTGCTACGGGGCTCTCCTTTCCTGGCTGATGCAGTTTCCAGGTGGGGGAGGAAGGCCTTGTCGGGGAGGGCAGGGTCCTCTGTGTGGGAAGGGGAGGAATGTGGGTGCTGGGCCCCCACCCCAGAGCTCCTCTGGTCTCTCAGGAACTGCAGCTGAGAGAAGCCCAGAATGAGAATGCCCGCCTGGTGGAGGAGAACTCTCGGCTCAATGGGAGAGCCACAGAGAAGGAGCAGGTAGCCTCTCTGCCCAGGTGCGGGGGGGCCTGGGCTCCTGCTAGGCCCTGGTCCCTGGTGAGGGACTATCTTCTCCAACCCCCGATCCAAACTGGGCCAGAATATGAAGGGTACAGTTTCCCTGGTAAGGGAGCTGGTGAGACAGGGCTCACACATCTAGCTCCCTGCCATTCCCCCATCTCCAGGTGGAGTGGGAGAATGCAGAGCTGAGAGGCCAGCTCCTGGGTTTGACGCAGGAGAGGGACTTGGCCCTTCGCAAGAGCCAGGGCCTGCAGAGCAAACTGGAGAGCCTGGAGCAGGTGTTGAAGGTGAGAGGACTATGTAGGTGGAGGGAAAGTACTGGTCTCTGGCACAGGGAGAAAGTGGGACAGTAGAATATGCCCTTTGTGGGGCACTGAGGTCTGAGGCTGAATCCTGGACCACAAGTCCTTTTTCCTTTGTAGTGTCAGTTTCCTTTTTAAGGGTATCTGGAACACGTGGTGTCTGAGGTTCCCTCATCTTAGATCGTCTGCAGAAATGGTGGACTGGGGTTCTGGCTTTAACCCAGGGTCTTGTGTTTCAGCACATGCGGGAGGTGGCCCAGCGGCGGCAGCAGCTGGAGGTGGAGCATGAGCAGGCTCGGCTCAGCCTGCAGGAGAAGCAGGAGGAGGTCCGGAGGCTGCAGCAGGTGGGGGCAGGGTATTCACGGGGCAGGAATGAGGGAAGGATGGTAGGTTGCTGGACCTCAGCTTAGTCTAACCATCCACTCATCCAATGAGCATTTACTGAGCAACCACTGTGTGCCAGGCGCTGGGGGACAGTGGTAGGCAAAGACCAGGTCTCTGACCAATCATCAAATAAGCATATCTGTGAATGAGATGATCCCAGTCACGGAGAGCGCAATGGGGGAAGAAAACAAGGTGATGTACCAGTGGCTGGGGTGAGGTGACGGGCCATTTTAGAGAGAGGTCAGTGGGAAAGGCTCTGTCCTCAAGGATGGAAGCCAGCTGAAGAGCATGCCAGGTAGGGGACTAGAAATGCAAATGTCCTGTGGTGGGAAAGAACCTGGGGATCCAGACCGGTGTGGCTATAATGTGGTAGGATGGACAGAACAGCAGGAGCCGGCAAGAGCCAGATCACCTTGGGCCTTAAAGACTGTGGAAGTAGTTTGGATATTTTGCTCTCTGAGTGGTTAGAAGGCTGTTGAAAGGTCCCAAATAGGGTGTAGCATGATCTGACTCATCAATTTAGGCGATAACTGTTATGGTGTGGAATTAACCCCTGGTTATTCACAAAAGGTGAAAGCATTGACAGACTCTATGAAGGAAGTTTTTATTAACGTTAGGGCAGAGAAAGAATGCCCATGGCAGTGTCCAAAGATGATGGCTGCCTCTGGTAGTAAGGAGAGAAACACTGGCAGGGGAGTGTGTGTGTCGGGGGGTGGTCGCCGGGGCCGAGTCCAGAGTCTGAGAGTGGACAGTTGTCCTTAACTTCAGGTTAGCTTTTTCTTACATAGGGAAGGGGGAGTCAGTCAGGCAGGTTTGAGGGCTGACATCCTTCCTGAGGTCTGGTCTGTTTGAAGACGATGTTATCTCTGCACTCTGGACTCGGACTCGGTCTTAGCAGCCTGGGACTTTAATGCATTACCAGTAAAAACTGCAAGGGAGTTGTAAATTCGATTCCAGTGTCGGGGCGCCTGAGGATTAAGAAATTGCTCTTTTCCAGGTTAGGATGTTGTTAATAAACGAGGTACGGGTAGCCTTGAGAAAGGGAACAGAGTTCTTCAGTTAATCAGTGAGGGGAGAAGCAAAGAGAAAATAGATGAGTATCAGGATGGATCAAACTGCAAACAAACTAAGTCTAATTACAGGTGGCTAGATAGGAAGCTATGCAGTGAGTCAAACTGCAAACTATCTAAGTCTAACTGCATTACTGATTCACTGAGTTTCACCCTTACAATAACATTGGCAGCACTGTGGATGGTGAGCTGCGGGAGTGGGCACAGAAGCAGGGCCATCAGGTGTTGGGACTCTTGCAGGGGTCCAGGGGGGGCGATGATGGCCGTCTGGACTAGGGTACAGGCAGTGCAGGTGGAAACAAGTGGACTGAATTGAAGTATATTTTGGAGATAGAATCCACAAGACTCCATGGATTCCAGTCATGGAATGACAGTCCCCACTCTGTCACCCATTTGCTGAGTAAACACTGATGGAGGGTGGACTTTCACTCCCCAGGGGGTGAGGGATGAAGGGGCAACAGATCTGAGAGGTAGGAAATCCTGAGTCTGAATTCTGTGTTGGCCAACTTTGGATTTTGTGGTAAACATTCAAGCAGAGGTGTCCATAGACAGCTGGATCTATGAGTCTGGAGTCGTGGGGAAGTTGGTCTTGAAGACGTGTTTTGGAGTCCTTAGCGTGACTAGAGGGGCCCGTTGGGAGAGAGTGAAGAGTATAAAGTGAGCTCAGTAGCACCCTAACATTCAAAGGAGTAGAAGGCAGGGAGCAGGTAAAAGGGGCTGAGAAGGAGTGCCCGGAGAGGTGGGAGGGGAACCGGAGGGTAGATATCCCGGAAGAGAAAAACAGTATGAGGCCCACCTGTCTTTGACCCCATGGCCTTCTGGACTAAGGCATGGTTCAGGGGTAGGAGTTTGGGAGGAAGGAACCCTCAGCCTCCACCTTCCCAGTGTCCCTTCCATCTCCCTCTCTCCCACCCCTTTCTTCCCTCCCCTCCCCTCCCCCTACCCTCCCTTCCATCTCCCTCTCTCCCATCCCCATTCCTCATCCTTCCCCTCCAGCTTTTGCCTCCTCCCACCTGTAGGCCCAGGCAGAAGCCAGGAGGGAACATGAAGGGGCCGTACAGCTGCTGGAGGTAGGTCCCTGGAGGTGGCCACTAGCAACACCAGCTTGGGGAGAAGCAGGGGAAATTCAAAGAGACCTGGAATGGATTGTGTGTGGGGTGTGGGATGTGGGGTTGCAGGAAGGGCCCTTAAACGCTTCAGGGCCTAGACAATCCCCTCCGCCATTGGCCTACTTCTCAGGCTAGAGCACAGCCAGGCAGTGGTTCCTGGGTCTGTTGGCTATGGTCTCCCATTGCCGCCCACCCCCAGTGGCAGCCTTCACCTTGAAATACCCTTCCATTTAGGAAGTGGTCAGTCAGTCCAGTGAGCTGACCAAAGGGTGTCCACTTGGGTCCCTCTCTCCCTCCCTCGCTAGGTAATTACCCACAGGGCTCGGGGTCTAACCTCTCCTCTGTGCTTTCCTTTCCTGCCACAGTCTACCCTGGATTCCATGCAGGTACAGCCTCCTGAAGCCCTACCTCCCGGGCGTGTCCCCTCCTCCACTCCCCTCCAGGCCGGCTGAGCCACATCTCCTCCCTCAGGTCCACATGGTCCCACCTCTCACGTCCAACAGAGCAGAGTGTAACTGAGAGCAGACCTGAGAATCTGGAAATGTGCTGGGTTCCCACAGGACGTGTGGGCCATCTGCTTGTCCCGTATTTGCCACTGTGCCTGGCAGACACGGGGCCTTCCCTCCTCTAGGACCGAGCCACTCGGCCCATGAGGCAGTTCATCACTAGTCTAACCTGTGATCCTCTTGATATTGGCCAGGGGAGAGCCCCAAATGTTGGGACTCTGGATACCTGAGAAAAAGTCTTGAGAATTGGCTCATTCCTGTCACAAAGATGTCCCTAGCTCCCGATTGGGATCTCTCTGGGGACCTCTCTGAGAGCAGGGATTTGGGTCACTGACTGGGAAGGTGACAAGCAGCAGAGCTAAGAAAACTCCTGAGGTGCTACTGGCTGTAGTGATGGGGATGGGAGCCATCCCTTTTGGCCTAGAAAGCAGCCAGAAGCAGGAAGTACCACTGCCTGGGGGAGAGGGTGTGCTGAATGTGAGGCAGGCCCCCCACCTTCTCTGGGGGAGGGGGAGGGAGGAAGATGTCCCACAGCTCTAGGACTTTACCCTTAGCTCAGACACCGTTAAGGGCAATGGGGCAGCCAGGCTGATGGCTGGTACCCAGGCCTGCGGGCTGGGCGATGCAGTCTGAAGCCCTGTGTGGGGCTGTGTGGAGATAGCACAGGCTGGGACTGGGCAGCTTTGCTGGGTCTGGTGGCTCATGGAGGGTCTTGGCGCAGGTTCGGGTTCGAGAGCTTGAGGAGCAGTGCCGCAGCCAGACAGAGCGCTTCAGCCTCTTGGCGCAGGAACTCCAGGCCTTCCGCCTACACCCTGGCCCCTTGGATCTGCTCACCTCAGCCCTGGGCTGCAGTATCCTTGGGGACCGCCCACCACCTCCCTGCTGCTGCTCTATCCCCCAGCCCTGCCGGGGGCCTGGCCCCAAAGGTAAGGTAGACCCCCAGTGACGTTAGCCTGGAATCCCCCAGACCAAGATCAGAGAGTTCAGGGTCAGAGAAGGCTAGCAACTCACCCAAAGTCACATAGCAAGTTAGAGCCAGGCCTGGAGTGGCTGTCCCAGACTCTGGCCCAGGCGTCTCTGGCCACTAGGAGTTGGGCACTAGGACTCAATAGTGGGCAGTGTGGGCTTGTGAAGAGTCGGGACTGGGCATCAGTCAGATCTGGTGGTCCCAGCTCCACTCACTTAAAAGTCTATGTGATCTTTGCTGCTAAACCTCTGTGGGCTGTGGTTTCCTAAGCTGTCAGAAAGGAATAGCTCCATGCACCTCATCAAGCTGCTCTGAGGATATGTGAAATAATAGTGTAAATTGCCTCCACTTAGTAAGTTCCCCCCAAGTATTTCCCTTCTTTTAAGGAAACCCTGCAATGGAGGGCCTGCCCCCATACCCAGGTGGCTCCATCCTTGGTCCCTGATCCCTCCTTAGGCCACAGACCCACACCCGTGTGCCATCTTCTCTTTAGACCTTGACCTCCCGCCAGGCTCCCCAGGGCACTGCACCTCAAAGTCTTCTGAGCCTGCCCCTGCCATCCTTGCTGGGGTCCCTCGAAGGATGGCCAAGAAGGCAGAGTCTCTCTCCAACTCCTCTCACTCCGAGTCCGTCCACAACAGCCCCAAGTCATGCCCTACGCCTGAGGTCAGTGCAGGGGAGGGGCCTGGGGTCTGCCTCCGTCTTGGGGAAAGGGGAGGGGACGTGGCCTTGTCCTATTTGGGGTCCCCGGGACTTGGGTAGATGCTGGCCTATGCAGGGTCCCCCATTGGGAAGTGGAGCCAGGCCCTAGGAGAGAAGGACCTGTGGATTCTTCCTAGTGGGCAGGGAGCTCAGGTGGAGCCTATCTTGCTGTCCCGTGCCCTCCTGCAGGGCCTACCTTGGGGCCGCCCAACCCCACCCCTCTGGGGCTCAGAGAAGCCCTAGAGTCCTGGGCTGGATGGAGGGAGACACTTGGGCGCCAGGATCCACTTAATGAGACTGTTCGTGAGAGTGTAGCAGAAGCCATGGGTGCATGAGAAAGAGCACAGGTTCTGCGATTCAGATCCCAGCTTTGTCTTAGGCAAGACCCTTTCTGGGCTTCGGATTCCTTGTCTGGATTTTGGAGCTGATGCAACCTGCCTTGTAAGTTTGTTGTGGGGATTACATGAAAAAATACAAGGCAAGTGCCTCTCGCAGTGCAGAGCACACGGTAAATGCTTGACATATGGCAGCTTTTGTTATTACCGGGTTCTTGGGCATCACTCACAACTCTTCCAGTCACTTCTTACCTCTCTGTACCTCCCAAACTCCAGAAAGTGGAAGGGGCAGGTCAGGAGCAGCCTACTGTCCAAGGTTGTGGAAAGTGGTAGAACCCAGCCCTGGGCCTCTGCTGCCCCCTTGTGGGCAGAACGATGGTGCTGGCTTTGGATGTCGTGGGGCAGGTTTGGCCTTGTCTTAACTTGCTCGGTATCCTTCTCTCAGGGACTTCTTAGCCCCCTCTGCCTCCTTGCATTCAGCTCTTTATAGTTCTGGTGCTTTGCTGCATTTTTACCTTAAGGAGACAAACTACCATTGGACACCCATTCCATAACAGTGTGGCTGGTCACCTCGCCGATGGGGAAAGTGGTCTTAGTTCCTGGGCTGGTGCAGTAGCAGTCGGGGTTTGGGGAGGTTATCCCCTCTCCCTTTATCCAGGGAAGCTGGGCTTTTCCAGGACCGGCTGACTCAGGTACTGATTTAGAAAACAGCGGGGCTCATTGCTGCTGGCCTTGTCGCACGCCCTCACTTTCCCTTCTCAGAGCAGTGGGTTTTCCTCTGGCTCGGCCTAGAAACCTGCTTGCTTTGCCCTTGGCCCTGGGTCCTGGAGAACACTGGCAATTCTGTTTTCCCACAGGTGGACACAGCCAGTGAGGTGGAGGAACTGGAGCCAGACAGCGTCTCCCTGCTCCCAGCAGTGCCGGAGGGCAGCCAGGGAGGAGCCAGGATCCAGGTCTTCCTAGCACGCTATAGGTGGGCCCCTCACCCCTGCTCCCCATCCCCTCCCCTAGCATTTGGGGTGCTTGGGAGGAAGGGGCCAGGTGAAGATGGAGGCCTCTGGAAATGGAGGGGTTGTTATAGGTATTCCCAGTTGTCCTCTTAACCCAGTTGGGGCAAGGTGAGCCCATTGAGTGCCCCACTTGGCTAATGGTGGACAACCAAGTCTCCACAAAGGGGAGAGGAGATGGGACCTGGACATAGTAGGTCACGGTCCTCCTCCTCTTCTGTGTCTCCCGGCAGCTACAATCCCTTCGAGGGCCCCAATGAGAATCCAGAGGCAGAGCTTCCACTTACTGCTGGCGAGTATATCTACATCTATGGCAACATGGATGAGGACGGCTTTTTTGAAGGTAGGAAGGTAGTAGGGTCACTCTGTTCATTCCTCTGTTTTGAAGCTTCTCTTCCCAAAGATCTTCACCCGTTGGAGGTCCCCAGCATGCTCAGCCCACCATAACTTTTCAGACTCAGCCAAAAGGCAACAGAGATCTGACAACCTGTGGGGAAAGAGAAAGGAAGGGATCTGGAAAAGGGGACAGCTGGTGTGAAGGTCTGTCCCAAGCAGGGCAGGACAGGACCTACCACAGTCTAAATAATGCACAGTGACACACAGAATTTTGGCTAAATTCACCTTTGTGCTGGTAGACAGGGAACAGCAGTGTTTAACACTAGTGACACCGAGGTCAGGCATGTAACATAGATCTGATGCTGGATTCCAGTTGAGTGTGGGGAGGAGGAATCGGTCCAGAGCCAGGAAAGGGTGTTGGCAAGTAGTTAGCAGGTGTCAGGGCCCAGGCTTCAGGGCGTGGGCTTCAGGGAAGTTCTCTAGTGTCTGTGGGGAGACCAGGCAACTGACGCAGATACCCCATTACTGAGACTGCCTGACAGGGCAGGGCCTAGAGAAGAAATGGCCTTGGGACACTTCCAGGATGGCCCTGGCTGGGCACCAGACTATAGTTTTGTTTTTATAAAAAAAAAAAACAAAAAGCCAGCACCTTTTTTTTTTTTTTGGAGGGGGGGCAGCAAAAACATAAATATTAACTAACCAAAAATTACTAGCATCTGGGGTAGAGTTAAAGGCATGTGGACAACTGGATGTACGATGCCGTATTCCTCATGAAACCTTAGCTAAGTGACTGCTTCATTAACGTCTGGTCCCACCTGGACCTTCCTCAGTGGCATGAACTGCCTGGCTCGACTCCATCCCAGGCTCCAGCCTCAGCCTTTCAGTGCTGTGAAGCCTCCTACTTTTAACGTCATGGTCCTTTGTGTTAGTGTTTATATTAATTTCCTAGGGCTGCCCTAACAAATTTACCGCCAACCGGTGGCTTAAAACAACAGACATGCATTCTCTCACATCTCTGGAGGCCAGAAGTCTGAAATTAAGGTGTTGGCAGGGCCACATGCCCTATGGAGGCTCTAGGGGAGAATCCGTTCCTTGTACCTTTCAACTTCTGGTGGTTCCAGGTTTTCCTTGGCTTGTGGTCCCTTCACTACAGTCTCTGCATCTGTCATCACATGGCCTCCTCCTCTTCTCCCAGTCTCTCTGTGCATCTCTTATAAGGACACCTGTCATTGGGTTTAGGACCCACCCAGATAATCTGGGATGAGCTCATCTCAAGCCCCTTAACTTAATTACATCAGCAAAGATGCTTTTTCCAAATAAGTCCACATTCACAGAATCCAGGGAGTAGGACGTGGACATATTTTTGGAGGCCACCATTGAACCCACTGTCGTGTTTATATTATCTAATTTATTGAAAGGCCCTACTGTTTCTTCTTCAAGTTTCCTTACCTTTTTAAAAAAATTTTCCTCTTAATCTAAGCAGACAGAGAGAGTGTTGGGGAAACTCGCAGGCCCTCCTGCAGCTCAGACCTGCCTACAGGCACCCTCTGCCCTAAGCCCTGATCCATGTTTTCCCTGCTCCTACAAAGGCACAGCAGCCACCAGCTCATCTGTTCCCTGGGGACCTTTTTCCTTCTCCCAGAATAGCTTGATTTCTTCTTCCTTCCTTGACATCCCTCAAACAAACAACAACAAATGTTATAATAC
The DNA here is from genome assembly GCF_057876585.1 of Rhinolophus sinicus. NCBI lineage: Eukaryota > Metazoa > Chordata > Mammalia > Chiroptera > Rhinolophidae > Rhinolophus > Rhinolophus sinicus. Next base: position 29,889,253 of record NC_142512.1, read on the forward strand.
TCTGTTGTCAGGTGTTCAGAGGAACTGGCACAAAGTAACAGAACTTCCCTTTGGTCACTGGATTGACCACCAGTCGTGCTCCTAGACCCAGGTCTGCTGTGGGTCTCGTCCAGCTAGAACCCACGGGAGACTCTTTTCTTTGGCACTGATGTCTCTTGTCTCTCAAGATTCCTTTCCTTACCCTGACCAGGTAGTGCTTTCCTCTTCCTTTGAAGAGGAACCTCTTCCTTTTCCTCAAAAGGAAGTTGAGGGGCGCCCCGCCCCCACTCCTCAGGCCTGTATAATATGGAACTTTTCAGACGTACAGAACAATTAAAGACTAGTACAGTGAATACCAATATACTCACCACTTGCAATCAACAACTGTTCACATTTTGCGTATTTGCTTTATCTATATATAGGTGATAAAAAAGACAAATGACTGAAAAGCAAGCTGTAGACATTATGACAGTTTACCTAGACACACCTCACCAGGCACCTTCTCAGAGCAAGGACGTTGGCCTATATCGTTGCAGCACCAGCATCACTTGCCAATGGGTTAGAAATGCAGAATCTCAGCCGCACCCAGGCCTAACAGAATTAGAATCTGCATTGTAACAAATCGGGTGATTGATACACACAGCAAAGTTTAAGAAGCTCTGTCCTGTCTAACCACAATACTGTTATCACACAAAAATGAACAGTAACCTAGTCCAGATCTTGACTTCTCTTGTATTTGCAAAGCACTGACAGGTAAATGTTGATTTGAATCTAATGCTTCACATCACCCACTGACCATTTCTAAAATGCACTTATTAGACTGTTTTTTTCTCTACTTCCTCTCTGTCTTCCCCTTCCCTGTCCTCCTGCCAGGGGAGCTCATGGATGGCCGAAGGGGCCTGGTCCCTTCCAATTTTGTAGAGCGTGTGTCCGACGACGACCTCCTGACCTCCCTCCATTCGGAGATGGCTGATTTGTCCCACAGTTCAGGCCCTGAACTCAGTTTCCTGAGCGGAGGTGGGGGTGGCAGCAGTAGTGGGGGCCAGAGCAGTGGGGGACGCAGCCAGCCCAGATCAAAGGAAGAGGCTGCAGGGGATGAGCTCAGTCTGAGCCCCCCACCCGAGGGCCTGGGCGACCCCCCTGCTGTGCCTTACCCCCACCATCTGGCCGTCCTCAAGCAGCTGGCCCACAGCGTGGTGCTGGCTTGGGAGGCACCTCCTGAGCAAGTGGAGCTACGTGGCTACCATATCTGCGTGAATGGGGAGCTGCGTCAGGCCCTGGGACCTGGGGCACCCTCCAAGGCTGTGCTTGAGAACCTGGACCTGCGGGCCGGGCCCCTCCATGTTTCTGTGCAGGCCCTGACCAGCCGGGGCAGCTCTGACCCTCTGCGCTGTTGCTTGGCGGTGGGTGCCCGGGCCGGAGTGGTACCTAGCCAGCTGCGGGTCCATCGACTGACAGCCACATCTGCTGACATCACCTGGGTGCCCAGCAATAGCAACTTGGCCCATGCCATCTACCTCAATGGGGAAGAGTGTCCCCCTGCCCTCCCCAGCACCTACTGGGCCACTTTCTGCCATCTGCGGCCGGGTACACTCTATCAGGCACGAGTGGAGGCTCAGCTCCCACCTGGAGGGCCCTTGGAACCAGGCTGGGAGAGGCCAGAGCATCGGGCTGCCACCCTGCAGTTCACCACACTCCCAGCAGGTATGCAAGCTTGAGTAGTGACTGTAACACCCAGGAGGCCCGGCCATGGGTGATGGCGGAAGGGCAGACTGTTCTATCTGCATTTTCAGGGAAATGGCAAAGTGGTCTGGTATCTCCGGTGGTGTGTCCTGCATTACTGGTCTTGTGCCCTCTCATTCTCCCAGGCCCGCCTGATGCCCCCCTGGATGTACAGATTGAGCCGGGGCCCTCCCCTGGAATCTTGGTCATCAGCTGGCTCCCAGTAACAATTGATGCTGCCGGCACGTCCAACGGCGTCCGGGTCACAGGCTATGCCATTTATGCAGATGGGCAGAAGGTATGGCCTGGAGACTCTGTCCACCTGTATCCTGGGAGCAGGAAGAGGGTCTCTCCTTGCCATGCTCAGAGGCCTGGTCTCAGCCTGGCACAGAGGTGCCCAGCCCCTGGCATTTGGGTACTAGGTAGTGGATTGGCCAAGAGCATGGGCTTTGGTAGTAGTTGATTGGGATTCAAAAAAAAGCAACAAACCTCTCCCCCACTGAAGCCCTGTGGCCAGGATTAAGTGAGATAAGGCGTGCCAAGGGCTTAGCACAGAGCCTGGCAGAACGCTAGCCGTCGTCGTGGTGCCCTCACACTTGGCCGGCTCCGCTTCCCTTTCCCATTCTGTGCTCCCTCCACCCTGCAGATCATGGAGGTGGCCTCCCCCACAGCAGGCAGCGTGCTGGTGGACTTGTCACAGCTGCAGCTGCTGCAGGCGTGCAGCGAGGTGGCCGTGCGTACCATGTCACCCCATGGCGAGTCCGCCGACTCCATTCCGGCTCCTGTCGCCCCAGCCCTGACTGCAGCCTTCCTGCCAGCCAGGGTCTCCTGCCCCTCACCACGACCAGGCTCAGAGGCCAGACCACCCCTTGCTCCAGCCACCCCAGGGCCTGGAGACCCCAGCTCCCCTCTCCAGTGCCCTGAGCCCCATAGAACTCGAGAGCCCCCCGGGGACCCCCGAGCAAGCCCACCCAGAGAGATACCAAAAGGATCCCAAGAGGAGCCCCCAGCACCTTGCTCCCAGGTACCCTGCTGAGGAGGGGGGAGTAGGTGGAGGCTGGGAGAAGGGCCTGGGACTTGGGCTCTTCCTTAGTGCCTCCCATTCCAGGAGGAAGCTGGGGCAGCTGTGCTGGGCACCTCAGAAGATAGGCAGACCAGCGAGCCAACCGTGAGTGAGAGAGCTCCTGGCCCTGCAGCTTCCTCACTGGCCCAGGAGGAGGCCGAGTGGACCATGGGAGAGGCCAGCCCGGCACCCTGCTCCACCCAGGGAGCTCTGGCCCCGAAGGTGCCTTGTGCTGAGGCCTGCCTTGGAGGAGACATGGGGTCTGGGCTGAGGCCCAGGGCTGAGGTACAGGGTTGGGGATACACTGTGCCATTTCAAAGAATCAGGACCTGCTTCCTTGATTTCTTTGTCACCTCATCTTTCCTGATTTCTTTCTCTTTTGGTTCCCATTCTTTTCCCCAGCCCCCACATCGTGCATAACCCCATTTGGGTTGTGACCTTCTCTCCCTCTGCCAAGAGACCTCTTTCATTCTGGCTGGGGCTGACCCACCCCGCCCCTCTCACTGCCCTTCCCCCTCTCCTGCAGAAGGACACGGCAGAGCTCGGGGTCCGTCCAGTGAGCTCCCTTGTGGACCATGGCCGCAACTCAGATCTGTCAGACATCCAGGAGGAGGAAGAAGAGGAGGAAGAAGAAGAGGAGCTAGGTTCCAGGACTTGCTCTTTCCAGAAGCAGGTTGCTGGCAAGAGCATCAGGGAGAATGGGATCAAGGTAATGGGGTGTGGAGGGCTGGTGGGGCCTAGACCTCGGGTTCCAGGGGCCTCTGCCCCATGTGTCAGCAGCTGCTCCAGCCGCCACTGAGTGCCAGCAACATTCTAGGTGTGTGGCCTGGGCCCGGTCCTAAGCAGCAGATAGGAAGTGGCTCAGGCTTGGCCTCTGCCCTCCTGGGAAGAAAGGGGAGGATAAGAAGCTCTTTGCTGCACCTTCTTCCACTCCAGCCCACCAGATGCAGCACCCTGGCCATCGGAGAGCCTGGTGTTGGGAGCTACCGGGGAAGGGGTGGGGAGGCCTTTCTGCTGTGACTGGCACAGCCTGCTCCTGTCCCTCTGGGGCCCGAGCATTGTGCGGCCTATGCCTTGGGTATGTTCCCTCATTCTTCCTCTGCCTGCCCTGGACATGCCATGTGACTTTGGGCCATCCCCTTCTCTGGTCCTTCCTCTCGGAGGAAGCTGAGGGAGGGCTAAAGGGTTGCTTGCAAGCCCTGCCCTCATTTGAGGGCAAAGATCACAGCTCTGTCCTTTTCCCATGGACCTCTCTTCCCTGCTGCCCTCCTCCCTCCTGCCCCCAGCCCCAACACCAGCCCGAGCCCTTCTGTGAGACTGACAGCGACGAGGAGATTTTGGAGCAGATCTTGGAGCTGCCCCTCCAGCAGTTCTGCAGCAAGAAGCTCTTTAGCATCCCCGAGGAGGAGGAAGAGGAGGACGAGGAGGACGAGGAGAAGCCAGGGGCAGGATCTTCTTCCCGAGACCCCAGCCCGCCGGAGCCTTTGTTGCCTGGGCTGGACTGTGATAGCACTCAACCCCAAGGACCTGGCCCATGTCCCTTGTCTCCTGAGCCCTCCAGTGCCAGAGACCACCTGGAGGACACAGCCGGACTAGTTGGTGGAAGCAGCTGGAGGAGAGGAAGTGGCTCTACCGAGAAACCCCCAAACCGCAAGCGGTCCCCAGATCCCCGTGAACACTGTAGCCGCCTTCTCAGTAACGGCGGGACCCAGGCCTCTGGACGACCAGGCCCCACACGGGAGAGGGGCGGCTCCACTGTGGGCGAGGGCACCAGGGGTGGACCAGAGGCTGGTGGGAGAGGGGGCCTGGCCCCCTCCCAGAGGTGCCCACGTGGCCGGACCCCAGAATCTGGCCTGGCCAGCTGCCTCTCCCCCAAGTGCTTGGAAATCAGCATCGAATATGATTCTGAGGATGAGCAGGAGGCGGGCGGCGGGGGCATCAACGTCACTAGCTCCTGCTACCTCGGAGATGGGGAGGCCTGGGGCACAGCACCCATAGGAAGGTCCAAGGGGGCTGTGAAGGCGAATTCAGGCCCCAACCCCTACCCACGCCTCCCGGCCTGGGAGAAAGGGGAGCCAGAACGGAGAGGCCGCAGTGCGACTGGCAGAACCAAGGAGCCAGCCTCCCGGGTCCGTGCCCACTCCCACCCTGGGCAGCCCCCTACCTGCTGCCGCCTGGCGGCTCTGCTTGCTGCCCACCAGCCACTCCCATTCCACGCTGCCGCCTCCATCAGCAGAGGTGGGGCTGGGCCTCCGGGCTCCCTCACCTGCCTCCTCCCACCCACATTCCACTGCTTTGCTGCTTCTGCTGATCGGAACTGGGATGCACAATATTCTGTTATCATTAGTCACCAATTGCCGCCAGGCAGCCCCCTGCCTACGGGCTGAGTGGCCCTTTCCTCTGCTTAGGACACTGACTGTGATGGCCAGCTGAGAAGAGGCCCTCCTCTCACACGCTCCTTGGCCAACTCTAAGCTCTCATCTTAGTCCCCTCTACTGCACACATCTAGGGTGGCTGGAGCTGGGGCCTCCCATCCTGCCCTTCGTCTCCAGCAAGGTTGGGCCAAGGCTCCAGGAGAGGAATGTTGCGTCCCTGCTCTGCTGTGCTGCTTATGCTGACGGGGAAGAGCTGGGGAGAGCGTGTGGGGTTCTACCCCGCTGAGGTGCCCGCCAGAGGGATGGTGTGACACTTCTACTGTCTGTTGCCCTCTCTTTGCAGGCACCAGAGATTGGGGAGCCCAGAGGGCAGGACAGCTCTGGGCGGAGGGGCCCCCTGCAGAGAGGGGGCCGGCCCCCCAGGCCAGGCACCACTGAGTTGGGTGAGCACCTGATGAGGGGTTGGGTAGGCAGAGGGGGCCTTTCCTAAGGCCTTCGCCAGAGCTTATTATTGCTTTCTCTCTCTCCCGACCCCTCCACAGCCCCTCCGAGGAGCTCCCCAGAGGTGCTGGCTTCCCAGGACCTACCTGTCAGGGTGTTTGTGGCTCTGTTTGACTATGATCCTGTGTCGATGTCGCCTAACCCTGATGCCGGGGAAGAGGAGCTCCCCTTCCGGGAGGGCCAGATCCTGAAGGTGACTCACTGTCTGTGGACTCCCTCGTGCCTCCTTTCCTGCACTGGAGGGAGGTATCATAGCCATGCATGGGCGAGAACGCATCTTCTAGAGCCAGATGATGTAGGGTTGCCACTTCTAGCTGTGTGACCTTGAGTACATGAACTCCTCTGGGCCTCAGTTTCCTCCTTGGTAAAATGGGGCTAGTGTTAGTGTCTGCCTCATAGGGTTGTTGGAGGTTTTACGTGATGTACTACCCATAGAGTACTTCAGCTGCCTGGCATATAGCACAATAGAACTGCTGCTGTTAATGTGACAACTTTTATTATACTTCCAAGTGTTTATGAAAGGCTTTTGCTATTGCTCTGAGGTTGGGGAGATCTAGTTGGGGGTGGGCCCGGGGAATGGACGTGCATATAGTGATGATAATACAGAAAGGGCTATTTTCTCTCATCCCTCTGACTCTGATTCTTGGCCCTTTCCCCCATTTCCTGTTCCATGGCCCACCAAAGATAGAACATTCTCCTGCAGTTCCACGTGCGGTGCTGTGGGGCTCAGAGCCTGGAGCACAGGGAGCTAACTGAACTGGCCTTCTGAGACACCTGGTCTTTGCCTCCAGGTGTTTGGGGACAAGGATGCCGATGGCTTCTACTGGGGTGAAGGTGGGGGCCGGACGGGCTACATCCCCTGCAACATGGTGGCGGAGGTGGCGGTGGACAGTCCGGCAGGGAGGCAGCAGCTGTTCCAGCGGGGTCATTTGTCCTCAGATGTTCTCCTTGAGGGCTCAGGTATGACCTGCCGCTGTTCCTCACCCACACCCCACCATCCTACTTCCAATTCAACTCCCTTCTGATCTTTGTATTTCGGGAGGAGGGGAATTGGTGTATCTGGAGTAGCAGGATGCCTCATTTATCCAGAATCTAGCAGAACCTCTGGGGCCTCACAGAGACTGAGTCCAGTGTGGCCACAGCAGCGAGCTCGCCATATGGTGTGAGATCTGCTGCAGAGGTGTATTTTGGATCCTGGGGTTTGGGGGTGGGAGAGGGATGCCCTTCAGAAACCTGAGTGCAGGAACCCTGGTGCGGCCCTATGAGGAGATTCCAGAGTCACTGTCCTATCCCCTGCCTCCGTTTCTCTTATGTCTACTTGCCTTCCTGAATCAGGGAATGGTCTCTTTCTGTACTCCACAGCCCGCACAACTGGGCCTCCCCCCAAGCCCCGCCGGTCCAAGAAAGGTGGGTGACATCTCCCCTTCCCCTTCAGGGGCCTGTGAGGATGAATGGGGGTAGGGGGCACTGCTTGGCTTTCTGGGGAGACACATGTAGGGTTTTGAGCAGGGAAAGGGGATAAGGGTAGACCTTCATTACATCCATCCCCTCCAGGGGGAAGCTTCATTTTAATGGGGATGAGGAGTGGTTTGCCAGGACCTCGCTTCCAAAAAGTACCTGACTATATAAATTCTGTGCAACCTGGAATAAGTCACTTACCTTTTCTGGGCCTTAGGTCACTACGCAAACCAAAGGGCTGGGCTCATGTGCTCCCTGAGCATCCTCCTCCTGCTTCCCTTGCGTGAGGCTGAGCAGGGATGTGAGGGGAGGGGCGCTCACACACGTTCTCTCCACAGCTGAGTCAGAAGGTCCTGCCCAGCCTTGTGCAGGTGAGGGGCCATCCCTGTGCAGGGGAGACTGGGGGGGGGAGAGAGGTAGGGTGGGTGGCCCCTCTGGTCTCTCCCCAGGGGCTACAGCTAGTTGGGGAGGTGGTAAATAGGGGTCAACAGGCCTCCAGTGCATAGTATGGGGTGGGAGGTCTAGAGAAAGTCCAGAGTCTTCTCCCCCTGCCCCTATAGGCCCCCCCAAGCCAGTCTCCTCTGCCAGCCTGAGAGCTCCCCGCTCCATGGTGGCTGCATTTGACTACAACCCTCGGGAGAGCTCCCCCAACATGGATGTGGAGGTGAGGACCCTCAGAGCCCAGCCAAGGGGGGTGGTGGTGGCAGGGCCTCCTTGGGCCTGACACCTGCCTTTCCATCTCTCCATAGGCAGAGCTGCCCTTCCGAGCAGGGGACGTCATTACTGTGTTCGGGGGCATGGATGATGATGGCTTCTACTATGTGAGAACATTGGGGTGGGGGGTTACCATACCCCTTCTCACCAGATCTTTCAGAGAGGGCTCTCCCAGAGCTGGGGAGAGAATGAGCAAGGGTTCCTGATGGACACCTGGAGGAATGGACGGGTCACCTCGCATGACAGAGTTGTTGACCTCAGGCTATTCCCCCAGGGGCTTTGGAGTCAAGGGGGATGGGGCTGAGGCCTCTTTCCTGGTCTCAGTCTCACCAGCATCTCCTCCCCAGGGGGAACTGAATGGACAAAGGGGCCTGGTTCCATCCAACTTCCTGGAGGGCCCTGGGCCTGAGGTGGGCAGCTCAGACAGGGAGCCTGGGACACCCCAGGCCGAGAGTCAGGTCAGTGAAGAGCTGGGCTCCCACCTCAGCAGTTGGGTCTCTACCCTGTTGGTGTGGCGGTGGGACCAGGGCAAGGTCGTGGGAGGGCCATAGCAGGTGATGAGCCAAGTGAGCAGTGTCCAGGCTGGAGCTGCTGAGTTACCGCCAGAGGGCGCCCAGGCAGGGCCAGCTCCCTCCCAGTAGGTGCCGCCCTCTGCAGAGGGGTGATGGCTGTGACCCTGACCCAGCCCATCTGACTGAGCTGCCCACACCCAGGGATTGACACAGGAGAGAGAGCCCTGTGGACAAGGACCCCTAGGACTCCCACTCCTCTAACCAGTCATAGCTCCAGTTAAAGGGCACCTCCCACCCTGCTGGATCTCTGTCTCCTGGGAGCTTTTTAAAGCCAGTTAACCAGCAAGGCCCAGCTTCCTGGGTTCCCGTGCTTAGAGCTCGCCTCTTCTTGGGGTGGGTGGAGTACAATTAAGCTCCAGCTTCACAGGGCAGGGAGTGGGTGAGGAGGCCAGGACCTTACTGGAAAACGCTGGGCTTCCACCTGCAGCAGTTCCCAAGGCACAGGCTATGCAAAGGAGGCCCAGCCCCTGTGACCCAGCAGCGACCTGGTGACTGGGCGGAGAGCATGTGGGTCTGTCTGTAACCCATCTCCTCTCTTTGTTCCCTGTTCTTCAGAGAATGAGGAGGAGAAGAGTCCAGTGCTAGATGGAGATAGATATATGTAGAGAGAGCAACATGTAAGTGGGGTCTAGCCCTGATGTCCATGTGACCCCCACTCCCCATGTCACCGTAATCAGACAGCATGCCAGAGCTGACCTGACTTTTCCACTCTCTTCCAGGGAATGGGGGAGGGTGATTTTGCTATGAGCCAAATTTGGGTGTAGGATCACCCCCTCCCCTTGCCTTTGGGCAGTGACAGATGTCATAGGAATACATGTCATCTTAGTATGTAATGTCCCATATTATCTGACTCCTCATATTCTATAGCATCTGCTTATAGAATATGATGTGACATCCGTATTATGACTCATCAGTGTATTCTGATACCATATGACTATGGTATTACAATATTATGATTATTATTGGTGACAGAAGGATGACAGTGTAATGCCACTGATAATAATAGTATTGCCACCCTTGTTCCCTACATCATGACCTGTTAGGAGATCAGATGCATGATTTTACTTCCAACCCTCCATTTCCTCTGCTGGAGGAGTAAAAGGGGGACTTAAACAGTTGGAGGCCATAGATAACCCCACATCATTCGTCTCTGGGGCTCAAAGACCCCCTCTGTTTGTTTCCCCAGCAACCCCTCCCTCCTGGGCTATTGTAGAAGGAGCCCTGGGAGGGAGTGGGAAGGGCCTGGGTCTCCTGGCCAGCCATCAGCCCTGGCTGGTTGGCAGTGGGCACTTTCACCTCCAGGTGCTAGCAGAGCTCTTGGTGGACAGGCCCTGCCCCATCACCAGGGCCGTGGTGAGGGCAGGCTCCAGGCTGGGCACCCAGCTCCCTGCCTCTGGTCTGGGCTCCCTGGCTGACGCTGGCCCGGAGACTGCCAGGCTCTGGTGGCAAGTGGAGGTTTGAAAAAGGGAGTGGGGAGTGGGGGATGAGGAACATGCAGGCTGGCGAGACCTGACTGAGCTATGCCAGGGACAGGAGGTCATGGTGGAGGATATGAGATATGGGGGCTTGGGGGAGGCTTCCTGGTGGCTCTTCTGTTTGCCCAACCCCTGTCCTTAGACCACTAACAACAGTGTCTGTGTGGGCCTGTGGCAGAGGGACCACTTATGGTTGCAAATGGAGCTAGGAGGAGATTCAGCAAGGGAGAGATGTAAAGGAGGGGCCAGGGTAGCCTCTATACTTGTGATGAGGGCTGAGTGATGCCTGACTGTCTCTGGCCCCAGGCTGCTAGCAGCCCTCCCAGGGGCCATTCAAGGAAGAGTCCTGATCTCCTCCCCATGGGGTGGGCACTGGCTCCACACCTGAAGGCCCCAGGGCACCGCGTCTGCTGGGCTGGAGGACATGCTCCTGTCTCTGAGGTGGTGCAGGAACCACCTTCCCGGGAAGGGACGGCTCCCTCTAAGCCATCCTGGTCCTTGCTCTCCTTTTGATGAGAGGGGATGACATGGGGGACGTTGGGGCACCCATCCCAAGGATCAGGTCCAAGTTCCGCCAGCCCTGTGAGGAGACCCAGAGAAGGGGAGGGGTTTGCCCAGGGCCCCAGTGAACAGAAGTAGAACTGACTCTGCCTTTGTCCCTTTGGACTCTCACCTCAGTGCTCCCTCAGCATCACTGTTCTCAGTGGCCTCTCTGTGCTCTGCGTGTGTGGGCAAGCGGCAGGGTGCTGGGGCTCTGGTTCTTGACCATGGCTCTGACACGGGGGACTGTAGGCACGTGAGGTGGTGGGATAAAGGAGTCAGCTTAGGGCAGGGAGTCGGGCCCTAACTTTGTCTGTTTTCTCTCACATTCCAGGACTGGGCCAGCTCAATACATGGGCCCCCAGTGCTGCCAGGCTGGCCCTGTGCCCCTGGGCCTGGCAGCTTCCATAGGATGCAACTGGGGGGGCCACAGGGCACAGGTGAGAAGGTGCGAGGTCTCTTCTCCAAGGGGAAGCAGCTCCTCAGGAAACTGGGGTCTGGGAAGAAGGAGTGACGCTGTGGCCCATCCTGCAGGAAGAAGTGGCCCCCCGAGACCCCCAGAGCACTGTCCTGGCTTGGGGGAGATGGGGGAAGGCCCTGGACTTCTGTTCTTCTGTGTTAACACTGTGGCAATTGGAAGGGAATCAGAGACTCGGTGAAGGTCAGAGCTGGATGAGTCTTGAGGATGCATCCTCTGGAAAGGCACCTTTTCTTATAGGCGGGAAAACAGCCCCAGAGAGGGTAACTCTGCCAAGGTGGCTGAGCACCACCTCAGTCACAGAGCCAGGACTAGACCTGGGACTCTTAACTTCTAGTCCACTCACCTAGGCCTGGTTTCCCACCATGCTGTACTAATCCCTTCTCTGGCCCTCGCCGCTCCCAGGACCGAGGACCCTAGGGGGAGAAAGGGGCCTGGTCCCTCTGATGGCTGTCCTGATCGTGTCTTCCCTCCCTTGAAGGAAAGTTTGCACTGGATTGTCCCCAGCCCCCTCCCCACGGGGAGGCGGCGGAGCCATGTATATATGTACATACTCAGTGCCTCAGTCAGCTTCCTCCATCTCACTTCCACTGCACAGGCCCAGGAAGGAGAAAGGCCATGCCAAAGCGGGCCTAACCCTGCCCCCAGAGTGCTCCACCGCTCCCTGCCAGCCCAGCCTCTGGCCCCCGGTGTGTCCCCAACCCCAAAGACCCGGGGGGCCAGCAGGCAGAAAGCAGGAGTTGGGTTTGCCTTATTTTGATCATCGGATTCAATTTCTCTTTTGCATCGTTTTCCTCTGGCCCCTGTGGGAGTCCAGGGCTAGGGAAAAGGACAGATTTATGCAGCTATTTTCATACATTCCCTGTTCAGAGTCGGGTAGGGGCTCTCCACCCGTACCCTAACCACCCATCCCCGCCCTCCTGCTGGGTGAGTGTCTCTGCATGTTTCCTTTGCTGTGGTGGGAGATTGTTTGAACCCCTACTCCCACCTTGGTTTCCAGGGGTGAGGAATGGTGGGGGCATTTGTTTAAAAAGACATTTTATTATAATAAAGTCTATTTTCACAAAACCCATGCTGGGCTTTCACAAAACCTGGGGCAAAGGACTCAAGGGGTGGGTCCTGCTGGGCTTTTGACTTGACCTGAGAACCCAGAAGTTACACGCCAGGGCGACTGGGGCAAAACTCATGAATGGCAAGAAGACCAGGCAGCTCTTGAGAGGAAGGTTTGGCAGCTTCCTGAGTCCCTGCTCCCAGGGCCAGGTGTTTGGAGTTGGGGCTGGGTCCTGGAGGGAGCAAGAGACCTAGACAAGAGGGAAAATAAGATGAGAGAAGGCACATCCTGCAGTCTTGATTCCCCTCTACTAAATTCATGGAAGTAATAGATGTAAGAACAACCAAACAAGCAAACACCATGTGTAGTTCTGCTAGAAAGCAAGAAGGGGTGGGAGGGAATCTTAGTAGACTAGAAATGGCAGGATTCCAGAAAAGACAGAAACAGATGGGAGATCATACTCAGAAGCCTCCAAGCAGGGTGACGTGGAGAGTCCTGCACATTGCTCCAGGCCTAAAGGTGGCACAAACAGCAGAAAAGACCCGCATGGTGAGCTGGGATTCCATGTGGGGAGCAAGCAGGTCTATTGACTCGGGTGCATTCTCCCCGCTCACGGGCCAAGGGGCAAAGGTGAGGATGTCTGCCTTTAGATGAGAACAGTGGAAGTGGCAGCTTGGATCAGAGCCCAGGTGGCATTTTAGATGGCTGGCAGCAGCTGGCAGAAAGGAGAAGCATCACTGCCCAGGTGAGAAGCCACCAAAGTGCAGCATATTGTGTCCCCCGCGGTCTCATGGAAACCCGCCAAATCAGCAGCAGCTCCCACCCGCCACCTCGCAGGGACTCGCAGCTACTAAGGCAAGGACACAAGAGTGAACAAACAAATCATTTTGGAAAGAATTGAGATTTGAGCAAGGTTGAGTCTTCTGACCTATGAACAAAGTATATCTCTCCATTTATTTAGGTCTTTAATTTCTCTCAGCAATGATCTGTAGTTTTCAGTCCGGATCTTGCCCATCTTTTGTGAGATTTACCCCTAATCGTTTAATATTTTTGATGCTATTATAAATGGTATTGTTCTTTTCAATTTCAATTTCTGAATCTTTGTGGTTAGTATATAGAAACACAACTGTTTTTTTTTTTTTTTTTAATTTTGGCCTCATAGACTGCAACTTGACCAAACTCACTTATTCTAGTACCTTTTTTGTAGATTTCTTAGAATTTTCTATATATGTTACCATATTGTACATAAACAAAAACAGTGTTAAATCTTCCTTTCAAATTTTGATGTCTTTAATTTCTTTTTCTTGCCTCACTGTACTGGATAGAACCTCCAATACAATGTGAAATAGAAATAACAGGAGGAGACACACTTGCTTTCTTCCTGATCATAAGGAGAAAACGTTCAGTCACCATTAAGTATGATGTTAGGGACATATGTACATATTTTTTGGTAGATACCCCTTTTTAGGTTTGGGAAAGTTCTATTCTTAGTTTGCAGAGAGGTTTTTCTTTCTTTTTTTTAAATAATCGATAATGGGTGTTGGATTTTGTCAAATGATCTTTCTGTATCTAATGAGAGATTGTGGTTTTTCTTTCTTAGTTATTGCAAATTTCATTGATTGGTTTTTGAGTGTTAAACCACCCTGAACTTTCCTGGGATAAATTCCATGTGGTCATGACCTGGGAGGAGGATGAAAGCCTATTTCCTAGCTCGCGCCCCTCTCGTTGAGTTTGAGGACTATGCACAGGGCAAAGATAAGGGGGTGGCAGGTGGGGATGGTGGGGTCTCATACCCTAGAGTAGAGAGATTCTGGGGTTACAATCTGGCCTCGTCTCTTCTCTGTTTCCCTCTTCCCCTCAACCGCGGGACCTTACGCATTACGGAATCTCCATATACGTCTGTCAAGGCAAGAACTTCCCCTTAGGTCGTAATACTCTAGTCCTCAAGGCGGAGGACAGGAGCTGTTGTTTCCACTCCCTAACCTGGGCAGGGTCCAGCACCACTGTGTAACATCCTCTCCTGCAAATGTCTGCTGGCCTTAAGGGGCGGTTTTCCTACCTTGCAGTCACTGCAGGACCCACAATGATCTGATGAGGGCAACGTGGCACAAAGGGATGGGTACAACTGGAAAGCCCTGCCTACCCACCCCCTGCTGGAGACACCTGAACCTGCCCTCCTCCCCTCTAGTCTACATTCCCCTCACCAGGTCCCAGGCTCCTTCTCTCTCCCTGGGGGATTCCCACAACTCTCGTTATTTTCTACTCTCCAACAATTTCCCTTCTGTGTCTCGATTCTGTGACATTTCCATGGTCAGGTATGGCCGATGGATTCTGCAGGCCACGTTAATTCTGCTTTTCCTGAAATAGGTGAATATCCGTATTTCAGGAACTGGAAGTCTCCTTGTAACAGAGAACTTCCCTGCAACCCTAGATGCCTAAAGGGCATACTCAGAAGTATGTAAGTAAGTAAAAGTTTTGGAAAGACAAACACATAAATGACCACAGTGTTTATGCCTAAGGAGTAAGGAAGGGCCCTAGAATTGGAGATGGTGCAATACCCAGTCTCAAGAGAGCTTTAACCTGACCTGTGACATTTTAATGCTATTCAAGATATCTGCAGGAATTACCTGTATAATTCAAAATTAAGTTTTAATATTTGAAAGCAAGAGAGACAACAAGGTCTTTGGGCTGGGTGCCATTGGGGTGTCTGAGGAGTCATTGATCCCTGTCCCCTCCCCAGCTTCCATAACCTTCTTCTCTCCAAGCACACACACAGGAAATCTGACTGTAATCCCAACTGAATTGTTCCCCAAGCAGCATTAAGAAAGAACAAGCTGTTTTGCAAGCAGTAGTGCAGAGGGCCCGTTATCCCACAGGCAGTTGGACTTCACCCTAGGGGTGGGATGTTTGTGTGTGGGTGAGGGGAGACACCCTCAAAGGACTATCATCCTGAGATGTAGCAGTTCCGGTAGGGCCCTCCAGAGGCCACCCCTAGGATGGGGTAACTTACGGGAAAAGGCTTGTTTGGAATATCTCCTCAGGCAGACATACTCTCCTTCTGGTTACTCTTCATGTTGAGAAGCCCTTGAACCTAAATACACCTGGGTCACAAATATAGGGCCTAGATGAGGGATCAACAGAGGTACACTGGGCGGACATGTAGTGATCCTGGTTGGGTGGTTATTAATTGATTGGAAACACTGAAGTCACAGAGCATCTCAAGCCTCTGCACACACATGCAGGCCCACAGCCCAAGCCCTGAGCCAAAGGCAGGTGGCTTGGGATTATACACCTTTAGAATTCTCTCACTGCTACTTGGGTAAAGAGCAAAGGGCATCTTCACGTCATTCTTTGTAAAGGCTTTAGTTTTTTAAACATTCATTGCCTCATATCCACCTGTAAGAAAGCAGAGCGTCCCAGAGAAGCCTTGGTCTGTGTCACCCAACTGAACACTAACCACAACCAGCTCTGCTCCTGAAGGCCCCTGAATCACTATGATGCCTCTTGCCCAGAGCTCGGCCTCTGGGCCTGCCACCCTGCCCTCCACTCCCATCCCGTGCACCCTCCACTCCACTGCCCAAGTGACCTCCTAAAATATATCTGATCGTGCACTGCACAGCCTTATGGCTCCTTATGGCTCCCTGGAGCCTTTAGGACAAGAACTTCTCAGTAGGTCAGACAGTGATGGGTCCCGGGCCTCTGCCTGCCTTACCAGCCTCATCCTCCTGCCCCACCCTCGCCCATGGTGGAACAGCCTGAATGAAGCCCACTTGTGTCAAGGCCTTTGCTGTGTCATTCGCTGGGGCCAGATTGCTGTTCCTTCCTGTGTCCACTTGGTCAACTTTTAAACATTCTTCAAGGTAGTCTCAAGTACGAACTGCTTGAGAAAAACTTCCTAGGTCGCCCCACTTGGTCCAGTGCTTTTCCTTAATGCTCCCAAAGAACCCTACACAAAATTCTTGAGGTGTCATTGGTTTGCTTTTCTGTGTCCTCCTGTGTGCTCCTTGAGGATAAGGCCTAAACTTTGCTCAGCAGAGTACACCCAGTGGCCAGCACAGTACCTGCCTAGCACGTGCAAGGGCTCAGTAAGTACCTGTTGAATAAATGCCAGAGTTGAAGGTCAGGAATAATCCTGCAGAGACTATTGGGTAAAGAGCGCTGGTGTGGAAGTCAAGAGACCTGACAGCTAGATTATTCTAAACTGTGCCACTCTGTGGCCCTTGGCAAAGCCATTTCTTTCCCTGGATTCTTTCTCATCTGTGATATGAGGGGCTTGCATTAGATGTTTCTTCCCTCTTGAGCCTTAACAATTCCCCTAAAATTGTTAAAGGACTCTGTCAGAGTTGATGAGGGAGACAGGGAACAGGTGCTTCCATGCAAGGTTCATGAGGTGACGTGCCATGGTCACAAGGACATCCGACATTTTTTTTAGAAAGCCTTAAACATGTGGACACTCAAATATGCAGCCATTTTACTTCTAGGACTTCTTGCTTAAGAAAAGCATTGAAGATGTGACTGGAGATTTAACTCCATGGATGTTGCTCCTAGTACTGCTTATAATAGTGAAAACAGGAAACAACCCAAGTAGCTAACGAGAGGATTAGTGAATAAATAATCGTACTTTTACAAAATATTATGCAGACATTAAAATGAAGTAAATCTATATTGATTCACATAGAGCGCTCTCTGGGCTAAATTGTCAAGTACTGAAAATAGCTTGTAAAACAATATTTAAAGTGTGTTCTTATCACTGTTTAAAATGCATATATCCACACATAGGATACCAAATTATTAAATGCGGTTATCAGTGAATAGTGGGATTGCGGGAAATTATTTTCCTTCCTGCTTCTTATTTATGTGAAAAATGATGACAAACCTGGAAAGAAAAAACAATCACCTGTGATCTCACTTGATTATAAGTAATTTTGATTTATTTTTATTTTTGCTTGTGTGCGGACAGAGTCCCAGAGAGCAGTTTCCAGGCTCTCGGCCTCACGTGGAAAAGTGCTGGCTCGGGTAGTAGATGGCCGTCAGCTGTGATCAGATGGCCAGTGGCCATCAGCTGTAACCAGTTAGCCATTGGTCACTGATATAACTGCTGTGGCTAGGTTAGGGGGTTGGCTGGTTGGTAGAGAAGTGGACGGAGGTTTGCGGCCAGCAAGTGGGTTGTGGATTTCGGATCATGTTGATCCTACTTCCTGTGTCTCCCCTGGCCGCCAGCAGGACTGGGGTGCAGGAAACCCCTCATTGGGGTACTGGTGGACGTTTGCTTTTGTATCTCCAACCCAGCCGTCAGCGAGAATATAGTGGTATGACTCCCGTATCTATGGCTCCGTGGGTGTTCCTTTTTGGCCTCACCATAGCCTGCGTTCTTATGCGGGGAACGGGATCAGAGTCCCCGCATGACACCTGTGTTCTCTAACTTTTCATGAATGGGAATATACAGTAGTACCTTGGTTTTTGAACATCTCCGTTGATGAACATTTCGGTTTACGAACACCGTAAACCTGGAAGTAAGTGCTTCAGTTTTTGAACACGCCTTGCATGTGGAACACGTCACGCAGCTTCCGCTGAGTGCAAGATCCTGAGGCCTCGCTGTCGGCTGTTTTCGAACGTTTCAGCACTCGAACGGTCTTCCGGAACGGATTATGTTAGAAAACCGAGGTACCATTGTATCACTTAATGGATTAAAAAGTATTTTCAAAAGTCTATAAAATTCTAAAACCTGATTCACAAACAGCCACTTGTCCCAGTTCACACCTAGCCCTTCAGTCACCGGCTGAGCAAGCCTGGAAGAATGATTCCTGTCTCATAGGCCCCTGGGCTCCGCTACCCAGCAGGTGACAGGCTCTCTGGGCACACTGGGAAGGTGTTTTGGACATGTTGTTGTCCCTTGTTCCTTGGCTAATAAGATGTTGTCTGGGCATAGAAGGCAAGAGTGAAGTCAGGAAGTGCCTGGAGTAGGAGGGTGGCTGGACCAAACAGGACATGGGAACCGTGCCCTTCCTGGTGAGGTTCCAGGGAGGCGGACAAACACAATCATTACTCATAGGGTACTTTTCCTGCCTGAAAATGGCATCCCCTTTGGCAGACTTCTTCAGGGGAGAAACTTCCCTCTCTTCTATTTCAGAATGAATCTAAAGTTGAACACCAGTTCTCCTGATTGCACTGATCTTGTCCCAGAGAAGCCCTGGCCTGTGTCACCCAACTGACCACTAACCACAACCAGCTCTGCTCTCTTCTGGTTTCTGAAATCCAGGAGCAGATGGCAGGGGTGTTGGAGACAGCCTCCTAGCAAAAGCCAAGAAGAAAGGGGAGGAGGAGAGGGATAGAGGAAGTTACCTTGGTCTTGAACCTGTAGCCCCCAGGGTCCTCTTTCCTGTGAAACCCAACGGTCTCCAGCCAGATTTCCTGTCCCTTTAGCCCTCACCAAGAATGGGGGGCTGCCAGCCAGGTTTGGCTGTAGGGGACAGGTTACTATTGGGGGTGGGGGACATCCCCTTGAGGCTGATTGGATCATCATCGTGCTAGGTCTCCCCTTTACCTTCCCTCCTCTTCTGGGGTCACTCTATTTCCCACTATTGCTTAGGCTGTTGGTTCCTGCCTTTTGTCCCTTTCAAAGGAACTCTAGAGATTCAACTGAATCAGAATTTTGGAGACGGGTTAGTTGTCTTACCCCCTGGGGACAGCAGTGGTCTTGGCACACATGGAGAGAAAAACTCTGGGGTGGGGGTACTGAATTCAAAGGCTAGGGACAGTTCTGGCCCCTTCTTTCCTGCCCCTGTCTCCCCTGTCAGAGCTCCTTTTCTGTGCACCCCAACCCTAGTGGGCAGGAGAGAGTTCAGTTTCCAGGGGCGGGTCTCATCTGCCCTGTCCCTCCCCCAGCTTGGAGGACATAAAAGCCTAGATTCAGCTGAGAAATGTTGCCAATGTTAGGTCAACTTCGGAAGTGAGGTCCTGGAGGGTTGAGTGACGGAAGCTAGCAAAGGAGAGGCACTGTGGACCTCTTCCTCAAGGAGGGCTGGATTCTGTCTGTAGGCAGGGACCACTAAGGTGGGCCTGGGCATGAAGGTGGGAGTAAGGGGCCCAAGAGAAGAGGGATGTTGGGGTTCTCTTCTCCCAAATGAACTGTGGGTTTTGGACACTTGCTGAGCTTGGGGTCTTATTGCAGAGATGAAGCTGCTCCTGGCCCTAGTAGGGCTCCTGGCCATTCTGGCTCTGCCCCAGCCTTTGGAGGGTACCGTTCCAGGTAACAGTTCAGGAGGGGAAAGGTGGTGTGTTGTGGGTGGTTCTGAGTTCCAGGGATTCCTTCCTCACTGCAGGCCATCCTGGCTCTGGCGCCTCATGGGCAGCTTTGGGCCTATTGCTGACCTTGTGACCCCATATTCTGGGCAGCTATCCTGGGAGAGGTGGAGACCTCTGTGGTGCTGACGTGCATGGAAGAGGCCAAGCGGCTGGTGGACAAGGCCTACAAGGAGCGGCGGGAAAGGTGGGGCGCTGGGCACTGTCCACCTCTGGGCAAGGCCTTTCGGAAAAGAAGCAGGCATGGGGAGTTTATAGGTGGGGTGGTCCCCTTTGTGTGTTTGGGTGTGAGAACATCTTCAAACCCATCCTTCCCATGGCCTTGCCTCTGTCTGGACACCCAGGTCCGTAATCTGTTTATAAAGGCAAAACTTCTCCCTGTCTGTGTGTGTGTCTGCACTGTCCTGAGTGTCCATCTCCTGGGCTGTGGCTCTGCTGAGCATGTCTGCCCACCTCCTCTGGCCCTCACTCCTCCCTTCTCCAAGCAGCATCAAGCAGCGGCTTCACAGTGGACTGGCCAGCCCCATGGAACTCCTGTCCTACTTCAAGCAGCCAGTGGCAGCCACTAGAACAGCTGTGCGGGCTGCTGACTATTTGCATGTGGCCCTAGGCTTGCTGGAGGGGAAGCTGCAGCCCCTGTTGCCAGGGCGATTCAATGTCACCGGTAATATTGCCCCCACAACCCCAGCCCCTGCTCCACTAGTGCCCTTTTCAAGTGACCCCACCACCTCCCAGTGATCCCCCCAACTCCTCCTTCCAGGGAGTTTCAGGAACATTGAGCCTCTCCTCCATGCCTCAGAGTGCACCCACCAACCAACGGTCCCCAGCCTAGGATAGGAAGTTGGGGGGCTCAGCTCCCACACCCCTCTTCCCCTGGCCCTACAGATGTGCTGACGCCTGCCCAGCTGACTCTGCTGTCCAAGTTGAGCGGCTGTGCCTACCAGGACGTGGGGGTGACATGCCCAGAGCGAGACAAGTACCGCACCATCACCGGGCAGTGCAACAACAGGTGTGGCTGAGGACCGGTGTACCCTCAGCGGGTGGGAGGCTCAGGGAGGCGTCCTGGTCCTCGGGCGGCCTGCAGCGCCACCTCGTGTCAGCGCCCTGTCCTTGCCTCACAGACGCAGACCCACGCTGGGGGCCTCCAACCGCGCCTTTGTGCGTTGGTTGCCGGCGGAGTACGAAGACGGCTTCTCACTGCCCTACGGCTGGACGCCCGGGGTGAAGCGCGGAGGCTTCCCGGTGCCCCTGGTGAGCCCTGGCCCACAGAGAGGGCGAGGCTGGCCCTAGGCGGCGCGGCCCGAGGCGGCCCCTGACGATCTGTGTCCCCCAGGCTCGGGCTGTCTCCAACGCCATCGTGCGCTTCCCCAATGAGCAGCTGACCCCGGACCAGGATCGCTCGCTGCTGTTCATGCAGTGGGGCCAGCTGATTGATCACGATCTGGACTTCACCCCCGAGCCGGCTGCCCGGGTCGCCTTCATCACTGGCCTCAACTGTGAGACCAGCTGCCTGCAGCAGCCGCCCTGCTTCCCACTCAAGGTGCTCCCTTCTTTCTGCCCTGCCACTGCCTGCTGGGTGGGGAGAGTAGGCATCGTTCCTGGGAGTGGCCACCTGCTCAGGTTTCCTTCAGCTCTTGAGTAAGGCTGGCCCTGCCCCCTCCCCCACCCCAGGCTGAGGACCTGCCCACTGTCCCTCAGACCTCTGTAGGTACCACGTGCTCAGTCCTCTTTCCTCCCCACAGAGGGACACCTTCTCCCCAGCCCACATTACACAGAGCCTGGGTTGTGGGGTTGGAGCAGGGCTGAGAGGGGGACTGGTTGGTTGAGGCTGAGTGGGGAGAGAAGGAGAAAAGGAAAGAGAATCTAAGAGAAAGACGGGCCAAAGTGAAAGACAGGAAAGGACAGGGAGGAGAGAGAGAGGAGAACAGGGAAGGAAAAGGAAGAGAAGTGACTGAGAATGCAGACCACGGGAGAGGGAGGAGCAGAAGCAGAAGAGAGAAATAGTGAGAGATAGGAGGTTTAGGGGGTGGGTCAGAGCACTGGCAGGTTCACCTCCAAGGGCCCCACAAGGGCCCACATTCCCCAGTCCAGCTTTCTAGTCATCACCCCGGAAACTCAGAGGCGCTGTGCTGGTGGGACCTCAGCCAGTGGTCCTTTGTGGACTTGAGAGGCCTCCCTGTAGGGTGAGGGGGCCAGAAGTCCCGAGGGACCCCTGTTTTGGTGTCTGGGTCTCTCCTTCTGGTCCTGGACTCCAGGCTGCTTTGGAGGTGGGATTGCGGCCTTCAGGAGGGTAGAGGGGGTGGGGGGGAGCCACTCCTGCCCACTGTCCCTGCCCTTGGCGAGCTGGTGGGTCTCTGTGCTGCAGATCCCACCCAATGACCCCCGCATCAAGAACCAGCAGGACTGCATCCCCTTCTTCCGCTCCTGCCCTGCCTGCACAAACAGCAACATCACCATCCGCAACCAGATCAACGCGCTCACCTCCTTCTTGGACGCCAGCATGGTGTACGGCAGCGAGGACCTCTTGGCCATGAAGCTGCGCAACCAGACCAACCAGCTGGGGCTGATGGCCGTCAACTCCCGCTTCACCGACAACGGCCGGGCTCTGCTGCCCTTCGACGAGCTGCACGACGACCCCTGCCTCCTCACCAACCGCTCCGCGCGCATCCCCTGCTTCCTGGCAGGTCAGACCTGGGCGGGGACCTAGAATGGCACAGGGGTGCTCCCTGATGGGGCCACAGCTGGCCTATTTGTAAGCAGCTAGTGGATTTGCATTGAGCGAGACTCTACCCTCACCAACTTCATGATATTAATTCAGTTGCCTTGGTGACAAGTTGGGTGGAGCCAGAAAGGAAAAAACAGAAAAAACCCAACCTAAGAAGACTCAGGGGTGGTTGAGGAGCCTTTGTCCACCCCCTTCTGTCTCCCTCTTTCCCTCTGGATGCTGGCAGAGAGGAGAGTTGAGTCCCCCAGGGACAGGGAACTAAAGGGACAGAGAGCAACGTGGTGCCCTCACCCTCTAGAACCATATTATCCAATGCAGTCACCACATGTGCTTTTCATTTAAGTTTAAGGAAATTTAAATAAACTTAACGTTAAAAATTCAGTTTCTCCACTGCACTAGTCACATTTCACATGCTCATTAGCCTCATAGGCTAATGGCTCCCACATGGAGCAGCACAGACATAGAACATTTTCAGTTCAGAAGGGTCTATTGGACAGAGCTGCTGCTCAGGATATCGCCTCCTGCCCATCTTGATTGCCTGTAATAAAAGAGGGTGGGAGTTTACATGTAAACAGCCGTCAGCCCCGGGGATACCCTTGGGGCCATGATAGTACCCATGCCCAGAAATTTTCTAATGTAAACCCAATAGTGGACCTGAAGCCCTTTCCTCCAGCCTTCCAACCCCTCTTCCTGGTGGCTTCTGGTGGTCAAGCCTTGGGGAGGAGAATCAAGGCCAGCACCAGTGTGGACTTTCCTTAGCTACTGCGAGGAAGAGCAGCTCTCCTCAGCCAGTCATGGCTGTCTCCAGCCTGGCGTTGACAAACTGCATGTCCGTGTTCCAGGCCTGGATAGTCATGGGATGGAAAAGCTGCTCTCATGGAATTTCCTTCTCACCAGCCTCTATTGCTGGTGAGGACTGAACCTGGTGTCCTGCTGAAATGGGACTCAGGCCCTTCCAGAGAAGGTTTGGGAGAGGACTAGAAGGATTAGGAATCTCACTGAATTCTTTTGAATAGTCTCAGGTGTGGACGTGAAACATCCTGTGCCCTAGTCCCCTCCCCTGAGCAGGCTGCGTGATTAGCATGTAGTAAGGGTGGGTGTGGCAACTCTGATCAGATGGTAGTGGCTTTCTGGAGTCCTGTGTTAAGAAGGATGCTGAGGTTGCATCCAATTTTAGCAGGAGAGAGTGCTGGGATCATTAGCTGTGTCAGACATGGGCATGGAAGTAGGGAGTGCTGACTTTGGCCTCCACTGAATCAAGAGACTAAGTCAACCAGGCAGTCAGTGTTCATGGATCTCCTGCTTTGTACCGTGCACTGCTAAACCCCGTGTGTCTATGTGTGTGTTTGGTGAGCGGGTTGGATACAAAAAAGGCAAAAGACAGCAAGCTTTGTTCTCAAGGACCTCCCAGTCTCAGGTACGGGAAGGTGGCAAGTCACGTGTCAGGTCTGATGTCTGTTGAATGAGCATCTCCAACCAGCTGTGCCCCCAAACAGGAGAAGAAGCTATTATGGTGGACTAGAGCATCAAGGCAGGGGAGATATAAACTGAACATGGTGTGAAAGGTGGTTAGAAAGGAGGGCTGAGTAGGAGGCAATTCAGGCTTTGTCTGGGGAGGGAATTTCAATGGAGCAAGTCCTTTCTGGGATGGAGGTCTTAGGAAAGATACCTTTTGCTTCCCCAAGGGGACACCCGCTCCAGTGAGATGCCTGAGCTCACCTCCATGCATACACTCTTCCTGCGGGAGCACAACCGGCTGGCTACACAGCTCAAGCGCCTGAACCCCCGCTGGAATGGAGAGAGGCTCTACCAGGAAGCCCGGAAGATCGTGGGAGCCATGATCCAGGTAGGTAGCCCTGATCATCAGTGACACCATGGGGCAGGCAGACTTGGGATCCATGTGTACTTCTGCCACATCCTGGCTGTGTGACCTTGGGCAGGTTACCCCTCATGAGTCTCAGTTTCTTTATCCATAATACTGTAAAGATTAAAGGACATATATGAAAGCACCTGGCAGATACCAAGTGCCTGACAAGGGTTACTTGCCTTCCATTCCTTCCTTCCTTCCCAGGCTTGCTCCCCTTTCTTCTTTCCTGTCTGTTGGGAATGGGATTGCGATGGTTAAATGGCTGGATCTAAAGTACCTGGCGCATAGTAGCTGTTCAGTAAACGCCTCTTATTTCCGTCATCTCATTGTTACACTTGACTCCTTCACCCATTCACCTCTTCTTTTTGGCTCTATCATAGCTCACCCAATCTCCCTATGCTTGTTTATCCCTGGGCGGTGTTTCTGGTTCTCCTTCCCAATCGTTGGTGCTCCAGCACCTCCATCCGTTCCCCAAGACTTAAACACTAACACACACACACAAACACATACACACCTTTTTAGTACTCCTAGACTCTGGAGTGTGAGAGAGTTGCAGGAGTTGAGGGTGAGTTGTTGAGTTGCACTAAGAACTTAAATGAGATTCATTTAAGCCTCAGAGCACATTCCAGAGTCTAGAATCTAGAGTGAGGCTGTTCTATAGCTCCTCTTTTCACTGGGGGAAATCATCTACGGTGGCCCTTTTCCTTCTTGCCTCCACTTTTTCCACAGTCACATATTGAACCCTACTGTGAGCCAGGTACTTGCTGGGCACTGAGTAATTCCAAGAGAAATGAGGTATAACCATTGTCTTCAAGGAGCTTATAAGTTAGTAGAAGAAACAAGACATTAATAACTCAAAGTCAAGGGAGCTATAGCAATGACGAATAAAGCCCTTTGTTATTTAATCCTTTAAGGCAGAGGGCAGCATAATTACCCTTAATTTACAATTGAAGAATTAGAGCACAGAGAGGTTAATAACTGGCCTAAGGTCACACAGTAGGCAAGAGTTCTGTTTATGCCCCTCAGTGCTACTCAGACCCACATCCAGTGCTGTAAAAGGCAGTTCCCTGGTCCTAGACATGTGGGAGGAATCCCCCAAGCCAGGAGCAGGTGAAGACTGCAGGAGGGGTGAGTGAAGAGGCCATGCTGAGTGACTTTTCTTTAGATCATCACTTACCGGGACTACTTGCCGCTGGTACTGGGGCCAGCGGCCATGAAGAAGTACCTGCCCAAATACCGCTCCTACAATGACTCAGTGGACCCTCGCATCTCCAACGTCTTCACAAACGCTTTCCGCTATGGCCACACTCTCATCCAACCCTTCATGTTCCGCCTAGACAATCAGTACAAGCCTACGGGGCCCAACCCCCGTGTTCCCCTCAGCAAGGTCTTTTTTGCCTCCTGGAGGGTAGTGCTGGAAGGTGAGTAGGACCTAGGCTAGGAGAGAGGGAGCTGGCAGCTGAAGGTGGGGTAGAGGCGGGCTTGGCCACAGGGAACTAGGGCAGGAGAAATCCTCTTTCCTTTCATCTTTGGGGATTTATCTGATCTGACTTCCCAGCCTGAGTTCACCTGACTCTGCTTTTGCATCTAACCATAAAGGGTGGGGTGCGGATAGCTCCTGAGGAGCTGGCTCCTTCCTATGTGTGGTGACTCTCAGGGAGCCAGGAGGCCAGGGGCTGGGAGCACCCCAACCTTGCAAGTCTTAGTGGCATAATCCCCTGAGAGCTTGATGCCCTGGTGAGGATCTGTCCACGGGACCACCTTGGCCCCAGGAGCCGCATGTGCCCTGCCCTTTCCTGCAACGCCCTGACACCACCTTGGACTTGCTCCTGACTCCAATCTCAGCTGTGATACTGAGCCAGATCCCCGCCCCCAACTTTGCTGCTCTTGCCCCCAGGTGGCATTGACCCCATCCTCCGGGGCCTCATGGCCACCCCGGCCAAGCTGAATCGCCAGAACCAAATTGTGGTGGATGAGATCCGGGACCGGTTGTTTGAGCAGGTCATGAGGATTGGGCTGGACCTGCCTGCTCTAAACATGCAGCGCAGCCGAGACCATGGCCTCCCAGGTGAGGGGCTGCAGGGGTTCCCCTCCCCCACTCCCACCTCCCACGCAGGGGCCCTGCCCTCTCCAGTGGCCCCAGCTGCCCAAGGCTTCCCCGTACCCCAGCACCTTCCTCTTAGGAAGTGGTCTGAGGTCAGGCATCTACCTCTCCCTGGGCCCACCTGGTCTCTTTTCAGCTCTTCCTTGCAGCCTTCATACTGATATAACCCTTAAACTTGGAGCATCATCATAATAATACCAAGCTCCTAGCCCCCATCATCTGAAAATCTGTCTCCATCGTCATTTCATTTTGCTTCATTTCACATGAACTCTTGAGGGGAAGAGAGTATTATCACTTGAATTTTACTGATGGGGAAACTGAGGCCCAGGTTCTCCAGCCAAGTCAGTGACAGAGCTGGAATTTGAACCCAGATCAGCCTGACCCCAAAGCCTGGCCTGCATTGTGGGACAGCCTGTGCGGCTGAGTCTTCTAAACACCCCTCACAGGTCTGAGATTTCCAGAGGGGGACAATGAGTTGTCCCCCTGATAGGAGTTATGGCAATTTAGGATTTGCCTTAGGATGGGAGGGCAAGGGAAAGCAGAGAGGGTCCTAGAGCAGCCCAGCTGTCCCCTTGGCCTGAGCCAAGGGTTCAGGGTTCCCTAGGGTTTTATAGCCTAAGAGAAGCCCTTCTGTGTCCTCCCCCTCCCTCATGTACCTCTACATATGGCCTTGGTGTATCGGGAAGGTGGGTTTTGTGGGATGCACCCACAGCCACCTCTCTCCTATCCCCATGCAGGGTACAACGCCTGGAGGCGCTTCTGCGGTCTCCCGCAGCCTAGCACGGTGGGCGAGCTGGGCACGGTGCTGAAGAATCTGGACCTGGCGAGGAAGCTGATGGCGCAGTACGGTACACCCAACAACATCGACATCTGGATGGGCGGTGTGTCCGAGCCCCTGGAGCGCAATGGCCGCGTGGGCCCACTTCTCGCCTGCCTCATTGGGACCCAGTTCAGGAAGCTCCGTGATGGTGATAGGTAAGGAGACAGGATGAGCGGCTCAGGCCCACTGTCTGGCTGTGGCCCTGTCCAGAATCTCTTGGGGCCCCAACTTCTTCCTGTGAAATGAAGGGCTGGATGGAATCTGACTTCTCAGTACGTTCCAGGGAGCCTCAAGGCCATCCCTAATGTGCTCTGAACCTGTCGGGAATGCAGCAAGGAGGGACCTGGACCCCTGGTTGTGCAGGAGGGTAGACAGAGAAAAGGCCACGCTTCTCTTCTCCGTGTTCCAGGTTGCAACCATGATGTTGTCAGTCACAGGCCCATGGAACAGCCCCATCCTTGCTTCTCCTAATGTTATTTCATCATGGTTCTGACATCTATCATACCTAGCTCTTCCCTAGCCTGTGTTATACCCTTGAGAAAGTTACAATAAGGTGTCCCTTTCTGGGTGGACACATTATAAACCACCCCCAAGATTCTCTCTACCCCCATTGGTGCAGCCCATGCCAGAGCACAGGTTTCATGAGCAAGAGCGGGCTCAGCTTCCTGTCTAGCAACACTGGTGCCTTGGAAGCCTCTGGGGCAGGGCATTCAGGCAGCTGGGCTTTACTCTGTGCCATGAGTGAGGCTCCACTTGTTTGAGCCCCGCTGGCTGCCTGAGGGCTTGGAGCTCTCCTGTGCCGTACAGCAGGTGTCTGCTGTGGTCCTCTTGCATCTGGGGAGCAGTACACGCCAGGTGATGGCCTCCTGGTCCAGGAGAGCTTTAGGTATGAGGTCTATGGGTGTTCCCGTGCAGGTTTTGGTGGGAAAACAAGGATGTGTTCAGCACACAGCAGCGGAATGCCCTGGCCACGATCTCCTTGCCTCGCATCATCTGCGACAACACAGGCATCACCACCGTGTCCAAGAACAACATCTTCATGTCCAACACATTTCCTCGGGACTTTGTCAAGTGCAATACACTTCCTGCATTGGACCTGACTTCCTGGAGGGAAAGGGACTAGAGGCTGGGTTAGGGGTACAGAGGTGAGGTGAAGGCTGGGCATCCATGGGCTGGCCAATCGGAATCACAAATCTCCCTTCCCTGTGTAAGCCCATCCATATTCTGGGTGCTGGCCAAGAAAACGAATGACTAAACATTCATTCATTCGTCTGTGTGTGTCCATGTGCAATGTGTATAAATTGTTTCCTATGTGTGTGTTGTCTGAACATGGGTAGTATTTTGTGTGCTCTGTATGCATGTTGTTTATGTGAGTGTGTGTTTGCCGTTTCTGTGACTATATGGAAGGCAGCAGAGTGGATTGGTGAGTCGCACAAGCTCAGCAGTCAGACTGCTTGGGTTCAAATCCTGGCTCTGTAGCTGTGTGACCTTGAACACTTTATTCAACCTTGTCAAGCCTGAGTTTCCTTCTTCGTAAATAAGAAGGAAACAGCTGTCATTACAGCTGTCATGCCTTCTTAGAAGGCTTGTTTGCATCCTCCAGTTCTTTGTTTATTGAGTACTTACTATCTGCCAAGCATTGTTCTAGGCATGGGAAACAGAAAGTCAGACACCATTTCTTTCCTCACGGAGCTTGCACCGTGAGGGCCTCCCGGTTAGCAGAGGTGAACCAGTGATTCCTGGAGGAATGGCCATTAGCAGTTGGGCTGTGTGTGGTAGTTGAGTTCTGGGCCCAGGCAAGCTAGGCTCAGCTCATATCTCCCCTTTTAATTCCTTACCCTGTTCTCTTGCTTATTCACAGGAGCTGCCTGGAGAGGAACTGGGGCCCATTGGCCCTTTTGTACTATTTGTTTGTATCTGATATCTATGATAATAAAGTAGCACTGATGGGGATCTTTACTCTGTCTATGTCTGCAGGGGGGGGGGGCTGTAGCCTCAGCATAAGGCTTGCTCTGGACTCTGAACCTGAACCAGTGTGGTCTGTCCCTCAGGGCCCTGTGTTTTCTGAACTGAGGGTAAGGATATCCAGGAGCCTTCCTTTGGCGGATCCATGGAAGGCAGTTAGTTCTTAGAAGCCTAGAGGCTGGGCCGAATCTGGCAGACTCTCCTCCCTCACCTGCCACCCATACCACCTGGAGAACAGGAATTGTGGTCACCAAGTCTTTATGCTCGTTCTTCACTCTGGCAAATACTTGCTACCTGCTCATTCTGTGTCAGGTGCTGGGGAACAGAGGGGACAATATGCTGTCCTGCAGGAGGGAAAGAGTAGAGGTGTGATGGTAGGCTCTCCCCAGATGACAGACACCTCTGGATCCTGCCCAGCAGCCTGGCACAGTGGTTCAGGGGCCCTCACACACTAGAGTTCTCAGTCCTGGCTTCATGTGGCCAGAGCTGTGAGAGGGGGGAGGAGGCCGTTTCCCTAATAATCTTGCCTGGAACTTGGCCCCTATATCTGATTGGTAAGTTCCCCTCTTCTTCCCACATTTGGAGAGGGGCACCCAGAGCAGGGAGCCTGAAGGTGTGTAGGACGCGGAAGCTGATGTACCCAGCTCAGACTAGGACCTCGCCAGAGCAGGATAAATACTACTTGTCTCCAGGCTACTGATGATGAGCGGGGTGCTCGGAGATGTGAAGGGGCTTATCTGAGACCTTGAAGAAGTGGGTACGAGAGCCAGGGCTGCAGCCTGAGTCTTCTGGCTCCTGGGCTCTTCCCACAAGATGGCTAAGTGCCTCTCATCCCACCCCACCAGTCAGAGGCCCTGGAGGCCCTGGCTGGACTGACCTTACCCCGAAGGTCTTTTTTTTTTAGATTTTTTAATATTTTTATTGGGGAAGGGGAACAGGACTTTATTGGGGAACAGTGTGTATTTCTAGGACTTTTTATTGGAGGACAGTGGTGTGTTTTTCCTAGGACTCTCGTCAGTTCCATCCAAATCAAGTTGTCCTTTCAATCTTAGTTGTGGAGGGCACAGCTCAGCTCCAGGTCCAGTCACTGTTGTTAGTTGCAGGGGATGCAGCCCACCATCCCTTGGGGGAGTCAAAACTGGCAACCTTGTGGTTGAGAGCCCGCGCTCCAACCAACTGAGCCATCTGGGAGCTCAGCGGCAGCTCATTGACTCATTCTAGTTGTAGAGGGTGCAGCTCGCTGGCCCATGTGGGAATCAAACCGGCAGTCCAGTTGCCCAGAGCCCGTGCTCTAACCAAGTGAGCCACCCATTCACACCCAGAGGGTCATTTTAAAAGAACACACAAGCGCAGCCAGATGGCTCAGTTGGTTAGAGCATGAGCTCTGAACAACAGGGTTGCTGGTTCGATTCCCACATGAGCCAGTGAGCTGTGCCCTCCACAACTAGTAGATTGAAGGCAACGAGCTGCCACTGAGCTGCTGAAGGGTGGCTGGATGGCTCAGTTGGTTAGAACCCAAGCTCTCAACAACAAGGTTGCCAGTTCAATTCCCACATGGGATGGTGGGCTGCACCCCCTGCAACTAAAGATTGAAAACGGTGACTGGATTTGGAGCTGAGCTACACCCTCCACAACTAGATTGAAGGACAATGACTTGGAGCTCATGGGCCCTGGAACAACATACTGTTCCCCAATATTCCCCAATAAATCTTTAAAAAAAGAACACATGACTATGCATTGGGGAGCAGCATGAGGTATATTCTGGAGATGTCCCTTCAGGGCCTCCCAGCCTCCGAGAAGAACAAGAGAGTATTTCCCAGAAAGGTCTCTGGAAGGAAATTAACTCTAGCTGTAGGGGAATCCAGGCTTGGATTTCCTCCCTGTTTGATCACTTGGCACCATCCCAAACCCTCTCTCTTGCCTTTCTATGGCCATTGTTTCTTTTCCCAGGAGCCCTTTGCCTCCTCCTTTTCTTGGAGAGCCCCTTGAAATCCCACCACATTGTGCTCTCTTACCCCACAGACCAGTGCACACATCTTAGTGGTGAGACATGTCTGGACTGTAAACTCTAGTTACTTAATTGGCAGTGGTTCCAAGGTCTGCCTTCTGGAAGGGAACAATGTCATTGCCAGCATCTTTAGTCAATCAGCAGACGTTTATTGAGCACTTACTCTATGCCAAGCACCTTGCTGGGTGGCATGGGAGACACTCGGAAGCAGGCTGAAGTCCCTAGCTCAAGGAACTTACACTAGTTTGAGAGGAAAGGAGAGGAGGGTGCAAAGGCCACCACCCCAGCCAAGACTTGTTCCAGGGAGAGGATGGGTGATATATGGCAAGCTAGATTGGAAGGGCATTGCAGCAGGTGTAAGTCATGACAGAAATGAAATTTCCACAGGTAGAGGCGATGGAGTGAGAGCAGTGGATTTTAAGTGAAAGGGCTGGAAAGGCTGAGATGCTGGCCTTGGGCTTGCGTGAGGTATGCATCTGGCAAGTGGAGCAAGATCTGTCTGAAAAGAGGGGCTGGGACAGGGTGTGGAGGTCTCAGGGACCAGATCACTGAACTTGCTTGAAAGGGCATCGTGGACCAAAGGGCGCTTTACTGCACAATGTGATGGGCCCCTAATTCTCCACTGAGGCCCAGGGTGAGAGGTCCAGCTTATCAATGGCTGAGCAATCCACAAAGTCTTGGGGGTAGCTGTTGGCCTGGAATGGGTTCAGTGGGACCTTGGTGATATGGGTGTTGTCACAGACAAAGCGTGAAAAGGACATTTTCTGTAGAGAGTCCCGCTGCTTTTCAGTGAAGACTCCACGGTTCTCCCACCAGAACCTGCAGAGACAGAAGCACAGGTCTCTCCATACAGCCCAGCTGTCGGCCCCTCCCCACGCTGTGCAAAGGGAAGGAAGGAAGTCATTGGGAGCGTGCTGAGTCTCCGTTAGTTCTCACTCAGGGCAGGACACGGCATACCTACCTCAGAGAAGTATCTGACCTCCCCGGCCCTCCCGCTGAGGTTTCACTCGCCTGTCTCCGTCTCGAATCTGCTGGAACTGCTTCCCCAGGAGGCAGGCCAGAAGAGGCCCCACTGTGCCTCTTTCTACCAGTGGCTCAGCGATGCCCCCAATCCAGATGTCAATGTTGTCAGGGGTCCCGTAGACATCCAGCAACTTCTTAGCTAGCACCTCGTTCTTCAGCACCGCGTTCAGCTCCTCCAGCGTCTGGGGCTGTGAGAGGCCACAGAAGCCTCTCCAGGAGTTGTATCCTAAGCGGGAAAGGCTGAAGCTGCCTCATCCCAGGGACTTCGTGCCCGTAGCCCCCCTTGGGAACATACCTACTCTGGCTCTATCAGCCCCAGAAAATCTAGGCGCATAGTCTTTGGGATGGGTTTCCATTGTTTTCTATCTGGCACTTTATAGTCTCAAGAGGGCTAGCAGGTTATATGGGTCCAGGTACTATTCTAAGCAAACATGTAAACTGAAGAACAGAGATGTTAAGGAACTTGCCTAAGGTCACAAAGCCAGAACTGGCACAGGTGGGATTTGAACCCAGGTAGTCTGGCTTTTAATTATAACATTACATTGCCTTTCATAGGTACAAAAGAAAGGCCTACAGTCATTGGTTTCTCTCTACTCTCTTTTTCTTAATTTTTTTTCCCCTGGGCTTTTACACTGGTTTTACAAGTCCGTTGGTGATCTCTTTTTCATTTGAGGGGCTACAAGATGATACCAGATATGTTCTGTTGTCTCTGCATTAGGAACAAAGGAAGATTCCATTTCACAGATGAGCAAAATGAGTCTTAAAAGCTGACATCTCTGTCTTCTGTTTTAGAATGGACCAGATCCTCAGGATTATAGGAGAGAGCCCTCTGAAGCTTCAGAAAGTAGCTAAAAGGTTCCCAGGCCCGGCCCAACCCTGGCCCACTCACCAGGCATCCCATGGTCTCGGCAACGCTGTATGTTGATGGCAGCCAGGTCAAAGCCGTGGATCTTGTGAGTGGGCTGGAAAAGCTTGTCGCGCAGCTCCCCCGTCATCATTTTATCCTGATTCATCAACTTGGACTTCTTGGCCAGCAGGCCCCGCACCAGAGGGTCAATTCCACCTGCCAGGGAGACTCAGAGGTCATCCTGGGGATGGGGGTAGGGTGTGGACATCTTTCACTGTTGATCTCTCTTTCTACCAGACATTTTTTCTCAGGTGAAAATAGGGCCAACTGAACATCTCAAGCTGGAAGGAGGGATAAAAAGAGGTTGCAGGGTGTGCTGGGGGTGGGGGGCAGTCCAGACTGCTTGCTTTGGGGATGCAAAAAAAGCCATTCATGGGATGATGGCCTGAATATAAGCTTCAGGATTTTTTCTGAGCTCTAGTTCAGAAGGTTGGCTTCTTCTCTTTGAATGTGTTTCCTTGAGGAATGTTGCAACGGGGGAAGAGATAGCAGAAATCTATAAAAAATGGCCCTGGCTTGTCAGGCCTTAAGTAAAGCCAGTTTCAACATAGCCCAGTCCAGGATAAAGGGAGCTGGGTCCAACCTTAATGGAGGTAGAAAGCCCTAGAGGGGAGCAGAAAAAAACAATTTATTTACCAAACCAATGAATTCTTTCTACAGGGGTTAGAGAAGCCTGAGGCAGGAAAAAGAGGTAGGGAAAACCTAGCACCTTAGAGGCTGGAGGAGGAAAGAAAGAATAATTACTAGTATTTACGGACAGTCTCCTGTGTGTCAGGAACTATTGCAGGGTGCTTTACACATATATCTCAATTTTTCGTGTATCCTAGGGAGATAGGTACTATTATTGCCCCCATTTTACAAATGAGGAAACTGAGGCTCAATGAGGTCAATTCACTTGCCCGAGATCACGTAGGAAGTACCTGAAGACTGACTTCCAAGACAAGTTTCCCCAGAAGCAGCCTGCAGAGTGAGACAGCCAGGCGACAGCACTTCCCTGAAAGGACATACCATCTTTGACTATCCTCCAGGTGTTGAAGAACAGGGTGTGCAGGGGAAGCTCTGGTTCCGGACACCGTGGCTGATAGTTCTCATCCAGGCGGGACACAGTGGAGGGGACCTCCAAATGGCCGAAGCGCAAGGCAAAGGTAAACACATTGGAAATTCGGGGATCCACAGATTTGTTGTAGCCTTGGTATGGAGGGATCCACTTCTGCATCTCAACACCTAGCACATTGGGTAGGTAGTCCCTAAAGGTGATAATCTGGAAGGAGAAACAAGTCATGAGGAAAGGGTGTGAGACCTAAACCTTTGCAGTGAGGTCGGAGCGGGGCTGCGGGCAAGAGCGCTGAGCGGTGAGAAATCAAGGATGGCAAATGGATAGGATGTGTGCCAAATTCCGTGCCTATGACCCTGGCAGACATGACTAATTGTTCATGACATTCTTTCTGCTGATCTCTCATGATTTGTCTCAACATAGGTTCGACGAGCGAGTCATTTGAATTTCGCACTTGAGATGTATTCTCTGCCATCTTTGCTCTACGTTTATGACCTCGAAGCTAAAGTGACAATCTTTGTGTGTCACTTTAAACATAACCATGTCAGATTATTAAGCTTTTTCCCATAGGCCAGGGCAAGAGGAATGAAGAACCACAGGAATGGTTTGCAGGGGAACCAAGGGAAATGTATTCAACCTCCAATTTTGAAAGAAGGCTGTACCATGGAGAGATCGGTTTCTGGTTTTGTTTTACCCAAAACAGTGAACTAGCATAAATTGAGAAAATTTTGAAAAAAGAAGAAATCTTGCCACCACCTGACACAATTACATTGATTTTTATTCTTTCTAATCTTTATCTATATTATACATATTTTTACACAGCTGTGATCCTAGAGAATGCATACTTTTGCATTCTGCTGTTTTACTTAACACTTCTCACATTTCTTCCTGGCTCACAATTATTATATAATTAAATGTGTATAATATTCTATTGCACTCATGGGTCCTTCTCTTTCTGTCTTACTCTTAGGTTGCTTTCAATTTGTTCAAGAGCACAGACTGTGGATGGCAGCCTTGGAGCAGGCGGTCTGCTCCTTGGGTCGTGGGAAGCATCAGGAGAGAGAACTCTGCCTCTGGCCACAGTGGACTGGCCCAGTTTGATGGCGCTTGATCTGAGGGGACAGGTGGGGTCATATGTGTTTTCATTTTTTACTGTGTGCAGAAAAGCAGGGAAAACCCATCTGTAGAGAGAGAGAATAAAAAAAAAAAAAAAGAAGTGAAGAGAGGAGCAGAGAGGAGGGAGGGTTAGAGCAAGAGTAGCAGCCCTGATTCCAGATGGTTCTCAGTCTCTGGCTCTAATCCTTGCTGAGGCCCAACTACACGCCCCTGCCCTGGGGTCCCAGGGGAAATCCTTATCAGTTTCCATTTGACACATGTACAGGGTTGAACATGTGTCAATATTGAACATCTGAACTAGCCTGAGTGGGTTTCTTTTTCTTGTAGTCCAAGAAGCCTTGTTATGAATGGAATTGTGACCCCTCAAATTCATATGTTGAAGCTCTAATCCCCAGTGTGACTGTATTTGGAGATCAGGCCTATAAAGAGGTAATTATGGTTAAATGAGGTCGAAGGGCAGAGCTTAATCCAATAGGACTAGTGTCCTTATAAGAAGAAGGAGAAATATCAGGACTGTGTATGCACAGAGGAAAAACTATGTGAGGACACAGTAGTCATCCTGCAAGCCAAGGAAAGGGGCCTCAGGAGAAATCAAACCTGCTAATACCTTGATTTGGACTTCTAGCCTCCAGAACTGTGAGAAAATAAATTTCAGATGTGTAAGCTACCAGGCCTGTGATCTTTTGTTATGGCAGCCTGAGTAAGCTGATACAAGCCTTAACTCAGATAATCTTTAGGTTGACACTTTTTTGTTCTTTGGATGAGTTCCTACAAACATCTCTAGCAGCAAGATTCTTGGACCCCCCCCCCCCCCCAAATTTTTAAATACATATTGAGTTCTGGAGATTTTGAGATGAAACAACTGGAAATAGATCTCTTTGATGGTGACAAATAGGTGCATAGGGCTTCTAGTTTCAGAACAAGATGGAATAGACTCATTATTCTTTAGTCTTCCCCACTAAATATAACTAGGAACCCTGGCAATTGTTCAACAGACAACAATAAAGAGACTCTGAAAGCTGGACTGGCTAAGGACCTCAGGATTTGCAGCATGACAACATGGAGAGTTCCTACGCATCCCAGACTGGATACAGAGAGGCTGGCAGGAATAGACAAAAGAAGCCAAGGAAAGTCCTCTCTCTCTTTCTCTAAAGGACTGGGACAAAGGAAGTCCAGGAAAGACCTAGTAAAGAGCCCGCAAACCTACTTCACAACACATGCCCTGAGCCATCCCAGCCCTGGATCCACAACCCAGGCTGTTGGATGGTCTGATCTGCTGGCAGCGGTGGCAGCCGTGAAGCCCTGTGTCTCTCTCTTCTTCACTCACTGGCATAAGGAGACGCAGGTGCAGTGGCTTCTGCTCCCCTAGAAGATTGCTCAGCAGCAGAAGGCAGCCAAGAAGGTCCCTTCCTGCCTTGCAGACAGCAGGGATTGAGTGGGAACTCCAGAAGCACCAGAAGGATGAAGCAGACCAGAAAAGCATTGCATGGGCTCAAGAACTAAATTGTCATAGGAACTAAAGCCCACAAAAGTATACCAGGACCCACACACCAAAATAACCAGGGCAACAATGTGCTTAAATAGAAGATTTAAATAGGATCAAGCATCTCCTAACATAATAACTAAGATGTCTAGAATACAATTGAAAATCACTCATACTTCCTGAACCAGGACAGCCACAGTTTGAATGAGAAAAGATAATAGTGATATGAATCACATGTTGGAATTTTCTGATAGAGATTTTAAAGCAGCTGTCATAAAAATGCTTCAATAATCAATTATACGTTATCTTGAAACAAACAGACATCTCAGCAAAGAAATAGAATTTATGTATATAAAAAAGTGAAATTATAGAACTGAAAATACACTAACTGAAAACAAAACAAAACAAACAAACAAAAATACTTGTTGGATAGACCCAGTAGTAAGGTGGAGATGATAGGATAGAATGGAAGACAGATCAATAGTATTTAGTCAATCTGAAGAACAAAGAGAAAATGGTTCACGTATTCAACTATGCCCAAATAATATTTGACAAAGGAGCAAAAGCAATTCAATAAAGGAAAGATAGCCTTTTCAGTAAGTGGTGCTGAAGCAATTAGACATCCATAGGCCAAAAAAATGAACCTTGACCTAAACCTCACACTTTGTACAAAAATTAACCCCCAGTAGCTCATGGACTTAAATGTAAAATACAAAACTGTAAAACTTCTGACCAAACAAACAAAAAGACAAAAAAAAAAAAAGGACTAAAGTCTTTGAAACCTATGCCTAGGGAAAGAGTTCTGAGACTTGAGACCCAGAGCACAATCCATAAAAAGAAAAAAAAATTGATAAATTTGACCTCATCAAAATTAAAAACTCTTACTCTGCAAAAGACAATGAAATGAATTAAGAGAATGAAAACACAAAGTACAGTTTGAGAATGAAAAGACAAAGTACAGTTTGGTAGAAAATATTTAAAGTCATGTATCTGACAACCGACTTGTATCTAGAATATATAAAGAATTCTCAAAACTCAACATTAAAAGACAAACAATCCAATTTGAAAATGGGCAAAATATATGAACAGGTATTTTATTGAAGAAGATATACAGATGGCAAATAAACACATGAAAAGATATTCAATATGATTAGCCATTAGAGAAATGCAAATTTAAACCACTATGAGATATCGCTACATATCTATCAGAACGGTTAAAGAAAAATAGTGATAACACCAAATAAAGACCAGGATGCAGACAAACGATCATTTATACACTGTTGGTAGGAATGTAAAAGTGGTACAGTCACTCTGGAAAATAGTTTGGCAGTTTCTTTTAAAACTAAAAATGGACTTACCATATGACCTAGCAATTGCACTCTTGGGCATATGTCCCAGAGAAACAAAAACTTATTTTCATGTAGAAACTTATACATGAACGTTCATAGCAGCTTTATTTATAATAACCCCAAACTGGAAACTATTCAAATGTCCTTCAATAGGTGAATGGTTAGACAAACCCTGGAATACTACTCAGTAACAAAAAGGAATGAATTATTGGTATATGCAGTGACTTGGATGAACCTTAAGGAAATTATGCTGAATGTAAAAAGGCAATCTCAAAAGGATACATACTGCATGATTTCATTTATGTAACATTCACGAAATAACATCACTTTACAGATGGACAACAGATTAGTTGTTGCCAGGGGTTAGGGATATAGGAAGGGGAGGGTGGATGTGGCTATAAAAGAGTAGCATGAGGGAGTCTTGGGATGGTTGAGTTAAGCATCTTTATTGTGGTGGTGGTGACAGGAAGCTACACATGTGATAAAATTGCATGGAGATACACACACACACACACACACACAGATTATTGCATTTATAGCTAGTAAAATCTGAATAAGCACTACGGTTTTATCAGTGTTAACTTCCTGCTTTTGATCTTGTACACTAACTGAAATACACTAACTGAAATCTCTCCATAATTATGCAAAATCTTGGCATTGGAGGAGGCTGGGTGCACATACTTTTTTTTTCTCTCACAACTTCTTGAGAATCAACAATTATTTCAAAATACAATGTTTTAAAAATACATGCATGGTTAATATCAACATATCAATCTTTCTAAGTCTCTTCTAGTTAATCAGTCAACTGACAATAGCAATTGACTATGCCTGTGACATGTGGCTTAGGAGAAGAGAATTGAAAAAGAAGATAATCCAATCAAAATAACCAAAGTAACTGCTAGGTAACAGTCCCAGGAATGATGGAACCTATGGTCCCAGTAATGATACCTGGATAGGCACACTGAGTGACCAACATATGAATGACTCCAATACTCTGAATCCAGGGGTTCATTTTGGGACAGAAAAGTGGAAGAAACAGAAGGGGAGGTTTAAAAGAATGAGACAATGGGAAAGAAGCAGTAGAGGAGAAGAAGGGGGAAATGGAGGCATGGAAAGCAGAGGTGTGGCAGCGAGCAGAGGGTAGAGCCAGGAGCAGAAGCCAGGTGGGCGTGTGAGGAAGTCTCTTGGGCTTCTGTACCTGCATGAAGGCTCCCAGGATTTTCCGGGCTTCTTGGTAGAGCTTCTCTCCATCCCACTGAGGGTTGAGTCTCTTTAGTTTTCTGGCCAGCCGGTTGTGCTCCCGGAGAAAGAGGGTGTGGGAAACAGCCAGCAGGGTATGCTCTGAGGCTCGGGAATCTCCTGAAAGCCCAGAAGGCAGGCAGGTGGGTTTCCCCTGAGCAGCCTCAGAACCCAGTAACTGCACCAAAAAATAAATGACGGTGCCCCAAAGGGACCCTCTCCTAAGCCCCTCTTTGTAGTTAACTTCAGGGAAGTCAGATGGAGAGGGATCAGGGCGGGAACTCACAGTGTTGAATCTCAGCTCTATACACACACTTTTTAGCTGTGTGACTTTGGGCAAGTGACTCAACATTTCTAAACCTCAGCCTTCGTATCTTTGAAAATGGGGATAGTAAGGCTGACCTCACCAGATTGTGGTAAAGACTACAGATGACATTAACAAGTAAAATTTCACTAATTACAATCGCAACTGCCTTCTAAGACAGGGCCGTACAAATACATGAGGGCTTTTTATTGTGTGGAGCAACTTTGAAGATTTTAGGAATGCAAGTTTGAGGGTAGGAACCTGGGTAGGGTTGAATTCCTCTGTGTGATAAAGGAAAAAGACTCTGGAGATGGGGGGGTATCAGGTGGAAGGGAGGGAGGAACAGGGTGGGGGGGCGTCACTTAAATGGCAAAAGACCAGGTGTTTCATAAGGGGACTTGTGTCCTCTAATCATCAGGAAAGTCTGTTAAAGTCACAAATGCTTGGTCTTAGTGGATATTTTTGTGGAAAACAGGAAAGGGCTCAGTTTTGTGTGGAATTGATATGGAATATGTGAGGACACAGAATCTAAGAGATCTACCACGAAATCTAGGCCTACAGGCCAGCCTCTGCCATGTCAGTGTGGGCAGGGGGTTTGCCCTGGGAGAGTGGGTTTTTGGAAGAGGGAAGGCCTCCAGAAGCTAAAGGCCGAGAGGACCGGGAGGGCATGAGCCCCAGGAATGAACAGAATTGGGGGGCTCTGGTTGTGCACACGCCATATGGAGTGTGCCAAGTGTATAAAATGCCTTAAAAATATACATTCCTCTTAATCTAGAACTTCCTCCTCTAGGAAGTTATCGTAATAAAATTATGTAAATGAGCACAAAGGTTCATCAACAAGGATGTTCATTACCTAAAAACAACAACAAAATCACAGACAAACTGCAAATGCCTTAAACGTCTCCAAATAGGGTTGATAAAAAAAAATTATGGTAACATATGTCATAGAAAAGCAAGCAACCATTAAAAATTATGTTGTAGAAGAATATTTCAATGTGATATATTAAGTGAAGCCATCAGGTTATAGAGCATTACTTATAGTATGACCCCAATTATGTAAAATGATGTGGAACTATATAATAGAAAAAAAAAAAACTGGGAAGATAGGCATTAAAATGATAATGATTTTCTGTGGGTGGTGGGATTTTGTTGATTTTTTTATCTTCTTTGTGCTTTTCCGGATTCTCTCTCTCTCTCTTTTTTTTCTTTTCTTCCTTTTACAGCGAACACATGTGCTTAGATTCTGTATTCATCTGGGCCCTTCTGCCAGTCCTGAACCAGTGCCAGAGGTAGTGTTGGCTTGGTGTGCATTTTGCCCGAAGACGATGAGAAGAAGCAGTGGTAAAGCCTCCCTGGAAGCTGCCTAGTGGCCTTGTGAAGTTTCTCTGGCCTACCTCTACTCTCAGTCCCCTTGAACTTGAGTCCCTCTGTTCCCAGCCTAGACTCACCCGTCAGGAAGCAGGGCACGTGGGCAGTGGTGTTGATGAACTCGCAGGGGCTCCGCTTCTTGTTCTCAAAGGGCGGGTAGGCCAGCCCATGGTCCCAGACCTCCTGGTTGATGGCCATGAGGCCCAGGGGGCTGCTGAGGTTGCGGAGGCGGCTAGCGAGGCTGGGCTCGGGACCATACACGAAGCTGGCATCCAGGAAGGAGGTCAGAGCATTGATCTGGTCACGGGCCAGGGACTGGTAAGGTGGAGTAGGGCAGACAAACCCAGCTCGGAAGAAAGGCATACACTTCCCTTGAGTCTTGAACTTGGGGTCATCGGGTGGGATCTGCAGAGAGATTGGGGGTGGATGACTGGGTAGAGGTGGTACAGCTGGGCCCTGGCAACCTCTCTCAAAGTTGGGTCTGGATAAAGCTGGCAAAGATGCTGATGGTGCCCTCCTGGGACCCTGGGACCAGACACTGACTCCGAACACCTTCTGCTGCTGCTACACATCCTGGACCCACAATACCCTGAAGTTCATTATATACCACGGTGTAAAAGAGCCGAGGGGAATCATTCAATCTTTCAGAGATAGGCCTCCAAATTTTTGTTGGGGAGAGATTCCTGAGATCCCTGGACAGGGAAGCAGGGCAAGAGATAGGAAAGGAAGGGTTTGTGAATAATTACTACCAACAACAGCTACCACGTATTTATTTTGGCCCTACCATGTGCCAGGCATTATGCATACTTTATCTCACGTTGGTCCTCATAAAACCCTGTAAGGTAGCCAACTCAGTCCTGTTTTACAGGTAAGAAAACTGAGGCTCAGAAAGGTTAAGTAACTTGCCCAAGAACTAACAAACTGGAAGGGGATATTATGTGAACTTCAAATCCTCACTCCACAGCTTATGTCGTTTATACCACAGCACATAGCCTTGATTTGTGGTTTGAGTGAATAAATTCCTCTCTAATCATAAAATCCATGAATAAGAAGAAAAGGTGCACCACTGAAAGTTCCTTTCCTTTCCTGCTGGAAATTCCCACAATTTCTGATTCATCCATGAAGTTTCAACTCTTTTTGGGAGTAGCATTCCCAGACCCCAAGATAACTGACAGCAGCATTCCCCAAACTGTGTATAAAATTAATCTCCTGGAGACCCTGGTAAATTGTAGGTCCTGTTTCGCCGTGTCTGGGATGTGGCTTGAGATTTTATATTCCTTATAAGTCCCCGTGTGATACCAGTGCTGCTGGCCAGGGACATAAACAACCCTCCTCAGAGCTTCCCAACTTTGCCATTAGCGGT
Source organism: Rhinolophus sinicus (assembly GCF_057876585.1). Lineage (NCBI taxonomy): Eukaryota > Metazoa > Chordata > Mammalia > Chiroptera > Rhinolophidae > Rhinolophus > Rhinolophus sinicus. The sequence goes on from NC_142512.1 coordinate 29,931,178, forward strand.
TACTTGTCGATTTCCCACACAAGCCCTTTGTCCTTGAGGGAAGAAACAGTGTGTTTATTCACTGTTGAATCCCCAGTGCACAGTGCACTGCCTGGCACAGAGTTGATGATTAATGCCCACTTACTGAATAAATGGATGAATAGTGAATGAATGGACATGTGAGGCTTGGGAAGCTGTCAAATCAACATTGAAGATCTAACAAGCGACCGTGGCTGACGGGCTGGGAATGTCTGCCCCATCAGGGAGGCAAGGGGCTTGTCAGGGACAAGATGCAGGGCCTACCATGATGGGGAAGCAGTTGTCTCCCTGGATACAGTACTTGTCACACTGCACTTTGGAGTGCTTGCTGCTTCCCATCTCGGTGTCGGGGGCAAAGTCCAGGTCATGGTCCACAATTTGACCCCACTGCATGAAGAGCAGGGACCTGTTTTGGTCCAGAACACCCTCCTCATTCAGGTAGCTTACAATCTGGTTCGATACTTCACGGGCCTACAGAAGGAGAGAGAAAAGAAGGGAGAATTGGGGGACAAAGTCCTTTGAGGATTCAGATATTGCAGTTTATTGAGTACCTATGATGTCATTGGTACATTTAATCTCATGACAAGTTTGTGACGAGGGTGGCATTACCCCCATTTTGTAGATGAGGAGACTGAGTCCTAGAGAAGTGAGGTCAATTCTCCAAGGTCAGCTATAAAGGGGCAGGGATTAAACGCAGGTCAGTATGACTTGCTGGCTTGCAAGGCCAGTGCCCTTTCCACTATGGGGAAGGAAAAGAAAGACAGGCTGCCTTTGAAGTGCCATGGAGGTGCCAGGTGTCTGGGAAGAGGAGAGGGGCTCAGGGGAAGGGCTGCCAACTCAGATGAGGCCAACAGATAGGACCTCCAGGCAAACGACAGCTGATGCACTCCAGGGGCTGGGGCAGGGTAAGCTCGAACAGGATGGGGCAGGCAGGCCATCTGCTTAGGAGACCCCAGGGTATCTGGCCTGTGGGCAGCTGGGACATGACCGCCACGTGGCTGCGCTCCCGGCTTCGCGCTCTGCTGCCCTCTTGTGGCACTTTGGGGAACATCGCTAGGCAGCAAGTCCAAATGTCCATCTCACTCCTTGATGGGGTTCCACGGCACATTCCGGTCCTGCCACTTATTTCTTCTTCTTCCTTTGTGTTGGGGGGGGGGGGGTAGTGCATCCTCTCCCCTCTGACCCCCATCCTTTACCCTCCTGCTCCGAGCTAGCCTCACCGGTGGGATCGGGAAGCAATTCCGCTTCTTCCCCGGCGTCCACCCAAACGGTAGAGAGAGCCCGTCCTCGTACTCAGCCGGCAACCAGCGCGCCAGCGCCCTGTTGGCGGCGCCCAGCGAGGGGTTCCTCCTGAAACCAAGTAGGACCCGACCTCAGCCTCGGCCAGTCCACTCCTCTGCAAACCCCAGGGGGATCCCATGGGGAAGGACTGGGAGCCTCTGCCCGACGGAAAGGGGGAGCGGAAAAGGCACCTCTCAAATGTGGGGTTTCTAAACTACACCCCCCACCACCACCACCAAAGCGCGGGGCTCCTCTGCCCTGAGGCAATGTGCTGCTTCCAGTGGGATTCAGTGGTCTCTCTAGAAGATGGGGGAGTTAGGGAGTGGTTCCAACAGAACAGATTCCAGTGGGACGCCAAGTTTAGGAGGGTAAGGTAGTGACAGTTCTCCCTGGAATACGCAAACTGCAAAGCCTCTGGCTGAGCTGGGTTGGACAGGTGGGCGGGGTAGGTGGGCTGGGTAAGGCAGGTGGGCTGCACAGGTGGGCAGGGTAGGGCAGGTAGACTGGGCAGGTCAGGTGGACTGGGCTGGGCAGGTGGGCTGGACATGGTGGTTGGAAGGCCTGTCCCCCACAGCAACCCAAGCCCACTCACCTATTATTACACTCTCCCGTAATGGTGCGGTAAGGGCTGCTTTTGTTGCATCTCACCACAGGAACGGGGACCTCACAGCCTACCTCCCAAGAGAGTGCAGTCAAGTCCAGACTGGGGTCTGAAACAGAAGGGATGCCAACGGAGCTGAGTTCTTTCTCCAATCTGAGGCACTGGGGGAGGCAGGACACCGAAACCAGGGGTGAAGTCACATTTTTTGGAATACATTCTATGTTCTAAGTAAGAGGTGGTTTCTCATTTAATCCTGACAACTCATTAAGATAAGGATTTTAATTACCATTTTACAGAGAAGAAACTGACACCATATGCTCAAGAGACTTGCCCAAGGCCACATACACAGATAGTACCTGTGAAAGTCACCAGCATTGTTAATAATTTTTTGTCTATCAGGTAATTTGAATTAAAAGATCTTTCTTTTAGAATAAAAATACCCCTGAGAGGTTAAGCACATGCTAGTAGGAGTTAGTTTGATAAGGCTGCTTTTCTTCTAAAGGTTCATTGACATCTAAAGTACCAAGCAAGCAGGAATCTACATAGGAAAGATTTGGGGAAGGGGTAGGTAATTTTTTTTTAAACAAGAGGTTTTTAAAATTTAATAAATTTATTTTAATTGGGGAACAGTGTGTTTCTCCAGGACCCATCAGGTATTATCCTTCAATCTAGTTGTGGAGGGCACAGCTCAGCTCTAAGTCCAATCGCCATTTTCAATCTTTAGTTGCAGTGGGCAGAGCCCACCATCCCCTGCAGGAATTGAACCAGCAACCTAGTTGTTAAGAGCTTGTGCTCTAATCAGCTGAGCCATCCGGACGCCCCACCAGGTGCTCAGCGGCAGCTCATTGTCTTCAATCTAGTGGTGGAGGGCGCAGCTCACTAGCCCATGTGGGAATCGAACCAGCAACCCTGTTGTTCAGAGCTCGTGTTCTAACCAACTAAGCCATCCGGCCGCCCCAGGACAGGTAAGTTTTAAGTGAGGAGCACTGTGGTCTTGGGAGGAGTAACATAGTAGGGGATCTTAGGCTTCAGAGTTTTTCATGTGGGCACAGAATGGAGAGAGCTGCTGACCTCGGAATGCAGCCTGTGATCCATCCCGGCGCCTGCAATGAAAGATAGGCAAGGGAATCTGGTCCTACGGGGCTTCTTCAGGAGGGTCATTTGTCAAAGTCAGAGGAGCCAGGGTTCTATCCCTGACACCTTTGAGTCTCAGAGCCCAAAGTGCTCGTTCCCTACTTCTCCCTACCTTGTCCCAGTTTCCTTCTTTTGGAACTTTGGAATTTGCCCAAGTCCTAGGCCAGATATCTTCTTCCACTGGGTGTTTTCCCAAGGAGAACTTGCAACCTCTTGCTCCGGTCAGGACCAAACTCCTTCCTCCATGACTCTATAAGCTGTGACATTTGGTAAGAGGTGGGGGTGGAGGGGTTGGAGGAAGTTATGATCAATCCATTAGCTCATTCTTTCAGCTCCACGTTACCCGGAACAAGATGGAAATCTCATCTTTTGTGATATAATCCCAATAAATTCCCCAGATACAGTTGCTTAAATGTTCTTTTCACAGACGGAAGTGGTGACACACTGTGGTTTGGAACAGGGAGCCCCTGTTTATTGACTTTAGTACTTCCTCACGATAGAGGCCTTGCAGATGGTATTATACCAAAAGCATGAATGTCCCCTCATTTGGAGTTGGCAATGTGACCTTGCTGGGCTTGAGTTCCTTTTTCTGAAACAAAGCACTTTGGCCTAGCTGTCCTCTCAGCCCCTCCTTGGAAGATGCATGATTCTAAGAAGGGAGAGACAAGAGTGCTTTTCCGAGGAGATGGCTCCTCATAGGGAACAAAGGTTTTCTGTACCTGTAGCGTTGGTCAAGGTGGCTTTCTTCGTCAGTTTCTTTAATGACTCCTCCCACACCTGCCCATTGCGGATGGCCGTGCGAGTCCTGCCCTTGGCATGCTTGAGGTACTCTGAGAGCTGTCGGGTGGTGGGCGCCTTGGAGCTCATGGCTGTCTTCAGCCTATAGTGAAGAGCAAAGGGAGAGTCATGACCTGGCCCCTCCAGGGTGTGAGGTGGTATGTGTATAGCAGGGAGCCACCTGGGAGGCACGGTGTGAGCAGCGCGCAGGAAACAAGCACTTCTTGTGTTCTCAAGATCTTTTCTCAGTTCTCTCCTGATGCCTCTGGAATCTCTCTTCTGGGAGGAAGACGTTATCGTGTGCCTTTAAGCTTTGTTAAGTGTGGTTTGGAGGGAAGGCCAGCAGCTGGATGAGAATGCTGCCTGAATTAGAATCAGAGAGTTGCAGCTCTGCTTGTTGTGTCAGAATTGATTGGGGAACCTTAAAACACCCAAGTCCCAGGATGTACTGATTCAGACTGAAGAACTCCTGACATGTAGCTGGCACCTCATCGAGTCTTGTGGACCGAGAATTCTAGAAATAACATGCCCATGCACCTTCTGTTCTGCCCATGAAAACATCCTTAATTGCCTCTGGCCCTAGAGTTAGTGTGGAGTTTGTTTAGATGTGGGACATGGTGTCCAACCCCTTGCTGACCATTTCTTGGGTTTAGTCGTTACACAAGTTCCCATGTGTAAAATGAGAAGCCAAAAATCCTTTTATTGAGTTTGTGATGACATAGAGATGACTGATGCAAGGTGGTGTCAGTAAAGTACCTCCATGAGAACCCTCTCCCCTTCCCTGTGCCTCAGTTTCCTCACGTGTGAGATGAGTGGGTTCTCTGAGATGATCTCTGTGACTCTAAGACTCTGAAACATTGGAAGTGGCTTGAATTCTCACAAAAGACAACCCTGCTCTGGGAGTACAATTCACTGGTTGTAACACCTGGCCTGTCACTATAGATCAGTTATTGACTCTATTTCAAATGGGAAGGGGCACGGTGTCTCAGTCTGAGGGGCTACATGGGCGAGTGGGGCAGACATAAGACTGTGGTGATTGGGTGGTAATCACCAGGCCTACCCACGTCTAGCTTTCTCCAACCTTGATAAAAAGGAACCCAAGAAAATAAGCCAGAATACCTTTGTGCTACTGTTGCATGACATTGTGCCCAGTGGCCCAGAAGGCTGCACTGTCCAATATGGTAACCACTAGCCACATGTGGCTATTTAGATGGAAATTCATTAAAATGAAATAAAATGAAGAATTCAGTTCCTCAGCAGTACTAAGCCACACTTCAAGTGCCCAATAGCCACATGTAATTAGTGGCTCCTGTGTCGGACAGCTCAGAGATAGACTTTATATCTGTTGCCTATCTGACGGCCCTGGCCTAGACTTTAGGCCTGGAGGCAAAGTCTGAAGCCTGGTTCCACCAGGATCTGTTTACTGATATGACCTCCAAGTGGCCTGCCTCTCCTCTGCGAACCTGGACTCAGCATTAGTGACATTAGAGCCTGCGTGTGGCCCTTGGAACACACAGGCTCGGTTTGGTTCCTGACTACCATTTTCTAATGCTTGCCTGTAGGCAAGTTATTCAATCTTTCTGTCCCCAGTTTCCTTATTTGTAAAATGAGGACAATGAGTATAACCTTAGATTGAACTATGCTATTTGCTCATTTTGACCTTGAAAGCAGACACTTCATATAGTTTGATTTAGTACTTCTTAGGATTTTGAGGAGGAAGGAACTGTAACTACTTAGAGCTGTGTCTGGCACAGAACAAACACTTATGTGTATTAGTATCAATGACATCATTGCCATCAGCCAGGTCTCAAAAGGTCCCTGACCCCAGGAACAAAGAACAGTTGCTGGGCCTCCTGGGGCTCCATCTGAAAGGTCCCAAGCAAAGTTCTATGTACTTTCTTCCTTCCTCTGTCTGCTCTGCGCTCTGTGTGTGTTCTCCTGCCTGCACACTGACTCACCAGGGAGTTACTCCTGCTTTGCTTCAGGCTGGGCTCTGTGGGAGCAGGCAGGGCTTTGGAGGAGCTCTCTGTCCATCTCCACGGCTTCCATTTCAACCTAGTCACCATCCTCTTCCATCTGCAGGGCCACAACAGCCTCCTCACTGGGCTCCTGCCTCCGTTCCTGTCCCCTTCCCATCTGTTCTCCACAGTGAGCTTTTAAAAATGAAATTCTGACCACGCTATCCTCTGATTAAAGCACTTCATTGGCTTACCCTGGGATGTGGATGAACCCATCTGTTTACTGCATGCATGCTCATTATGTGGTACAATCTTTGCCTCTATCTGGTTCCAAAACATTTTCATCACCCTCAGAGGAGACCCCATACCCGTTAAGAAGTCACTCCCAATTCCTTCCCCCACCCCGCCCTGCCAGCCCCTGGCAACCACTAATCTGCTTTTGACTCTGTGGCCCTTGGGATCCACCCCTCTGTCCTCACGTGTATGTCTCCTTGCCTACCACCTCCACCAGCCTCTGTCCTGTTTCCTGAGCACCCTGGGCTCTTTCCTGCCCCTTGACCTTCGCCTTTGCTGTTCTAAGTGTCTGGAATGCCATCCTTCTGCCTCTGTACAGGGCTGGCTCCTTCTCATCTTCCATCAGCCTTCCCTGACCCCTGTACTAGGAGCAGCAACCATTGCTCTGTATAATCTTTCATTGTCCTTATCACCAATTCTGAGTTACCAGCTTGTTTGATTGTGTGCTTATATAACCAACTTGTTTAAATGTGATTCTCTATGTCCCCATGAGGCCAAGTTCCAAAGCAGGGCTGATCATCCTGTGCATGACTCGCGAAGGAGGTGATGAACACCGATTTTGTGGCTTTTATTCCATCCCCAGCTTGGGGCTATAAAAGGATTGAAGTTAAGGAAGGAGAGAGAATTTTCATTTGGAGATAGTTGCTGAAATACCGAATATTTCCCTCCCCCCACCATGGGAACTCCCCTCTTTGCTTTATTTAATTCTATTAACCAGGGCCTTGCTCCCCTGGGTGTCGGGGAGCTGTGGCTGGGGTTGATACCTGCCCAAAGAGCCTAAAGGAAAAAAGTGGTGGCTGGCCCTGTGCACCTAACAGCAAGGTAAACCAGACAGGGCAGCACTGGGCCTCAATCTGCACATTCGCCAGCAGCAGGCCAAAGCTATTAATTATCTGGAGCCTGCTTAAAAGGGACCTGGCTCAAGAGGGTGTGGGAGCGGGGTGAGGGAGCAAGCCAGAAGCTTCCAGGCTGAGGGTTAGAACTGTAAGCTACTGGACAGAAACTCTGGGTCAGGGAGTTGGCAGTTGAATCTCTGAGAGATCCAAGAAGTGCCCAAGGAGGGGAAGCGCTTCTGCCCCTCATGGGGCACTAAGTTGTCCAGGTGACTTAGACCTTGCCATCCCTTAGCTCTCCTTCCTCCCCCAGCTTCACCCCTAAGGAGTCAGAAATCTTCCAGGGGTAGGAGCGCAGGAAAGGGGACAGGCAGACCCTTCTCCTACAAAAGCTTAAAGATGCTCTGAACTGAGGGAGGTGAGAAGCTCGGAGCTTTGTCTTATGAGACATTTGAATTCCTGGAAGGACACCGTTCTTGGGACTAGAAGTGACCAGAGCACATCCTATCATCTAGAAGTTAGCACAAAAGTTCTGAGACTGCTTGAGCGTTCATTCAAGGGCCAAGAAGGCATGAAGCCTCAGGTCTAGTGTAAAGCATAAGGTTGTTTTCTGCTCAACACAATGGTTGTTCTTGTTTGTCTGTTTCTCTAGCTGGAGTTCCTGAGGGCAGGGACCCATCCACATTGCTTAGGAATCTCAGCCCTTACTGTGTTTGGAGGGTGGCTGACTCTGCTGGTGCCCTGCAGAATCCCTAAGTACCCTTGGATCCTTTTACAGGATTGGTGTGCTCCCCCATCTTCTCCTGTTGCAGCTACTAAAGGCTCACACCTGTCACCTTCTTGAGTCCTGAACCAATGGGGCTGCCTTGCTGGAGGTGCCTGGGGGTTACTGGTGTGTTACACCTCCCCTAAAACCCAAGCCACTCTGACTGATGCCAAGGAAGCATTCAGCAGATGAAAGCTCTGATGAAAGCTCTGCTCCCTTGCTCCAAGATGGGGCAGGCTGAGGTGCAACCTTCGCTCCAGCTCTCTCTGTGAAGCCTGCGGAGGCTAGAGCTTAAACCACATCCTTGCTTCGCTTCTTCCTTTTACCTTTTTGCTCTTTTACTCCATTACAGTTTTTCTGAGCGCGCTCCCTCATCAGTCACCTGCACATGAACCCAGGTCTCAGGTTCTGCTTCTAGGACCTGATCTAAGTCAGTCATTATTAGTTGAATAAATGGAGAACTTCTACCTACAGGCTTTCTGAGACTCTGGAATACATGACCCAAGGAAACATTGGCCACGTGGAAGGAAGTGCTTATAGGATTAGATTAGACATCCTCTTCAAGACAAGCTACAGGAAGAGGATTGAAGGAGTTGTGGACTATTGCTCCTAATTGTCACATGCTCTGAGGTGGGGAGGTGGAAAGGCGAGCTGTACAATTGCTTTGGCTCGTTGGCTTGTCAGGGGTGGCCTAGATATGCTTGTCATTAACAGGAAACCTAGGAAGGGAAGTATGGTGTGTGTGTGTTTCTCACGTACCTGGTCCGGGAATCCAGGAAGGCCTTGTTGACTTGGCCCTTGACCTGACTCACGGCATCAGAGATGACAACAGTCCTTGTGGTCTGTGCTTGGAGGGGGAGGAGCAAGCAGCAAGGTATCAGACACCACTCCTTTGACATACCCTCTGCTTCCATTTCCCTCTTTCTCAGCCATTACCTTCACCCCTCAAATCTGAGCAGACAGAAGATCAAGGTTAGGAAGCTTTCTCAAGAATCCTTAAGGACAGAAAGCACAGAATGGGAAGAAAACTCTGTGATTCCCCAATAAGAAGTCAAAGCTCTTTAGGAGTCCACTGGACTACCCAGTGATGGGCTTAAGAGGGAGTGTGACCCCTCAGGTTGGCTCAGATTACTGGGTTGCGGGGATTTTTCTGATTCTTGGTGATCTGAACCCTTACATAAGTCCATCAAGGGCTTAGCTGACCACTAGGGCCCTGAAGTAGGGAGGAGATGGTGTAGAATAGAGGTGAGATTCCTTGTTTCCACTCGTATTGGGGTCTGGGGATGGGTGGTCAGGATGTGTAATGGGTTAAATAGTGTGCCCCCAAAATACATATACTAGAAATAAGGTCTTTGCAGATGTGATTAATTAAAATGAGGTTATATAGGTATAGGAGTAGGGAGGGCTCTAAATCCAATGACTGGTGGTCTTACAACAAGAGGAAGGGACACACAGAGGATATATACAGAGACAGCCATGTGAAAATGGAGGCAGAGAGCCGAGTGATACAGCTATAAACCAAGGAGTCGCAAGGATTGCCAGGAGCCACTGGAAGCCAGAAGAGGCCAAGAAGGATTCTCCTTTAGAGACTTCGAGGAGTATGACCCTGCTGACACCTTGATTTTGGACTTCTCTTGAAATATAGGAGAATAAATTTCTATTGTCTTAAGCCACCAAGTTGGTGGTCTTTTTTTTACAGCAGCCCCAGAAAAACCAACACAGGGAGAGACACTTACCACTTATCGCAGATGCTACAACATGGAGCAAGGTCAGGGAAGCTAGGAGAGCTGGGAGATGGTGAAGGACCTGCATTGCTAAAACAAGATAAGGGTCATGGTGAGAGCCTTGTAGAATCCCCAGGGGAGGGATTTAATCATAGAAAGGGGATGGTAAAGCAGAGCAAGCCCAAGGAACACCAGACACCCTGACATTGGAACAAAAGGGGAAGCTGCAATAATTAAGCATCTACCGTATGTACATCTACCATATGCTCAGTACGGGAAAGAAGCAGTTGTAGGAGGGAAAGAACTCAAGCTTTGGGGTCTGGAAGTTCTGAGTTGTCATTCTGCATTTGCTCTAGCTAGCTCTATGACATTGGACAGGTTACTTAATATTTCTGGGCCCCTTGACTGCCAAGTGAGCCGGTTGGACCAAGTGATCCAGGTTGTCTCATTCTGCCCTGACAACCTGTGACCCAAGATCGTGTACCTGTCTCGTCACAGGTATGAGACATGCTGTTACCAAACTGGGAATACATCAGTAGAATTTCCCTCCTTCTTTCCCTTCAATATTTATTGCTGTCTGCAAGCTATCATGCTCTGGCCCAGCCCCAGGAGAGTGTGACCAAGAAGCAGACACTCAGCTCCTCCCTTTAGGGAACGAGCAGGGACTTCACCTTCCCTCAAAAAGCCAATTTCCTGGGGACACTTGAATGAAAAGTTGTGGCAAGGTTCAGAATCACCTGAGCCCATAGCTGCGTCCTAGGCTGCCTGGAGAGATTCCAGTTCTTAGATTCACCCCTTTATCATGAGCTTTAACTCCGAACCTAAACCGTCAGACTGAAATTTGTGAAGCTTCGTTTGCTAATGAGGGGCGTTGGGGCTTAGCATGTTTGTTAGGTTTCATGGAATAGACCCGAAATATCTTTAGAGGAGATTCTAGCTCCAGCCCAGGGAGGCATCCATGATGTGTGGATGGAATGATCATGTTTTTAGACTATGCTCTTGAGAGGCCCTCAGCTTTCACAGGACGGCACAGGTTATCCCCTCAGGGTGCATTCCCTGGTGGACTCCAGAAACACACCAAGGAGAACATTCTCAGTTTGGCTGGCCCCTCCATCCATACCTATTCGAAGCTCCCTAAGAAATCATGGTTCTGGAGTTTTGCCTGAGAGACCACCCAGGCAGTCCTCCAGACACTGTCTGGATAATCTCCCCTTGGGTTAGGCCAGACCAGAAAAGGAGAACTGTATATCTGGACCAGGTGATGTCTGCCTCTCTCACACTCCCCCAATCTTTTCCCCTGACCTTTTATGGTTCCCCCTAATAATTTTTATCTTGTTGAACGTACTTTTTATAAGCTAACTCTAGAAAAAAGGCATAGTATGAATAACTACCTCTCTGGTCAAGAGTCTCCCTGTCATTATTTTTTCCGAGAGGAGTTCTCAAATGGCTTGACCCCTCAGGTGGCTCCTGTCCGTATCCCTCTATGGCCCAAGTAGAACCAGAGCCCTCCTCTTTTGACTTAAGGAAACCATTGAACCAGCAGAAACCTACCTTTTTGGGCAAACAAAGATGATGGTTTGGGAGTCAAAGGTATTGTTGCTATATATTTTTTATTTGGTAAAAAACACATAGCATAAAATTTACTATCTTAACCATTTTTAACCATACAGTACAGTCGTGACAAATATATTCATACTCTTGTACAACAGACCTCTATAACTATTTCATCTTGCAAAACTGAAACTCTGTACCCACTAAACACTAACTCCCCATTTTCCCCTCCTCCTCACCCCTGGCAACCATCCTATCATTGATTTTTTTAAAGACAGCTGGAGGGCACACAGTATTCATTATGCTATTCTTTCCATGATTAATGTATTTCATAATACAAACAGGCATGAGAGGCTGGAAACAAGATGAGGATCTAAGAGCCCTGGCCTAGGAAACCCTTTAAAACACAGCAAAAATTTCATCTGCTATCACATCAGTCTCAGGAACACCACACAGAGCATCATTTTGTTCTTATTTCCCCCAACTTTCTGTGTGCCCTGGACGTGTGATATCTCTTGGGCTTCAGTTCCTAAATAGGATGGGTGAGAGGTCTATGTGTACCTTCCAGCCCCAAGAGTTTGTGATTCTGTGACTCAGTTTTCAGACTCAGAAAAGCCTCCTTGCCCCCCAGTGGATTTAATCACAATTCTCCCTTACACCAAACAGAGATGGGCTGCCATGGTGGCAGCCAAATCTGACACCAGACAATGCCCAGTAAAGACAAGTTCAAATCCAGTACCAAGCTTTCTGAGAAACTTTTAAGAAATGTCATCATCAACTTTGCAGAAACTAGGAAGATGAAAGTTAATGAGGCTTACCTGCCAAGTGCCTTGGCCTCTTGTGGCAGCCAGAGGAGCTGCTCTGCTGGGAGGAATGGCCTTATACCAAGAATTTACTTATGAGAAAGGCCCAGAAAGACAGATTTTGAGGGGCTGATGTGGCTTGGAGGAGACGCTCAGGTTCAGCAGGAAATGCCCTGTGTCTCCAGGCTGATGCATGAGGAAATTGCAGAATGGCAGGGATTGGTTGATGTAATACAAGTGTCACTGACTCGGGGTAAAGCAGATCCTCTTTAAATACATGGTCCTTATCCAATCATGGAAGGCAAAACTCCAAGTTCTGAGCAGGCTGTCCCTTTCAAGCCCCTAGTAGGATCTGAATCCCTCTCTTTCTTAACATTAGGAATAAATAAAGGTCTCTCTTCCTCATTCATTTAGTCAATGCCCTTTTGATCTCTCCTTCCCTTACCTTTCATCTAATCCATTATGGGAGCTAATAGAGTCAACTTTTAGATTTAAAGTGATGAAAAAGATTGACTTTTTTTGGCGGGGTGGTGGTGGTGGGGTGTCAAAATACTGCCGATTTTTGGCCACTTGAGAGGTGAGAAGAGCCCAGGATATGACGTCACGGCAGTGGGTTAAGTCTCTGCCTCTGTCACTGTATGGCTCTAAACAAGTCATCTCACCCTCTGGTGCCTCCTATTCTCTAGTTGCAAAATCGATGGTTGGTTTAGATGATTATTAGGATTCTATGACTTCATGCCTTCTACAGGGTAGTCCATTAAAAAACACCAATATCTGGGAACTTATTGATTTAAGGTCCAAGTCTAATATTACATACCACCCTACTGACTCCTGAAATTTCAAGTTCATTGGGTCCATCCAGGAAGGAAACAGGAATGTTCAGAGAAAACAAAATTTCACAAAAGTGTATTTTACAGACAGACATAAGCATCTTTATGAAATTATACTTTGGGTTGAAAGTCCTCTGGGGGACTGTCAGAAATTCATCAACCAAAAACCAAACCCGAAGTTTACCTTTCAAAAAGTGATATCCCTTTTCTACAGCGGATGTAATATAGTTAAAAGCTGCTTTTTTTGTGATGAATCCAGGCAAATGAGCTGGGCATTTCAGAAGAAGGCAACTGGCCAAGAAAGTGAGGGCCTTTAGGTTCTTCTTGTTTTCTTTGAAAGATGTTCCCTTTCCTTAGCCAGGCATTATTTTTCTTGGTCTGATCATTCCCTGAATTTTGGAGCATGTTTCTCAAGGCTCTCCCTTCCAGGTTTCGTGTTTTACGGGTTAATGAAGCTGTGTCTTTAGATGGCTATTGACCTAGTTGCTTCTGAATGATTTCAAGGTGGAACTTCCTTCTGGAAGACCCTGTGGAACACTGCCTTCCTATGTGCATACTGGCTAATAGCAAAATGCAGTTCTGATTGTCCCTGGGTCTTGATCATATTATGACAAGACGTGATATGTCTTAGGTTTAACCTTTTTGTAATGGGCATGGATGGGGCAGTGTCAGCTCCACACCAGCGTGGTCCTTCCTTTGTTTTTGGCATGGAGCTTTCCTGGAGGCAGTCACATTGGACATGTAACTTTCCTATGGCTAATTTGTATTTTGAGAGCTTTGCTGACATGTTCTTGTGAACTTATCTCAGTGTAGTTCAATCTGTTTAGCATAATTAGATGTCTCCCCATTAGGGAATGGCAAATTGGATTGAGAAATGGAGACTGGAAGACAGAAAGTCCAGTAGACAGCTAAACATCCAACAGTTTTTCATATATCAGACAAAAGTTTCTAAGATATTTTAGTAATACCTTGTTTCCCTGAAAATAAGACCTAGCTGGACCATCAGCTCTAATGTGTCTTTTGGAGCAAAAATTAGTATAAGACCCGGTCTTATTTTACAATAAGACCGGGTATCATATCATATCATAAATACCGGTCTTATATTAATTTTTGCTCCAAAATTAGAGTTGATAGTCTGGATAGGTCTTATTTTTGGGAAAACATGGTAGCAACAGCAGCAGGAAGTATCCAATTAAAATAAAGTCCATCGTTTGCACATGGCAGTACACACACACACACACACACACACACACACACTTTCCAGGAATTCACAATTTATAAATGAGACTGACCTTGGACATGGTTGGTTATCTTCTATCCCCTTCTAGAAGTACGATTTTGTATGCTACATACAAAACCTTTGGCTGATCAAAGGGACATAGTCAGTGACAAAGTGACCACTTTGTTTGTATGACGTGATCGTAGCTCTCACACTGGGCCATGGCTTCTCAGACATCCCCACCATTTCAGATTCCACCTCCCTTGGAAGCCCAGCCAGTCCCTTCCTTGGCTGTCTGTTTTCACTCACTCCCACTGACTTGGCTGTCATTCACAGCTGGACAGGTTGTTTTTTTCTTTCCTGGCTAAAATGCATTTCCTCTTATTGGTTTCCCAGAACATGAAACAAATAGACTTCTTGTCCTCACCAGGGCTCCATATGTCAATATTTACCCTCTCTGGAACTCATCCATTTGTTCTAACCCAGAGAAGAGAGGAACCTAAGTGCTCTGGCATAAGCCGTCCAGGCCTCCGGAGGGGTGTGTGAAGATGACAGTTTCTCTGACTGGCGTGACTGGGCAGGACAGGACCTTGGGGGGTGGGGGTAGGGGGAGGGGAGTGGGAACATTGCCAGGCAGTCCCCTGCAAAGTGAGGAAGGATTTGTGGGAGAATAAAATGTCTGGGATGGTTTATGTGTTTTGCTCAGCAGACAGGAAGAGGTTCTGTTTTCTTCTCTAAGTATTTTGTAGGGGGAGGAGTCATCAGATGTTTGGTGGCTTTTGAGATTGTTATAACATCAGGGTTCTGAGTGGCAAACCTAGTGCCAATGAGTTTTTCCAATTAGCCACAGAAGTTGGGAGTTGAAGGGCTAGGTCTTGTTCAGGGCTTCCCCAGGAAGCACCCTGGTGGAGTGGGCAGACTGTTATCCCTTCCTTCTCCTCATTAGTCAAAAATCCTTTACTCAGGCAAGGCCATTCTCCCATTTCCCATCAGTGTTCTGTCTCTCCTTCCTTTCTTTTATCTCCCCCTTAGATATTCACTGAGCACCTAGTATTATGTGCTTCCTGGTTTTTCCTTTTCTTACTCCCAATTCTCTTTCTTCCCAGTTAGTTTAGAAATGATGACTTTGATAAGTTTGTTTCAAGTGAAAAAGTTGTCTGTTCCCTGCCTTGGCAGGGTAATGTAGGGATAGGGCTGGGAAAGGTGACAGATCTCAGAGCTCAACCAAGATAATCTGACCCAAAATAAATCCTGAGATGGTCTGGGTTGTGATGGGGGAGATAAGCCAACTATCATATAAGTCACAAATAAACTCAGGATTTTAAACAAAAGACGATCTTGAATTATTATCATTATTATGTGAGGAGTCTGATGAGGTATCCTTTGAGATAAATCCTCAGAGAAAATACCATTCCAATCAAATGTCGTCTGTTGCCCAAGCAAGCCTGTGTGTGCCTATGCACACACACAGACAAGAACTAAGCAACAAGTGGAAATGCACGGAGTGCTGGATTGAGACTCAGCAAGCCAGGCTCTAACCTTAGGTTACTACTCACTGGCTGTGTGACCTAAGGAAGTCTCTCTTCATTTGCAGGCCTGGTTTCCTTACCTGTAAAGATAACTGAGTCCACTAAATAATTGTGGGATTCCTTTAGACTCTGTTACCAGGCTTCCGATGTGAATGATCAAATCTAGTAGGACCTAGTACCAGTCTGCTTCTGCCCCATTGTACACTCTTGTGCAAGCCACATACCCTCAGGTTTTCTTCATACACAAAGGGGATCAGAATCCTCTGTTAGTCACTGTAAGGCCAGCTGGGATGGGTTTTCCTTTAGTTCTGAGGGCCAACCAAAGTAAAAGAATGAGAGAAATCTTGTGAAGAAAGGGGCAGAAAAATTCTGCTGGGAATGTGCTCATTCTCTCCACCACTCAAGTTGGAAGCCATGGAGTCATCCTGGGTGCATTTCCTCTTTTTTCTATTCTCTTCCTCTTCCTTCCTCCCATCTCACTTCTGAATTCCTATTCATTTGTCCTTCATATGTCTTGTGCATCTGTCACTTCCTTGCCTTCCCCACATCCTTGCTCTGCTCTAAACCACCTCACTTTTGTTTCATTAATCTCCCTGCCGCACATCTTTCCACCCCATCCCTCCTCTACACTAAAGTTTTCACCACTGAGTTCCCCATACCCCACGACATTCTCAAGTTTTAGCCAAGGTTTTATCCTGCCAGCCTTCCAATCTTTTCCAGTCCATTACACATCACTCCTCTACCCAAGCTCTCCATTCAAGCCAAACTAACCTACTCTTTGCTTCCCAACATGCTATGCACATCACTGCTTTTGTGCTTTTCCCTCGGCCATCTTCCATGCCTGGCTTGTTCACTTTCTTCTTGTCCAAGTCCGATGTTTAGCTCAAACCTTAGCTTCTCCATGAATGCTTTTCTGTCTGCGAAGCTCCAGAGTGTATTATACGAGGTCTGGTAATTAAGTTCGCGAACTTGTTGCAAAGATGTTGCTAACCTTTTTTGATATCAGAGGGATTATTCATTATGAATTTGTATCAACTGGACAAACAGTTAACCAAGTTTACTATTTGAAAGTGCTGAAAAGGCTGCATGAAAAAGTTAGACGAAAACAACCTGAACTTTTCATCAACAATTCATGGCTCTTGCATCATGGCAATGCACCAGCTCACATGGCACTGCCTGTGAGGGAGTTTTTAGCCAGTAAACAAATAACTGTATTGGAACACCCTCCCTACTCACCTGACCTGGCCCCCAATGACTTCTTTCTTTACCAAAAGATAAAGAAAATATTGAAAGGAAGACATTTTTATGACATTCAGGACATCAAGGATAATATGATGACAGCTCTGATCACCTTTCCAGAGAAAGAGTTCCAAAATTGTTTTGAAGGATTGACTAGGTTCTGGCATTAGTTCATAGCTTCCCAAGGGGAGTACATTGAAGGTGACTGTAGTAATACTCAGCAATGAGGTATGTAGCACTTTTTCTAGGATGAATACGGGAACTTAATTGTCTGACCTCCTATATGGGTTATCTTTTTCTTCCCTTTGCTTTTCCTATTTATTATCTCGTTATGCATCTTTCCTGTTGCCCAAATTAGACCATAAACTCCTCAAGAGCTCTACATTATTTTGGGCTATCAATAATATTTGTTTTGATGATAAAGATGATGACACTGGTGTAAACATTACCTTGGCTTAACTTAGTCATTCAAATCCAAGTTCTTGACAGTCAGTTCTAAAGCTTTTTCTGGAAACCCTTTCCTAGCTTGAATACAATACTGTGTTTAAAGTGTAGTTAAAGGGTAGAATTTCTGGATTATTTTTTTCTCTTTTAAATTTTCCCCAACTTCGAGCCCCGCTGCCCATCCTAAGCTGCATAGACAGCTAAGATATCATGAGGAATATCTGGATCTTGGTCCTTTTACAGTTGGGAAAAACAGCAGGCTCAAGCCCCTTTTTGAACCTTACGGTGGAACTTCAACACGTATTTCCCAGATGGCTAAAGAATCTTTCAGAAGAAGCAGAACCCATGTGCCCAGTCTTGTAAAGTTGCATCCTTAGATATATGTGCTGGATGGAGGATAGAGTCCTGAGTGGACATCCCTGGGAAGGCACCCACTCCCTTGCTAACTAGCCCAGCACTAATAGGTGGTAGCCACTGGGAGCCAGGGTGTGTGCCCTCTGGGACTTACTGTAAATGGATGAGTTTTCACTACTTCTTCCTGAGGCTCCACCCAGATGATATGGGGGTGTACAAGAATAACTTGCTCCGGAAGATTGTGGTGGAGGCTGGAACAGGGTGAGGTATACTTGTGGTAATAGAATCCCTTCCACTCAGGTGGGAACCTGGGGAGGCCTAAGTGGTTAGTTGCCTGTCACTCTTCTCACAGCATTAAGAGGACAGAGGCCAGGGGAGGGAAGTGAAAAAAAATCCTTACTGTTCCTCTTCCTTGTTCTTCTCTTAAGAAACGCGGGCTGTTCAAGACGCTACAGAATGTCCTCCTACTGTAAACAACGGGGAGAGGGCAATGCTTTTTAAACATTGCCTCTGATGTACCTCTGACAAAAGAGGTATATGACCAGGTACCTCTGGAAGAAACTGAGATTCTACAGTTTCTATGATAGCTCACATTTTTTAAAATAAAATTTTTATTTCAGAAAAGTTTTAGATTTACAGTATTATGGGATAGTACAGAGTTCCTGTACACGCATGCCCAGTTTCCACTATTATCACTATCATCTTACATCACTATGGTACATTTGTAACAATTCATGAAACAATATTGTTACATTATTATCAACTAAAAGTTCAATATCTCACATTTTAACTAAAGAAAAAAAAGTCATGCTTTTGTGTCCTACTCCAGAACTTACCTACTCGTATATTTGTTTTTATATAAAATATTTCAATTCACTTAATATCAGGCTAAAATGCACACCCCAAAGAATGTGTGCCGTGTTCTCTAGGCGACTCCTGCTTTCCCCAGGAGGTGTCCAGCCAGCTTGGGCAGCACGAGTCTAAGAGAGTGAGCTTGGAACGGGGCCAGAAGATCTCACTGGGTCCTGACAACCCTGCGCAGAGGCTATGTCACCCGTCACTCAGTCTCTGAGCCTCAGCTTCCTTCTCTGGCAGACGGGGACAATAGCGCCAGCTGGTATTGCTGGGTGCTGTGAGGGCCACCCGAGGTCGTGCATGCTGACACGGGGAAGCACGGTTCACATAAAAGAGATGATTATCAGGATGAGTCTTACTCATGGGAGGAGAGCAGTTCCCATGAGTTTACTCTTGAAGCATCACGTTTTGTGCTGTCTCAGCCTCATCTGAGTCTCTAGTTACAATCCTGAGGAGGATCAGAAGCTGGAACTAAGAAAGAAAACTACTTAAATCCCATGTCCTCATTTCCGGATTGTGTTTCACAGACTGGGTGTGGGGGGACGAGGGGGAATAAATGGAAAGTTTCTTTTTTTGGCTTCTGCTGCTGGACTTCCTGTCTGTCCTGGTGATTGTGAAACCCCACTCCACCGCCTTTATGGGCTCCTTGCTGTCTGATGAGGAGAAAGACAGACGTAATGGGGAACATGGGGACCACCCTATCCTCCCAAGGGGCCAGCTCCAGTTTTTCCATTTTGGGGGGATGTGGATGTTAAAAACACCACCTCCAGCCTGTGGAAAGCAGCTGGCACAGACAGGATTTTTACTCTTGAACTTAGCAACCTAGGCTAGCTGCTGCCACCCAAGGGCCTGGCTACTAGATAGGTGGTGATGCTTATCTCCCAGAATATAGTCTAGCAAGGTTTCCTAGCTTTACATCTTAAAACCAGCCTGCAGTACTCAGAGTAACCCAGGTTTTCTCCTTTCCCTCTGGCTGCAGGCTTTAGGAGGCCCCCTGCATCTGAGTACCTGGGCCCCCTGAGTTGATGGCTACACTGTTAGCTTGCCTGTCCAAACCCTGGAATTTGCCCCTGAATCCCAGCCCAGTGCCCCGGGCATGGATACTCCTGATAATTTAATTCAGTTCAGTACAATTTAAATAATTATGTATTGCACCATTATTTGAGTTATCTGTGGATACAAAGATAAATTGAGCTTGGTTCTTCACCGGTTAGTGGGGCAGAAAGATATAAAGAGATACTTGTTCGTTCATTAAGCAAGTGCCTACCATATGCTGGGCACTTAAGTTCTGGGGATGTCTTGGGACCCAAGACAGACATAATTTCTGCCTTCGTAGAGCTTAGAGTTAACAGGAATTTTTTTTGAGGCATACTTTTAATTGTATACATGACAACTGTAAGAATGCTGAGAAATGGGATGTCTGTGATCTGAGGGCATGAAGCAGGGGCTAACACAGTCGAGGGCGGAGGAGGCTGCCCTGAGCAGGGGGTGTTTGAGGTCAGTATGAAAGGAAGAGAAAGAAGCATATCAGACAGAAGGGATACACTGTGCTTACGCTATCAGAGAACATCCTGTATGTTGGGAGGACCGTGGAGGAACACCTGACCCAGACTGATGGGAGTGTGGTCAGGATGCCCAGATGCAGCCTGCCTACGGGTCTGCCTCTTTTCTTCCCCTTGGCCTGTGCCCACCTGCCAGGGCGTATCTTATAGCCCTTCCCTAATGCTTGCTTCTTTCCAGGCCACCATCTATAGCTCATCATGGTTTTCACCGGGTTTTACATCCTGCCAATTCAACAGGCCCTTCTCCTAACCCCTGCAGGGGGCAGAAGTCCAGCCTCTCCCTCCAGTCCCAAGTTCTAGGACCAGGCTTCTGCCTATCTCCATGAAGCCTTCCACAGATGGCTATGTCACAAGAGAGGATACTGATGATGAGCAGGTAGGAAAATAGGAATTGCTCAAACCAGTCTGTGATTTTGCCCTCCTGGAACTTATAAAATCTGTAGTACTAAAAATCTACAGCTTCAGATCAGGGAGATGCAATTCTTGGCTCTAGATGCACCTAGAGCAAGAACTCATGGCCCTAATAAGCTCAATTTGGATCACTCCTGTCTGTAGGATATTTTCAGTGTGTCACACAACTCTAGATTTCCTTGTTATTTGTCTTTTGAAAAATTCTCCAAGAAACCTAATGTGGAAGTGCCTCTTTTTAGCATAATTAAGTTGTGTCCTAAGGGGTCGATGGAGCTCAAGAAATCATTAACTGAGCTATTTTTGAGAGCACAATGGAAGTCTGCTCTGCAAAAGTGTGGAAAATGCCAAGTCCCAGGAAAGGGAGTGAATGTAAATCTAGGACTCCTACATAACAGGGAAGTATTTTGACTTTGTGCTATTTACAGTGTAAATACAGTGGGACAATAATGGCCAGCCTGGCTTTGCTCCATCCTGATTTGTATTTGTCACATTCTTAAGAAAAGGAAGCTTAGAGTTTGAAATACATTTAGAAAGCCTATGGTTCAGTGGTTCCCAAAGACTGTGTCTGAATCAGTGGAAAAATACAGGTGTCCAGGGCCTGCTCCTTACACAGAATTTGAATGTCTGGCGTTAGAGATGAATCCAGTAAACCTCCTGGGTTTGTATGAGATGCAGGCAGGTTTGTAGACTACTAATTGCACTTTCCACAAACTGTAGGATTCCCCACAACATCCCTTCTACTCCAAGTATGGTCAAAGGACCCGCTGCCTTGCAATCTTCTGAAAGCTGTCTAGAAATACAGAATCCCAGGCCCTACCCCAGACCTACCAAATCACAACCTTCATTTTCACAAGATCCCCAGGTAATAGCTATTCATATTAAAATTGGAGAAGCACTGCTCTATCTCCTCATTGATGAATGGTCACCAAGTCACTGCCCTAAACACCTGGGTTGGGGATCTCATTACTGCTTCTTTGCTGGGCAACCTGCTTCTTTGCTGGGTGTCTAGATTATTACCTCTTTCTTATAGTGAGTTCACTTACCCATTCACATGTATTTTTTATAAATATGGGCACACTCTAAAATGTTGGCCAAGATAGACATAATGACATTATCACATTTTAGCTTTTTTTTTTTTTTTTTTTTAACTGCAGTTCACAGGCAGCAAAAAACTCTCTTATCAGAGATGTATTTTCTTTTTTCACACAGGCCAGTGTGAGGCTAAGCATGTCTCTTCTTTGTAGAATTTTACTAAGGGCTATAAGAAGTTGCTAACACAGTGCAACATCCTGAATTTTCTCCACCATCCTCCTAATGCAACAGCCTGCATGGCACATGACCGCTCTTCCAGGGCACATCAGTTTAATTCCTTACTATCCAAAGTGTGGTCCCTGTGGTCCCTGGATCACCAGCACTGGCATTGGCATCACCTAGGAGCTTGAAATTTATTTATTTATTTAAGTTTTATTGGGGAATGTTGGGGGACAGTGTGTTTCTCCAAGGCCCATCAGCTCCAAGTCGTTGTCCTTCAATCTAGTTGTGGAGGGCGCAGCTCAGCTCCAAGTCCAGTTTCCATTTTCAATCTTTAGTTGCAGGGGGCGCAGCCCACCATCCCATGCAGGAATTGAACCGGCAACCTTGTTGTTGAGAGCTTGCACTCTAACCAACTCCCCTCTGGCAGCTCATTGTCTTCAATCTAGTTGTGGAGGGCGCAGCTCACTGGCCCATGTGGGAATCGAACCAGCAACCCCATTGTTCAGAGCTCGTGCTCTAACCAACTGAGCCATCCATCCGGCTCACTTGAGAGCTTTTTAGAAATGCAGAATTTCAGTTCCCACCCTAGACCCACTGAAGTGGAATCGTCACTTGAACAAGATCCCTAGGTAATTTTTTATACATCAAACCTCAAGGGGCAGATAAGCCAACTATTTCACAATCACCTAAAGAGGATCCTTAACTTTCTAGCCCAGGATCAAGCCCTATCCCTTCAACTTAGCCAATTCCATCAAGTTTAAGGTGTGTTAATTGCAGCATTCCTACTTACTGGCACCAAATTCTGCATTACTTAGCATACATGTGTTGAGTTCAAGTCACCAAAAACCCAATTCAAATTGGCTTAACTTAATAGAAAAATTTTCAAGTTGGATGCTGGACACACAAGTGGTGTCCATAATGGTACTATTCGATCCATATTTTTGTTATTAAAACTTTTCTGTAATTGTAGTAAAATACACTCAACATAAAATTTACCATCTTAACCATTTTTAAGTTCACAGTTCAGTATTGTTAAGGATATTTACATTGTTGTGCAACCAATCTCTGTTCCACATTTTTTATCATTGGAAAATTTAGAAAAAGAAAATTCTAGCCAGAAGTCTAGAGATAGGGCAGACATCAGAGTTGGCCTAATTCAGTGGTTCTAGCTTCTTTTACCCTGCAGTTCTCTGGCTTTGTCTGCTCCAAGTTTCGACTCTATCCTTCTTTTGAAGGCAAGATGGCAGACAACCACATTCAGAGGAAGGCAGAGAATCTCATAGAAGAGAAAGAATAGCTTTCCCAGAAATCCTGGCAAGCCTTTTCTCACATCTCACTAGCCTGAATTGGATCACATACCTGTTCCTTAATTGGCAAAGAGGTTTTAAGTCTCATCAGATTGTTGCCTTAGAAAGGTCACTTTGGTTTCAGTATGGAGAAAGTTGGATGGGCACCGACTGGAGAAAGAGAGGTCAGGTGGGAACCTGTTGAAATTATCTAAGCAAGAACAACCTAGTGGTCCTGCAGATGGAGAGCCAGGAGAAGATTCCATACGTGTTTATGTGGTAGGTTAACCTAACTGAGATCTTAACTCTATTTTCCTCTATTGAAAGGATAAAAATAGTTTTCCCTGAACCCTCCCTCAAGACAGCAATTAAAGCTTTGTGTCCTGGAGGGATGGATTTTCCTTGGGAAATTAATAAGCTTTTGTTTTAAACAAACAAGCACATAAACAATAAACAAACCAACCACCACCATCAATAACATAATTGACAAACAAACCTAGCTTACAAAGTTTAGAAAGCTCCATTGAGGTACTGGGGTGGGGATAGGGGAGGAAGGAAAGTAGAGGGGAGAGCTGTTGGATTTCTGATGCCTGAGAGGATAGAGGGATTGCTAGTTAGCTTGGCTACTTAGAGGCAAGCAGCAGGGAACTTCTGCTCTCATGCAGCATTCCTGTATGGGTCAGGACTCCTGATGGGGTGGCACATGAGTATCTGGAACTGATCCCTAAAGCGGTGGCCTCAGAGGACCAAGTTAGCTATGAGGAAGATGGAGATGATGAGGAAAAAGCAACTGACTCAGCCACAAGCTTGGGCCATGACATTCCCAGCATGACCACAATGGACTGGGGGCCCTTTTCCAGGGCACAGGGAAGGGACCCTACTCTGAGTCCAGTGAGTGGGAAGGGCTGCCAATAATGACTGACACTGGGCATCTCATCAGCTTTGTTGAGTGGAAGCTTTAGTTGGATTTAATTTAACAATATATATTATTATAATTATTGACATGTGTCAATAATCATACTACTACTAAAAAATACAATGTATAATTATTGACATGTGTAAATAATCATAATACTAAAAAAAAATACAATGCCCCACCATGCAGCTTTGCATTGGCTGTTTCCTCTGCCTGAAATGCTCATTCTCCAGATATCCACATGGCTTGCTCTGTCACCATATTCAGGTATTTACTTAAATATCACAGCCTCATTGAGTGTTTTCCTGATTTCCCTTTTAAATAATTTCAAATTCTTCTCCTCCGACAACTCTTATCATACTTCCTTTCTTTATTTTTCTTCATGGAACTGACCACCATGTATTGTACCCCATTTTACTTTTTTATTTGTTTACTCTCTATCTACCCCGACCATAATGTAAATTCCATGAGTTCAGAGACTGTGTACACCCAGGGCTTACCACAGTGGTTCCCCCCACATAGAAGACCAGCAATAAATGTTCAAATGAATGAAGTGAATTAATTAAGGAATTGTGGAGCAAACTCATAACTACCACCTCTTAGGGGCTCAGATGGTATTGCTGAGTATCCTTACTCAAAGTAATTTTCATTACCACCTAATTTCAACACCAAGAGCTGTAGCCAAGTGATTCTTTTGAGAGACAAGCCAAAAACTTGACTCAAAATTATTGTTGCAGATATGAATATAGACTTGCAAAAGGTCATTGCTGATTTGGGGAAATTCAGTGAACTTGAATGACCTTAAATTTGAAAGAATCCCACAGTTGGCAGAAAGTTCTGCCACTTGTTAGAATTTACTGAAGAGATTAATTTCTTTGTATTTTCAGGAGGATACCAAGGAAGGAAGAAACACGGAAGGTGAATTTTAATGTCCCTGTAATTTTAAAAATGGAAACGTCTTCTTGGAAGGGGAAGGGCCAGAGAAGCTAATGTCAGCAGAATCCTACTAGTTACAACACTCCTATTGCTCCAAGTCTTGACATGTCACTGAAGACCTGGGCTAACCTGTTGGTACACACTGTACGGAAACTAGGGCTTCCCAAAGTAAATGCAATTAATTATCAGAAGCTGAAATGTTTCTTGGGAAAAGGCAGTTGAGATCTGGCTTTGACATACAAACAAACTGCTTCAGAGTCTGAGCTTCTGGGCACCGCTGACCTATTTTATTCTCCTACTGACTATAATAATGTCATGCCCATGTGGTCCCACCAGTTTTACCTGTTGACACAGTGCGCGGAGGGGGCTGGGAAAAGGTAGGGATGCTCACTCTCTGGGTGCCCTGTGTAAGTTCGCCTGGGTTTAGCCCATATCAGTGTTTCCTGGGATCACCTTTCCAAAACGTACCTGTAGCAGATGCTGTTGGTGTCCTGCCCAGGTCCTCTTGACCAACCGCTATCGTGTTGACTGTTAACAGCTCATACCTACACCCATCTCAGGATTGCCCTTGGCTGATGGATGCTCCCTAGCCCAGAGATGCTTAACAGGATTCCATTCTGCTTCTTTCAGGGAATCAACCAATTCTCCAATGAGCCCTGATTGCTTTGTAATGGAAGATGGTATTTAGAAACCAAGGTCTGGGTACTGGGAGTGCTCATTTCGACAGGGGAGTCACTGCTGCTAGACTGTCTCAGTGGACAGAGCTATGAGCTATATGTGTGGATACCAACTCATGCATATATACGTACATAACTATATTTATGACCCTGTCTATATAGAGAGGGTGCCAATATATATATATTACAAGAGGTGCTCAAAATGGTTACCATCAGCGTAATTTTAATACATTTTTTTTCCTTTTTTAAAATGTGTATATATATATACACATTTTAAAAAAGGAAAAAAAATGTATTAAAATTACGCTGATGGTAACCATTTTGAGCACCTCTTGTAATTGCAGAAGTCAAACATGACTTGTATTCATCTTTTGGTATCGTTATATATTGAGTATTTCAATTTTAATACAGTTTTTTCCTTTCTTAAAATGTGTATACTTTTTTGGCACCATATATACATATATACACACACGTGCGTATATATATGTGAATCTATATATGTGTGTGTGTGTATGTGTATTCTAGTTGGTAAATTTGTTTCTCAGAAGGGTATGGGTTAGCAATTCTGAAACTACTTTATATGTATACTAAGATTGAAAAAATAAGTATACATATACGTATATATAATATATAAAAATATATTATATATACTTATAAAAGTATATAATATATAAAAATATATATATATACTTATTTTTTTCAACCTTAGTATACATATAAAGTAGTTTCAGAATTGCTAACCCAAACCCTTCTGAGAAACAAATTTACTAACTAGAATACACCATTTGCAGATTTCTTTTTATCTTTAGCCTTCAGTTTCCAGTCAAAACACCGTTTTCCAAAGTTACTTAGGGTGGCTCCTTTCTTTCTCACTCCCTTCAGTGTAGCATGTGAGTCATTCATAACACAGTTAGATTCATTTTTTATAGTTTACATTCCATTTTAGGTACCCCTCACAACCTGGTTAAATAGTTTACAATTTACGAACAGTAAAATTCACTCATCGTGACACACAGTTCTATAGGTTTTAATAAATGCAATGAGTTGTGTACCATCACAACAGTCCCATATAGAACAGTTTCATTATCCCCCAAATTACCTTAGACTGCCCCTTTATAGTCAACCCCTGTTCTCAAACCCAACCTCAGGCAACCAATTATCTGTGTTCCAGCTCTATAATTTTTCCTTTTTGTTCTATAATATCATATAAAAAAAAAGCCACACAGGATGTAGCCTTTTGTGTCCAGCTTCTTTCATTTAGCACAACGATTTCTGAGATTCATCCATGTTGCTTTACTTTGTTTTTATTGTGGAGTAGTATTCATTGTATGGATATTATATGACTTGCTTAAACATTTACGTGTTGGTAGACATCTGGGCTGTTTCCCATTTTTTACTATCGCGAATAAAGCTGCTATGCACATTCACATTAGGTCTTTGGGTGGGTATATGTTGTCTTTGCTTGTTGAGTAAATAATTAGGAGTGAGATTGCTGGATCATATTGATAGGGTGGGTAGAAAGGTAGAAATGAGCAGTAGAAGGATGGAAGCTGCTCTCACTTGGGGTATAAACACCTTGCTTGCTCAGCAAGATATTGAGAACAAGATATATCATTAGAAGAAGGAAAAATGCCTCAAAGGGAGGGAAACCATCCTGCTTACCAGAATATACATCCTGTTTCTCAGGGCCATTTTAATGAGCTTCTCAAATAAATCATGCGAAATTAACGGGTTCATAATTACACCCTGAGAAACAACCTTGGGAACCAGAAGGGAGGATAGGACACCTCAGCAGAGAGAGGCGGACATTATAGAGAGGAAGAGGAGGAAACAATTCTACTCATAGAAATAAAAACCTCTCACAGAACGTAAGGAGAGGCGGCTTCCTTCTCTTGGTTCAGCCCGCTGCATATCTTGGAGTATACTCACTTTTACTAATAAACTTCTTGCTGTCCTATGAAACACAAACTCTGTATCTTGATTGAATTCTTTTCTTCAAGAAGACAAAAATCGAGGAAAATGTCATTCCTGATAACAGTATGGTAGGTAAATATTTCCCTTCGTAAAAAATGTCCTGTAACGATGTTCTTCCTCTTCCTCTTCTTCTGCTTTCCTAAAGTCTTGTAGTAAGGAGAGCCCAAGTACATTATAAAGTCACAACTGGGGAGGGGGAAGGGCTATTTTAATGTGGTTCAGATGGGACTGGTTTAGGAAAGAAAAAAATTGGGGGAGGGGTTGGGGATGAGTAAATATAAGGACACAGCACAGTTCAAAGAAGAGCCCATAAGTTTGAGTCAGAACATCTGG
The DNA here is from genome assembly GCF_057876585.1 of Rhinolophus sinicus. Lineage (NCBI taxonomy): Eukaryota > Metazoa > Chordata > Mammalia > Chiroptera > Rhinolophidae > Rhinolophus > Rhinolophus sinicus. Next base: position 29,958,737 of record NC_142512.1, read on the forward strand.
AATGTAGGTCCAGGCTCTAGGCTTCCTAGTCATAAGACTGTGAAAAATTTGATTAATGTCTTGGTTTACAAATATGTGAAATGGAGGCAATAATATTTACTCTTCATGATGGTTTATGTAAGTGTTTTTTAAACCAAAAAAATTTCTCCAAATGATGGAATGTGTTATTTTAGGGAGAACTCAGTAAATGTCAGCTCTGAATCATCCTGGTTGGGAATGAGGGTGGAAGGATTGCTGGTGGTGGTAAAACGGATTTTGCTCTTTACGCTATGTAATCTAAACTTTAGACGTTTAACAAGAGATCAGTGTATAAGTGTAGTGGGGATCAGGCCATTCTTGATGTCAGAATACAAACTCCTTCCAGAATCTGATAAAAGCCATAAACTCCTTCCAGAAAATGCTCCCCACAAAATTCTAGGAAAGAATTCATAGACTCCTTGAACACCACTTACGGACTCTGGCTTTAAGAATACGGCTTTACAGATTACCAGAACACAAAAAAATAGAATGTAAAAATCTAGTTTACCTGTATAAAAATAATTCAATTATGGTTACTTATACAAATACCATATTTCCATACCATTATGGTACAGTAACTATTTTGTTTATAATTATATCAGATTGACTTTGCTATAAGTTTGATTTGGTTATAAAACTAAACTGTTGATGCAATCTCCACCTTTATCATTTGTTGTTCATGTGGCACAGTGTTGTATATTCACAACTTTAAAAGGAAAAATTAGAGCGACTATTTCTGAAGCGCTAGTATTCTGCTTCCATGGTTTTATCTATTGAAATAATTATTTCCCAGGTTGGAAATTGTGTGCTCTGAAGGGACAATCTGGTAGGTGAGAGGTTTTGAGGTAGAGTAGAAGGTGTTCAGGCTTCAAAAGACGCATCTGGCTGGAATCCAACTTCCTTCACCACTTACTAGAGTTCTACCTAAACAAGCCCTTTTAAGCCCTGACCTTCACTAACTTCATCAGTTAAATGGGAATAACAATACCTACCTACGTAAGGGGTGTCTATGAGGATTAGGGACACTATAAACAAGACACTCAGGCTGTATTAGATGATAAATAATAGTGCTATTATGGTGAGTTCTTTGTATTACACAACGGTAATGCCATATAATTAAACTGGCATAAGATTCCTGACTTCAGGGGACAATTATTTTGTCTGGAGGATCAGTAAACGACACGACCTCGACCTCGGGAAGGTTATGGTGTATCCTGCCTTTGACAGTTCTTCATTCAGCCTGACTTCTGAATAGTACTTTGTTGGCTTTTCAGAAGGTCCCTGCAGTATCTAAGGTCTTAAAATTCCGGAACTGACACGCCGGGGAAAAACCAGTTCAATAACATCTTTTCTTACCTTACTGTTTTTCCTTTCTCCGATTTAGTAAATACCAAGCCAAGCAATAATAAATCTTCTGACAATTATTATTTTTTTTTTGGTCCAAGAATATATTTTTCATGTCTGAGTAAGTGTCATCACCTTCCCTGACCCCTTTGGGAAGAATGGAAACAGACTGTGAGTCACGTCCACCCATTTTCAGGCCAAAGTTCCGGAGCATTCAGTGGAAGTCAGTGTAGTGTGATGGAAAAAGTAGTGGTCGGGATTCAGGGACCTAGGTTTGGTCCCCATAACCACTGAGGAATCTTCATGAAAGGGGCCCAAATGGCTCTGCTTAGATTCCTCATTTGTAAAGTGCATCGAGTGGGCCTTGGGTGTGAGTGAGCTTTGTTCGCACATGAGGTAAGCGGTACTTCCGCGGAGCTCCAGCCTGAGAGGGGCTTTTGGCCTGGACTAGGCCTGCACGGGGCTGACCGCTGCCGCGCAGCGCTGAGAACCGAGAATTGCTTCGCAGCATCTCCCCCGCCTCCCCAACCCAGCGTCTGCGTTGCTAGGGGAACCGGGGGCGGCGCGCTTTCCGGCGCAGTCGCGGCGGCGTGCAGCTGTCATGGCGGAGACCGTCTGGAACACTGACACGGGGGAAGCCGTGTATCGCTCCCGGGACCCCGTGCGCAACTTGCGCCTCCGGTAGTCGCCTCGCCTCAGAGCCCCGTGGTTTTACGCTATCAGATAATTCGAGCCTGAACGTCACTGCTCAGTGTCCGGCGGCCCCCACTTCCGCTTATAACCCTGCTCACTGCCTCCGCGGTCTCCCCTCACTACCCGGAAGCCTCTCCACTTGCATCTTCCAGACTTGCCCAAGCTCTTTCAAGTCCCTGCCCCTCCCAAATTCCTCGGAGCCCTGTGTCCCCAGTACACTCTTGTCACTTAGTCTTCCCCTTGGGACCCCCGCGCCCCACTCACCTTCCCTCAGTTGCCTGCACCCCGCACACTTTGGTAGCCACACCCTCTTCTGTGTCGTGTTTCCCCCATCTTTGCTTCATGTTTATCTCCTGGTTGTGTGTCTTGTAACGAGTATTTTGGGCTTCTTTTTTCTTGATAGGGTCCACCTGCAAAGAATCACATCAAGCAACTTCCTACATTACCAGCCTGCTGCCCAGCGCGGGAAGGACATAGACTTGGCCACTTTTAGGCCTCAAACGGCCAGTGGGTGTATGGTGGTGATGTGTCCCCTTGGGGATCTGGGAATCGCCGAGGGTAGTAGTCACCTCTTAAGACAAAATAGTCGGAGGGCTGTAGTCTGAGAAAAGACGTAGAGAGGTTGGGTTCCTTGCCCAAGGTCACACAGCTGGTAAATGTTGAAGTCAGGATTTGATGGTAGGCCATTTTAACTGCTATATTATGTTGTGTATGAAAATTGAATAAGACGTGATTCCTGTCATCAAGATACAGATCGTAATTATGGTCAAATGTAGTGAAATACCAAATACCATATACTTTAGATATGTTATAAATTTGCCCGGCAACCTAAATTCCATTTGTGGCATTTCTTTTTTTCTAAGAGAAAATATGCTCCAAATTCTAAGTATACATATAACACTTTTAAAAACTATTTTAAAATTGGAGTCTGCTTGAAAAATGTGCATATTAACATCAACTGTGCACTTGCAGTTTTCCTTATCCGGGAAGCCAGGAGAGTGAGGAAGAGAGGGCAGTGTGCTTGTGTTAGGCCACTAATCTCTTTGCTTTTGTTGATTCTGTTCAAAAAATATTCCTGGGAAGAAGTGTGGGCTAGTGGGTTGTGAAGCATGTATCTCTGAAGAAGGCATACTCATCTAGGAGTGTATTAGATTTGGTTTTTTATATATTTACTTGCCTTTCCTCTTCTCTCCTGATACTTGGTTTCCTAACGTTACAGTGTTTGTGATTCTAGATATATGGCTTCAGGCATAGGAATGATAAAAATGCCAGGGTTTCCTTTCTAGCAAAGGTGGACAGTTGGGATTGAGGAAGAGCTATTCAGCTTAGATCTAAATTTCAGCTCTTGACACTGAATTAGATTAAATAATTCCTGGAAGGCATGACTTCCTTTTATTCAAATTAGAGTAGTGATTAAGACTTATTGGTTCCTAATCCTGGTTTCTACATCCACATCCACAGTCTTTCCAGCCTTTGTCTAGAGTGAGTGCTTAATAAATCACTGAACTCCAACTGGTTTTGTGGCAAATATACGAGCAGTGACTTTGGTTATAATTAACCACAGAGCAAGAAGTGGTGCTGGTTTGACCCAAACATTTGACTCACTCTGTTGTCTTTGGAGGTGGACACCGCCCAGATGAAGATGAAGAGGAAGAGGTCTTGATTGGGTGGCAGGAGAAGCTCTTTAGTCAGGTGAGCCAGTGTCACTTGTCTGCTTGGTCTTCTACCTGGTCCACCTCCACCAAGATGGTATCAGGGAAAGATTCTTGATACGCATTGTCAATCTGATTTCCAGAAAGCTTGAAGCAGTTTATACTTTCCCCTGTTGTGTTTACAGGGGCAGTAACATACTGACTGTCACCACCCATTTTTATGATCCTGGGCGAGGAGTTTTCACCTCTGAGCCACATGCCATCTGTAAAAGTGGAGTTGGATTAGGTCATCACTCTGGTTCCTTTTAGCTCTAACATTCTTCGCATCCCATACCCTCCATTAGTTTTGATAAATGAGAGTTGACCATGAAAATGTATCAGATTGTTTCAGCTGTATGGAACTGCTTTATTTAAACAGATGTGGGAACAAAAGTTTGGTATATTCTCAGTAGATCTGTTTCTTTGTGATCTTAGTTTGAAGTAGATCTGTACCAAAATGAAGTGGCCTGTCAGAGCCCTTTGGATCATCAGTACCATCAAGAGATCCTGAAGCTGGAGGACTCAGGTGGCAGGAAGAACCGACGAATCTTTACCTACACTGACTCTGATAGATACACCAGTTTGGAGGAGGTATTGTTCTTTCCGAGGTCCCATAGCTTCCTTCGCCTTTGGCTCCCTGAGCTTTCTGGCCTCACTGGGTGCTTTGTATTAAATCAGCAGCCTGTGAAGGGGCGACAAGAGAGCCTGTCTAGGAACTGCCTTGTGCCGCTGGCAGCCAAGCTGGAGTAGAGTGGGCACAGTCTGCAGGTGGTGTGGCTGCTGCTCCCTTCTCCCTGCTGGAGGGCCTGGAGGACCTGGCAGGGTTTCTAGTGTAGGCTTGCAGACTGCAAACCGGGAGAAGCTGCCACTGGGCTGACTTCCTCCATGTATCATGAGATAAGACAGGTGGGTGGAGTTTAGAACCATCCAGATAAAATTCACCAGGGGATTCAGCCAAAATTCTTGAGTACATGGGTGTGAAGGAGTTCAGTACTGCTTTGGGGAATGGCTTATGTCCTCAGTTTGCCTTAGTTATGTCAACATAACCTGTTGGACTTGTTTAACACTTTCTTCTGTCATTGCCTGATATGTTCTATCTTCTCAGGGAGATGTTAAACTCCTCAAGGGAGGGTAGAACCTGTATTTTCTGATTTTTGTCTGCAACCTTGTAGATCTCTGCAAGGAGCAGGTGTTACGTGAATGTTTTTGAAAGACTGATGCTTTTATTAGGGAAGCTGTGGGTGGGTTGGTAGTGTATAAAACTTGGGTTGTCTGTTTTAGAAAAGTAAATAAAATTACAGTTAGTGCTCAGCTCCCATGTGAGGACTTGCCACAGAATGCTTGTATCCCATTTAGTATCTTCCAACTACCTAGTTGATGGCAATATCTACCAGGCAAACTCACACAACTTTTTGTTGGTATGTGCTCAGAGATTACAGACTCATTTTAATATCTGCATAAATAAACTCATTTCTGCAGGTTCATATGCTGCTAGAATCTTAGGGCAAACCAAAGCCTGGTAGGAATTTTCTTTGGGTTGTTTGTGCCACTGCCCCCCCTCCATTAGTACGTGTATGTGTAATTGTGAGGTGGCTATACCTCAGGTTCAGGTCCTGGATGAGGTTTCAAAACGAGTACTCCCCTTCAAGCCCTGACCAGCTGGGTTACACAGGACTGCTCTCTTTTCTCAGCACTGTCAAAAAATGACCACCGCAACCAGTGAAGTGCCATCATTCTTGGTTGAGCGAATGGCAAATGTCAGGCGGCGACGGCCGGACAGGAGAGGGATGTGAGTACAAGTGTATATGGGGGGGACCTTTGTGGTCCTTCCATGCCCGTGTTCTCGGTATGTCCACCTTGGACCACCTTGAACTTCGGTATGTCCGCCTGCCGGATGAGCTTCCCGTTCTGCAGTAGGCCTCCACCTATGTAGGCTCCCTGCGTTCCTCCTTCAGGCTCTTTAGGGGGTGCCAGGGAAGTAACCCTTCCTGTGGTGTCTCCCAGGGAGGGTGGCATCCTCAAGTCACGAATTGTCACCTGGGAACCCTCAGACGAGTTCGTCAGGAACAACCATGTCGTCAACACCCCTCTTCAGACAATGTACATCATGGCAGACCTGGGGCCCTATGGAAAGTGAGTGAAGCTTCTCAACGCCCTGTTCGGGTCCTCATCACTGTCTCCTCTCACTAACTACCTATGTGTTGTAGTCATCCTGGGGTATATCTTCTTCTTAGCGGTTCTCAGAAGAAAGTGTTTTTCCATAATTCTCTTCACAGCCTCTGTTCTCTCCCCTGGCATGGGTGGACTCCCTCTTCCTCCTTCCGTGGAGGTGGGACCAGTGACCCTGAACCTTGTTGACTTCCTGGTTTACAGGCTTGGCTATAAGAAGTATGAACATGTCCTCTGTACTCTGAAGGTGGATAGCAATGGTGTGATCACAGTAAAACCGGATTTCACTGGCCTCAAAGGACCCTACCGGTGAGGAGAGGAAGAAAGGGGTGGTGGAGACCGGCATTCCTTCCCTTGGCTTCACTTCTTGCACCTAGTGGAGGCGATGCTCAGAAATCCCTTCATCTGTTCTAACTTTTAAATGCCCAGGCAGTGGTTCATACTCTTTTCGGGGTCGTTGACCCCTAGGATACTGGGGATCATGTTCTGAGAAAATATGCAACTACACCAATTTGAAAGTGATACCTTCAGCAGTGTAGTTAAGTGAAAATAATTCTCTGCGCTGCTGAATGTGGGGACTAACCAGAACACGTCTTTCCCTCTGGGCTGATTGTTCCTCATCTCTAGGTCCTAGAATAACAGAACTAGACATTAGAAATTATCTACACCCACCTGTCTCTTTCTCGGGTGAGAGAACTGAGTGCCAGGGATGTTGTGCTTTAGGGTTTCACCGTGACTTTGAGGCAGAAATGGACCCAGAACCTATATTCTCTGTCTAGTCTGATACCCTTTCTGTTTTACCATTTTGTTCCCCTGTCCTGGTCATCATTCTGGCCATCGTCGTCATCATATACTCTAAATGAGGTGTATGGCCAGGGATGGCTCACCCCTGAGCGAGATCTGGAGGGCCCTATCTCTCGTTATCAGAGTTGGTCCTTTTGTGGCTTTGACCTTGCAGAATTGAGAGCGAGGGGGAGAAGCAGGAGCTGTGGAAGTATACGATTGACAACGTGTCCTCCCTTGCACGGCCAGAAGAGGAAGAGCGGGAACAGCGTGTGTTCAAGGATGTAAGAGCTAGTTCATTCTAAGTAGCAAAGAGGTGAGCCCCAGCACCTGGGAGCTGAAACCGTGTCCAAGGTTGAGGTCAGCAGTAGCAAGGTCTGCTTTTAATGGCTCTCTCCTGACTTAGGAAGCGTTACTGACTTATCAGACTCAAGGCTTTGATCATAGTAGAACATAATCATCATCACAATGACCATTGATTTGAGCACTTACCATGCTCTGTGCTAGGTACTTTACGTACTTCATTTCATGTAGACGGTACAGCAACCCTTTGAGGTGAATACTTGTATTATTACCACTATAAATGAGGAAACTGAGACTGAGAAGTTAAGCAGTCTGCCCAAGGTCATGTATAGCTTGTATGTGTGAGAGCCAGGATTTGGTCCCAGGCCAGTGGACTCCACAGCCTCTGTGCTTACGTTAAAATGCCAGTGGCTGGGATGCTTAGGCCTCCAGTTCTCTGAGCCATTTTCCATTATTGCTTCTTTGCTCCCTCTCATTCAGAACTGAACCCTGGTCTGGCTTGGGTCACATCTTCAGTTTGGGTTTGGTTTCCTTCCTCAGCTCTATGGCCGGCACAAGGAGTATCTCAGCAGCCTCGTGGGGACTGACTTTGAGATGGTGAGTACGTGGCTTCCTGCAGCACTGCCCGCGGGCTTCAGCCAGTGCATCCTGACTGGGGCTGAGTGCCTCTCTTAAAAAGCCCCAACACATACTCTTCGAAAGTGTCAAAGGAAGTAAAAAATAGTGTATAGAGGATAGTCCTTGGCAATGTTTTTAAAACATTTTATATTGATATAGAACTGTTAATGCCTAGAAAAAGACCTGAAAGGGTATGCACATGCCATGGGGGGCTTTTTCTGGGGAGAGGGTGAGATTGAGAGATGGTAGATGAATATTGGGTGGTGAGAGATATGTCGGGGATGTTTATTTTTTATTCTCCAAACTCAGGTAGTTTTGAATTCAGGTAGTTTCGGTGGTAATGCATGCATGTTTTACTCTATAATTAATTTTAAAAATAAAAATGCCTGCCTCACTCTTCATGTGGATATTCTTCTTAAAGGCTGCATGGAGAGGGACGGGGTATTGTTTCTGTTTGTCAAATAGTTTGGTTCTTTAACAACAAAACAGTTTAAGTCAGTTATTCTGTGGTCTGTTCTTTGTGTCCCCTCATCCCAGGAGTTCCATTCCTAGATCTGGAAACAAAGATAGAATTACCCACTGGTCTCCCTTTCTCGCTCTGAAAATTTGACTTTCATAATTTGTATATTAGCAATAGAGGTTCAGTATTAAAAAGTTAAATAAGATAGATACACAAATAACTAAAACAGGAAATTCCCTAGTTTCTTGACCTCAGCCATCTAAAGGGAACAGGGGTCTCCAGGCTCCTACTGGATGCCAAAGGGCAGCTGTTATGGCTTCCATTGGCTATTCTTCTAAATTTCCCATACTGCATTGTCTTCCCCACCATTACAAATTCTAGAAATGAAGGAAACAGATCTGTGAAGTGACAGGGTGGGAAGGAATGTGATAGTGACATACCCGGATCTGACATCCAGTGGCAGGTCTTCTGGGGCTTTGTGGACAGGCTAGAGAAGTGCTGATTCCCTCCAGACCTCCTGATCTCCCCCGCTTTCCTCTATTTCAGACTGCCCCAGGTGCCCTCCGGCTCTTTGTAAACGGAGAGGTGGGTAAGTGTCTTGCCAGACAGAGATCTCTTGATGCCTGGGCTGGTGCCCCAGTAGAGCTGTGAAATACCCACCCGGCCCACGTGGAGGCCTGCAGTACTTGGAAAACTCAGCCATGAGTCTTTCCTGGAAACACAGAGAGTTCCTGGCCCTCAAGGAACTTTCTCCAGAAGTGCATAGACCCTTCGGGACTGGGTGGGTGCCAAGGGTGATAGGAGAATAAGCTGAAATAGTTTCCTGTTTTCTTAGTTTCAGCCCAAGGCTATGAGTATGACAATCTCTACGTCCACTTCTTTGTGGAATTACCAGATACTAGTAAGTAAGATTCGTAAGTCTCTCTTTTTATACCCACTCTGACAGTTGTGTAGCGGCATTCGGTCAGGCTTCCTACCCTGCTCCTGCACTAAAACTCTGTTCTTTTCAAGGTCATAGATCGCTTCCAGGTTATTAAGTCCTGTGGTGACTTCTCTGCTTTCGCCTTATTTGACCTCTCAGAAGCATTTGACATGGCTCACTTTTCCTCACTGAAACTCTTCTCTTGGCTTCTGGCTCCATACTTCTGTTTTCTCTCTCATTGGTGAATCACCAGCCTCCTTGGCTGACTCCTCACCTTCTGTTGATCTTAAGCTATTAGAGTATCCAAGGCCTTTTCAGGACCATTTCCTTTGTCTGAAACCCTTTTTGTCATATCTTTACACGACTGGTTCTTCTTGAGTTTAGGTCTCAACCTAAGTGTCACCCTTGAGAGGTCTTCCCTCATCACCCAATATAAGTGAACCTCCAGGTCATTCAGTTCCTTCACCCTGTTTTATTTTTAGAATAGCATTATTCACTGTCTGATAGTCTTGTTGGTTTGTCAGTCTCCCTCCCACTAGAATGTGAGGTCCATGAGAGACAGGGATTTTTCCTATCTGGTCACCAAGATATCCCCAGACACTCAGTAAATGTTAAGTGAATGATTGATTGGGTGAGTGAGTGAATGAATGGATAAAGGAACTCTGTGTCGTTCTCAACTACTTGCCCTCCTCCCAGGTAAACTTACTATATATATCGTGTTTGGCTTTCAGACTGGTCAGCCCCAGCCTTCCAGCAGCTCTCAGGAGTAACACAGACCTGTGCCACCAGGTCCCTGGGAATGGTATGGAAAACGAGAGGGGGTACCTGGAAGGGAACAGGACTCTGCTCCTAGGGTGGCATCTGAAGGTTTATCAGGCTAACAGCTACGGCCTCTGGGGAGAGAGATTCCAAAGTCGGGTCTGGCCCTTCTGTGTGGGCTCTGCAGCGCTGCCTGCTCCTGGGATCCTCACACTGTTTTTGAGCATGGGAACAACTTGTGTTTGGGTGTCCCTTTGCCTCCCAGCCTTTTAATTCCCACCTGGGGTGATAGTTTTTCCTTTTCCCTTGTGAAGGTGACCTTGTTGTTGGCCATGGGAGAACAAATTCCAAGTGAGGCCTTGCCCAGCCCACACTACGTGTAAAACAGCACTCCTCTTTTTTAGGACAAGGTGGCTTACTTCTCCTATCCGTTCACATTTGAGGCCTCCTTCCTCCACGAGAACGAATCAGCTGGTGAGTAGCTCAGCAGCTGATGCTAGGCCTTGGGTGCCCTCAGGGGGTGCCCGCTCTTAGTGAAGGCCTTCTGTGACCTAGACTCTTCTCTCGCTTGCTCCCAGACGCTCTCCCGAAGTGGCCTGTGCTGTACTGTGAGGTCCTCTCACTGGACTTCTGGCAGAGGTACCGTGTGGAGGGCTACGGAGCTGTGGTGCTGCCCACCACCCCAGGTGACCTCTCGTCCCTGCCCTTCATGTTGTCCACGTGCCCTAGCTCCTAGGAGCAAGACCAACCCTTCCAAAGGATTCAACCATGTCCAGTGAGAAGTAGGGATAATTAGGAATTAGAAGTATTTGACTTGCAAGATTCCTTGCTCTTGCTGATGAAGTTTCCCTCCTCCATTAGAGACAACTGAGTGAAACTGCAACTAACTGGTGAAGTCAAGCAGCCTGAGTGCCTCTGGTACCTGCTCCAAGCGCCTCTGGTTGACTTGCAGCCTTGGGGGAGGGGTTGCATGGCAAAGTGGATCAGTGTTCATTTTGAAATGATGGCCAGTGTCCTTATTGTGTGCCCGGGGTGGTGCTAAGTGTGTCTCATGTAATTCTCCCAACTACACTGTGAGGTGTAGGTAGTATTTCCATTTCACTAGAGCAGAAGGAGCTTCAGTGAGGTTAAGAAACTCGTCCTGGGTGCACAGGTAAGAACAGGCAGAGCTGAGATTTGAATTTCTGTCTGATTGATTTCCCGGTGGGTCCCCTAAGCCACCATGATAGTCTTCACCAGAAGTTAGACTGTCACCAGACCAAGTGTGGTAGTGGTGGCCAGGCCTGTGTCATTGCTAGGGAGTCAGCAAGGGACCACATGCCCTTTCTGGCCCTGGCCTCATTTTCCTCTTCCCGCACAGGCTCACACACCCTGACAGTCTCCACGTGGAGACCCATGGAGCTTGGCACAGTGGCTGAGCTGAGGCGGTTTTTCATCGGCGGTTCTCTGGAACTGGAGGATCTCTCCTATGTGCACATCCCAGGAAGCTTCAAGGTGATTTTTGTCTCTGCGGACACTTCATGCTGGGGGCTTATGTTCCCATCTCATCTGTAGAAGGTGGGATCTGGGTTCCGACCCCTTCATTGCTTCATTATTACTTAGTCCCTTCCTCCCTGTGGCTTAAGGTAGAAGTCACAGCCATATTTTGAATGAGGTACAAATATCTACACCGCTATCCTAGGAGATCTCTGGAAAATAGTATACTTGGAGATTTCCCCCGGTCCCCATCAGAATAACCATCCCGTCCCTCCCGCCCCTCACTGGCGCCTCGGTAACCAGCCCTGGGGAGGCCCAGCAGGACCCTTGTAAGATGCTTATTCTCAGTGCAGGTGGAATGTTCCCTGCTTTACGGTTGGGAGCCCAGTGTTAGCGTGGAGGTGGTGGAGTCTGGATGCTGGAATGCGGTTTCCCCAACAGAACTGTTCTCCCTAAGAATGGGAATGAGAATGGGAGGGAGGCCAGCATGGTTCCTGGGCTCTAGAGACTGCAGAGACCTGATACTGGCTCGTTGTGCACCACAGGGGGAGCGTCTGAGCCGCTTTGGGCTCCGCACAGAGACCACAGGGAGTGTCACCTTCCGCTTGCACTGTCTGCAGCAGTCCAGGTGAGTGACCCTGGCCCTCTGCCTTGGGGCTCCTTACCCCAAGGGCTGGAAAGCAGCCTCGGTCATGTGATGCGCTCCCCTGCAGGGCCTTCATGGAGTCAAGTTCTCTCCGGAAAAGGATGCGGAGTGTGTTGGACCGTCTGGAAGGATTTAGCCAGCAGAGTTCCAGTCACAATGTGCTGGGTAGGTCCCCGTGACCCTCTGCCCCCCAGCTGGCCACCACCCAAAATCAGCATGGGCCATGTTCCTCCCCACTCTATGGCGGCTGAATACTGTATTTGCCTCCATCACAGAGGCCTTCCGTCGAGCCCGGCGCCGCATGCAGGAAGCCCAAGAAAGCCTTCCCCAGGACCTCGTGAGCCCCTTGGGAAGCATGGTCTCCTAGCTCACTGGAGCCCTGGCGCTCCATGTAAGAGGAGAAGACAAGTGATAGCTAACGCCAGTGCTTCCTCATGTCCTTCTGTTAGAGACCTGCTGAGAACAGGCAGAGCTGAGCAAATCCCCAGGCCTGCCCGTCTGCCTTGTCTTCAGCAGGGTCTTCTCTCTGCCATGTGGCGATAAAACCAGACCCCTGGGGCCCCCAGATTCGTATTTCAGCTGCTGCAAGTGGGCATCTCAACCAGACAGATTGTTTGGTTCGAGACCAGTTGGGGTTCACCGCATGGTTGGTTCTGTCCTTGGCAGCCTCTCTTCTGGTGTGTGGCACAGTCTCAGGAGCAGTGGATGCAGGTGCCTCCTGTTCCACAAACTCTTAACAAGTGGAGGCTCAAGAAAGAAGGAAAACGAGATAGAGCTTTAATTCTCGGCCCAGGAGTGTCAGCCTCTTCTCTCCAAGGTAGCCTAGTCCTACTGCTTAGGGCTTGTTGCATTTGAGATACGACTATTTCTGGAGTTAATGAAAGCTGAAGGCAGTGGCCAATTCATGCTGCTAGCTGGGTGGTATCTTTTATTGTGTTTTGTACATAAAAGCTTCTTATACTGACTCGTTCTGTCGGCTGTTTCTTTGCTCAGGTCGCTGGTTTGGTTGAGGTACTCTCCTTAATGCTGGGGTCCCTGGCACTGCTGGGGTTCCTTCCCCTTTACTCCAGAGTGTTTCTTTCGATTTTCTTAACTCAGCCCATAGGAGAGGCTTAGAGGTTAGTGCCAACCGTGTCTTAGCAGCACTCCTCTGAAACATCTGGAGCAAGGTATGGGACTGAAGCTGCGTCCCCCGCAGCCCAACACCCGGCTCCTGCCCTCAGCAGGGCTTTATTGGCAGATGCGGGGCATGCTGCTCAGCCTGCAGGCTCGCGAGGAGAATTATGGGGTGGCTAGAGGCGGGCACTGTGTGGTCTCCACCTCATGGGTAGGGATCAGGGATGGTCTGGGAAATAGAAGAAAGTGTCTGGGAACCCTGCAGGTGACTTCTTGTGTGGGCCTCACGACCTTGCTTGGCTTCCAACACCGGTGGGTTCACTGCTGCTTGGGCGCCCTAGCTATCACTCCCAGCCAAAGAGCCAACTCTGAGTTGTAGTGAGCAAAAGCATCAGCAGGACATGGTTGTTCCAGGGGAAGAGGGTATCCTGCGGCCTCCCCCAGGTTCCCTGGTCTCCAAGGTCAGAGGCCTGAGATGGGCTCCTGTGGAAAGAGCAGAAGTGGGCAAGTGAGGAACTTGCTGGGCATCCAGAAATGAAGCTGTTTCAGGGTGTTGATGACTCAGCCTAGGCTAACTGGAGCCCTCCTAATCGCCCCCCAAAGTCCTAGGCCCCGGGATTAACTATCAGCCCTGACGCTGGCATACTGGGAAGCCACTAGGAAAGAGTACCCTGTCCCTAATGACAAATTCTGTTGTCCCTGCTTACAGGCCTTGGGGAACTCAACTGTCCCATTAGGGGAAGGACGTGAAGGACTGACTTAGCCCAGTGCTCTCGGGGGAGGGCCTCCCCTTACCTGCGGAAGCCTTATTTTTTTCGCCAGGCTGACAAGTTCAACCTGGGGATGGAGGTGCAGCCCACGAAGTCCCGTGGGTACGTGTTGGCCCTGAAGATGTACCTCGGAACGGTGGTGATACCGGTATTGTCACACACAATTCGAGACAAGGAAACCTGTCTCAGGGCCTTGCGCTGTCTCCTGGTGAAAACACCCCTTTTCTGCCACCAGAACCTACCAAGACAGCCAAGAAATATAGGTGAATTAACATGAGTACCTGTTGTATGCCAGGTACTTTATATATTTTGTTTCATTCCATTCTCATAAAATTTCTGCAAAGTAGGTATTCCTATTTTATAAATGAAGAAACCAGCTTAGTGGTCAAGTAAATCGCCTGAAGGTATTAAATGTACAGTAATTTAGGTGGCCAGGGCTGGATTTGAACCAAGGTAAATACAAATCCACCAAATGAGGCATTAGCTTTCAAACCCTTTCTGCCCGTGTTTTCTGGGATCCGCTAAGCCTGGAACAGCGAGACTGACAAGTCTCCAGGGTTTCAGATGCCTCCAGCTCAGGCATTATCTGCCTTCCTGGGTCAGTGGTCTCTCTCTCCCTCTGACCAAGCTCTCCAGGAGCCTCCTGTCTCAGATCCTGTAAGCTTGGAAGAAATGAAGGTACAAAGAGCACATTTCCCCATTGTTGAGTCTTGAAGTACTAGTGCTTTACTGCCCTGCTCTGGGGCTGGTCCCTTTAGGCTCGGATCACTTACCTGTCTCCATTTCGGGCTCTTCTGAACTGGTTCTCAAAAAGACAAGCCAGAAGAGGCCCTACTCGGGCTCCTGGCAAAAGAGGCTCTGCAATGGCCCCAATCCAGATGTCAATGTTGTCAGGTGTCCCGTACAGATTCAGAAACTTCCTTGCTAAATCCTGGTTTTTTAGCACTTGGCTAAGCTGTGCCAGATTCCGGGGCTGGGAGAGTCCACAGAAGCGCCGCCAAGCATTGTACCCTGAGGGGAACGGGGCAGAAGCAGTTTCAGTCTTACCGTTTCTGTCTTCCCATTAGCTTCTGCTTCTCTCTACAGTTTCTCCTGGGAGAGCCCTGTGGTCAGGCAATACTGGGCACAAGAGCCCTGCTAGAAGAGGTCCTGAACCTTCCAAAGACCAAACCACTGTCCTCTAATTTTCAGTGTGAATGGACAACCATACTTTGTGTGCCTCAGACTGAGGCATGTGTCCTCATGTAAAAAGCTGTTGTAACCCAACACTCATAACCACAATAATATTATTATTAGGCGCATGTGCATTGATTAGGCACAAATAAGATAGTACCCAAAACATGAGATTCTCCATCAGGTTTGTAGAATGAATGAATGAAGAAACAAACGAGTGAACAAAACAAATGAAAATCATGGATAAAGCTTATCTATTCAGAAAAGGACCACATGCTGTATGATTCCATTATGTGAAATGTCCAGAATAGGCAAATACATAAAGACAGAAAGTAGATTAGTGGTTGCCCGGGGCTAGGGTGGGGATGGGGATTGACTGTTATTATGAGGTTTCTTTTGTGAACGATAGAAATATTCTGATATTAGATATGGTGATAGATGCATATCTAATGACTTTATATTAAAGTCATTGTGTTATGTACTTCATGTGGGTGAATTTTATATGTTAATTATATCAATAAAGTTGAGAATGTTCACCTACTCAGAAACTTCCAAAGACCAGCCATGCTGATTTCTCAGCTATCGGGATCCCACACCAGGCTCAGGCCACATGACGTGGTAGGTCCGTCAGTATAGGAGATGGCTTTACCCTAGCCTGAGGAAACACCAGCCCACCATCATCCAATGAACGGCAACTCACAAACACCTTCCCCCAGCTGAACAAAGGAAAACCACGTCATGTTTTACCATAACTAAGCACTATTGGGTGACTATCGGGATCCTCACAGACCTTTGTAATCCCCATTTTATCAATGGATATTTGTTGAGCTTAAGCAGCTGTGACATTCCCGAGGTCACTCTACTATTAAGTGGAGTTCAAATCAGGTCTTTCAGTTCCAAATTTGGTGTTGGACTTGAGAAGGGATTCGAGTAGACTGCAAGAGCTAGTATCAGGGAAATATTTCTGGGACAGCTTGCAGGGACCAGGTACTGGGGGGAACAGAGAAACTCACTGTGTGGCGACTTGGATGGCTAGCTATCTCAGTTCTCCAGTAGGGGGCGCCCACAGCTCCGTAGCTGTGAGGAGCATCCAAGTGTGAGGAAGGAAAGAAACAGGTTCTTGAGTGCCTGCTGTGTGCCTGCCAGATGCTGTGTTAGGTGCAGTAGAAATTCCCCCCACTGTGCTATGATACAGCCAAAGATTAGCCAAGGAAGATGGAGTTGTATTTAGGCAGGAAAGTAGAAAGTGAGGAGAGGGAACAGAGGAGCGAGGCCAAAGCATTCCCCTAACACTGGACTGAACAGGAGCGAGAAAGGAATTCTGAGCTTGATTCAGATTTTGCTACTTCCTAGTTATATGACCTTAGGCAAATTACTGGATGTCTCTGAGCTTATTTCTTCACCTATAAACATGTCTGTAGTAGCTGCTTCTCAAGGTCATTGGGAAGGCTAAACGAGTTACTATCCATGAAATTTCCTAGCAAAATGCCTAATTTTTTCTTCTTTCCTGGGATAAAGCTTTCTGTGTTCGCCCCAAACAACAAGGCAGCCTTACTTTTACCACCCCCCAACCCCCCATTCCCTGCATCTCAGGATCCTACTTAGAGCCAGGAGCCAATTTCTCTATCCCTTAAACTTGAGCCTTCCTCCTTGGAACTTGCCAGGGTGGAGGGGAATGGAGTTCTTCCGTGCCTTTTAAATCCGTTTCTGTCTATTTGGAAAGTCCTGATCGCCTTTGTTCAGCTCCCCATGCCCAAGTCCTGGTCCTGTTGTGAACTGAAAGCTAGAGCCCCTGGAGCAGATGTGGCAGGACAGCAGAAAAGTGGTCCCAGGAATGCTCTCCTGCATCCACCCTGGCCTTGCATGCCTCTGAACCACAGCACATCCTGTAGACAGTCCCACTCAGAGAGGAGGTACCAGGGGTCTTCTCTGAAACCCAGCCTCACCACCAGCAGCAGCCCTGGTCCAAGCGAAGCCTGGGAGGCGGGGTGGGCATCCCCCTCACCTGGGAGGCCATGGTCCCGGCTACGTTGCATGTTGAGAGCCGCCAGGTCCAGACCGATCCTTCTCACTTGCCGAAACAGCTCGTCCCGGAGCTCGTCCACCACCATGGCATCCTGACGGTTCAGCTTGGCAGGGGTGGCCATGAGACCTCGGAGGATGGGGTCGATGCCACCTGGAGGTGGGGAATGTGAGCAACACAGATCGGACCAGCCCCTGGGAGGTAACTTGGGTCATCACATGATGCCAAGGTAGCTCAGAGCTGGATAAGCCAGTCTGCTTCTATTCTATGTTTGTATCAGGAAACAGGCCCGGGTGGACACGAAGGGAACTGGAACTGGCAGGGAAAGGGGTCACCCCCACTTCTTAAAACAGAGTAAGGCAAGCTTCTTTCAGGCCCACAAGCCGCCTGTCTGATATCAGCGTCCTCCCGTTTATTACATAAATCCTCTAATCTCAGAGAGGAGGGGAGGCTTGTGACTGAGGGTCTTAGTGGCACCTGACTTGTTTCCACTGTCCTGGGGAGACGAATAGCAGTGGCCTGAGCAGCAGCCTGGCCTCCCGGCAGTAGGCTTGGTCCACCAGGTGGCAGGTTGTGTTCCCCACCCCATCCCCATCTGCCTCTGGAAAACTTGGTCACCTTCATGCACAATTCTCCAACTGGCAAAGAAGACGGAGCTAAGTGGAACGTGCGAGGTGGGTGCTGAGGCCTGGTACTGGCTGTCCAAGCGGAACATGAAGGGCTGGAGCATGGTGTGGCCAAAGCGGAAGGCCAGGGTAAAGACATTGGCCACGCGAGGATCCACTTTGGAACAGTACCCCCGGTAGCGCCCCAGGGTTCTCCTGGCCCGGGCCTTGCCCAGAACCAGGGGCAGGTAGTCCCGGTAGGTGATGATCTGGTAGGAAGAGGTAGGAGTAAATTACCTTAGCGGCTGCCCACCCCACTCCCTTGCTTTGGGACAGAAGTTGGGCTTTCTGAAGGGCTGCTCAGACAGATTAACTCTTGATTGTCACCATGTCAAATGTGGCAACATTAATATCCCATTGGCTGGTGGAGATACAAAGCCCAGAGAGGCTGAGTGGCATGGACAGGGTCCCATGGTGAGTTAGTGGCAGAACTGGCGGTATAGGTCAGATCTCAGGTACACCCCCAATCACTCAGACCTGAGTGACTTGAGGAACACCCTCAAGGGTGTAGTAAGGAGGGTAGGACCCACTTCCTCAGATTGTTTCTCATGCCAGATTGTCTTCTAGGGGATGCTGGGACCCAGGATTCCCTACCTGGACCATGGCCCCCACAATCTTCCGAGCCTCCTCGTATAGCTTGTCTCCGGTCCAGCTGGGATTCAGGCGTCTCAGCTCCGTAGCCAGTCGGTTGTGCTCTCGCATAAAAAGGGTATGCATGGCTGCCAGTTTGGGGGTTTCGCTTGATCGGGTGTCACCTTGAAAACCCCAAGTTCAGAGTTGCCTTAGCCCTTCCCAGAGAAATGTCTTTCTGCAAGGGCAGACAGAGCTCTGGGGACCAGAGAGGCGGTGGGAATTTTTGGCCTGGACCAAGCTCCCCACCCTCACTGGACCTCCATCTCCTCAGCTGTGCTGTGAGGCCCCTCACTGACTGCCACCCTAGGACTCCCGCACCAGGGGCCAGGAGAGGGAGGACCGTGGGGTACCTAAGTGACTGGAACAGGTTTGGGTGAGGTGGCAAAGCACAGGACAGCTGCCTAATGATTGTACTCTACAAGATGACCAGATCCACAGTTGGTGGAGGGACCTGAATAACTAACTCTAGGAGCCTTGACTCTGGGACCATGAGTCCACCTGTCCCATGAACTGCACCCATCTGAATGTTCTCTACCGAGGGCTGGACCTTGCTCCAGCTTTGGACTTGCTATCATGCTGCTCTCCCCAGGGAGCCCAAGGGACAGGTGGACAGAGCCTTTTCCTGTAGCCAGACTTTCTCCATTGGCTGGTAAGAAAGTAAGTTCCTGAAGGTGGGCCTTACACACAGTCATTCGCTGGCTTTGAACTAAGCCCTCTTGTGCAAGGTCTTATTTAATCCACTCTTCAGTAGACTGCTCGCAAAGGTGCACGCTGCTCTTGCCAGGAGCAAAGAAATATACAATCCTTAGAACAGGGGGCTAGCGCCGACTCCCTGGGAAGAAAGCAGTGGAGCAGAATGGAAAGAACACAGACCTGGACGCTACACTGACTTGAGTTCCCACTGTGGACTCTGCCGTCTGAACTCTGTGCACGTTAGTTATCTTCCCTGAGCTCAGTTTCTCCACTGTAAGACCAGGGCGATAGTGGCTTCCTGTCAGGGTTGCTGCCAGGATTAGAAGTGGCATACTGAAATATCTTAAATAACCAGCAGCCATGACCAGTATCATTATAACCGGCCCATGGGGGCAAAGGACCTGAGGAGAGTTCAAATTACGTATCTGGAAGAATATAGCAGGTACCAGTGTCAGCAACAGTGGGAAGGTTGAAGGGTGGGAGCATTGAAAGCCTAAGGGAATTTCACCCAGAGAAGAAAAAAGTTTAGGTGGAAGTAAAAGCTACTTTCGAGTAATTAAAGAGGCTATTACTGTGTGAAAAGGAGACAGCTTCTGCTCTGAAGTTCCAGAAGCCAGACGAAGAGCAATGGGTGAATGCTGGATCAACACGGGGGGCCTTTCTAACCGTCGGCCCTGCTGGATGAGAAGGAGCGCTGCAGGGGCGGTGAGCCTCTCATCCCTGAGAGGCAAGTGGTGATTGCTGGCCACACACCGGGCATTTGCAAAGGGACGCCTAACAACTTAAGGGTTCTGTGACAACTACCCACAGACCCGTGCTGTGGAGTGCCTAGTATTGAGGTCTGAAGCCATGTACCCCGCCGCATCCCAACCCGGAACCCGGGGACTGGCTCTGTCCTGGGCAGACATCACCTTCCCCCAGCCTGACCTGCCAGGAAGCAGGGGATGCGCGCGGAGCGGTTGGTGAGGAGGCAGGGGTCGTCGTGCAGGTTGTCGAAGGGCAGCAGAGCCCGGCCGTTGTCGCTGAAATGTTGGTTGACAGCCAGCAGCCCTAGGTAGTTGGTCTTGTTGCGGAGCCGCAGAGCGAGGGAGACCTCGCTGCCGTACACCATGCTGGCGTCCAAGAAAGAGGTGAGCGCGTTGATCTGGTTGCGGACGTTGTTCCTGTTCTGTGAGCACGAGGGTGCCGAGCGGAAGAAGGGGATGCAGTCGCGCTGGTTCTTGATTCGGGGGTCATTGGGCGGGATCTGTGGTTGAAGGGGAGCCAGTGACACGGGGCCCCTTAAGAGCAAGCTCGCTCCTTTTGGCCATCCCACACCTGCTTCAAAGCCTTGCTGGGTAGTGTCCTCCTCCAGGATGCCCTCTTGGACTCATCCAGACTCACAGCGCTCACCAGACCAGTCTGAGCGTCCTTAATACTTTGTAAGAGGTTAGAAGTAGAGGAGGCCTTAGATCCCCATTTTGCAGATGGGAAAGCTGAGGCTCAGAGAGGGGAAGAGACAACTAGTGATGGGGAAAGGCAGGATGAGAACCTAGTTCTCCTGACATTTATGCCCGCGCTCCTTTCACTCCATTCAAATCCGCAGAAATTTCTGAAGCACCTTTCTGTGCTGGGTGCTTTGGAGACTACAAAGATCAACCAAATCCAGGACAGGTTGCAGAAAGCTGGCAATTCAGTTGAAAACAATACACATAGAGAACATAACCCTAATTGATGTGCCACTTGCTATGTTCGATCCAAAAGCCAAAAGTGAAAGGTGTCATAGGAAGATATGGGAAGGCTCCCCAGAGGAGGTGCCCCGAACCAGAGCTTGAAGAATGAGGAAGGTGGCAACAGGGAGGAGCCAGCCAGGGACCCTCACATGTCATACCCCGTGGATGTGGCCTTACCTATGAAGGGTGAGGGAAGGTGTGCATGTATGTGTGTGCGCACGTGTGTGTCCCCCTCTCTTCCCCAGCAGAGGCTCTGCTCCCTGGAATCCATCTTTTCTTCCCTAGTTTCCACACCGTCCTTGCTTCTCAGCCTGAAGGATAGCACCCTGCTTGTAACCCAATCCCAGGAATTGGCGAGAGCTGCAGGCCGGGCCCTTGGACTACCCCAGGAAAGAGAGAAAGGTGAGAACTAAGAGACCCTAAAGGCTTTCAAAAACAGCAGCCCAGAGACTTTCCCTTTTGGAATCAGACCCATGGGTCAAGGCCAGTCTCAGTTGCTTCCCCTTTGGTGAAGCCTGCCCTGAATCTCTTGGCAGATTGCCCCACCCCTCAAACACGCATAGAGCCAGAGTCTGTGCTTGTCTCTGTCTGATACTCCAGCATCACAGCTCCTTCAGGAAGGTACTTAAGTCTTCCAGAACCCCACCCCCAGCTTTCATCCCTGGGGTGGAGGCCAGGAGCGTGGGATGTTGCCTGAGGGTACCTTGATGGGAAAACAGGGGGGCAGCTGTTCACAGGTCTTCTCACAGTCGACGCCTGCAGTGAAGGCCACTCTGGCTGGGGACTCAGGGGTGAAGTCCAAGTCATGGTCAATGAACTGGCCCCACTGCATGAACATGAGGGCGCGGCCTCGGTCGGAGGCCAGCCTTTGCTTGGGGAAGCGGACGATCTGGTTGGAAACAGCCCGGACCTGATAGGGAGATAGGTCAATGTGGGGTGTGGGCTTCCAGACCCAGAAAGGTATGGGAGCCAACCCAGGACTCAGTGGGCAGCAGGTCACCCCTGCTGGAGTTAACATACAATCTCTCCTCTTCTCCTGCCCTCCCCGCCCCTCCCCGACTTTGTCCCAACTCTTCCTAGAAGGATGGGCCAGGCTCCTGAGGATTCCAGGAGGTAAGAGAAGGGGAGAGGCCAGCTTGGCTGGCTCAGACCCCACCAGCACTTCCAGAGGGGTTATTATATTAAATCGATAGATCAATTTATAGACTAATGGATAACTGGATAATAGAACTGATAGATGCATCAACTAGTTGCTAGGTAATGGTTAATAAACACAGAGAGGATGGACAGATAGCTGAAAGGGTCAGTGGAAGAGATATTCCTAAGTGGATGTTGATAGATGGGTAGATGACAGATTGTTATATTGACATATGACTAGAAAATTGATAAATTGATGTATGTGAAATAGCTTAGATTAATAGATATAGTTAGATTAAGGTGTACAGCCCTTTATATTTAGTAAGATATTTTGACATTATTTTTTTTCAGGGAAAAAAACAATACCATAATGGCTAGCATTAATAGCTTGTACCCTATAAGGATGATATTTAATATTCACACCAGCAATATGAGGCAGATTTTACTGCCTTTTTACAGATGAGAAAACTGAGATTCAGCTGTATTACTTGCCCCAACTCACCCAGCCAGCCCATGGGAGAGCCTGGATCTGAGCCCCGTCTGGCTGACTCTGGCCTGTGCTTTTACTCCCTGAGTTTAGAAGAGATCAAGCACCCTCCAGATGCTCAGCAGCGACTCACAAGAGGGAGGAGGAAGCCATTGCGCCTCTTGCCAGGGGTCCAGCCGAAGGGTAGCGATAGCCGGTCCTCATACTCAGCTGGCAGCCAGCGAGCCAGGGCCTGGTTGGAGGACCCCAGCCAGGGTCTCCTCCTGCAGCAGTGGGTGGGCTTGGGTCAGCAGGGTTCCAGGCCTGGAGACCACTCAGCATGTAGGGAAGGGGTGATGAGGGAGGGGAGGCCCCACCCCAGGTCAGGTGCAGCCTCTGGCACCCACTTGTTGTTGCATCTCCCAGTGATGGTGCGGTACTTGTTATTGCACTTCTCCGCCTGGTCCTGGACAGCACAGCCACTGGCCTTGGACAGCAGCCACAGCTGGGGTTCTGTTAGCACATCTGCGGGCGGGACAGGTGCGCAGGCTCCTGGGTCCAGGATCCTAGCTCCTCCCTGAGCTGGTCTGTTCTGTACCTCCCATTCCTTTGCCCTCTCCCCTCCCAACATCCCAAGGCTGTGCACCCTGCTTCTCCCTCCTGGCTTCCTTCCATTCCCAGGCCAGGGCAGCCATGGGGCTCAGTGGGAAGCATGGTACCCGTGACATTGAAGGAGCTGGATCCCTGGAGTTGCAACTTCTCCTCCAGTAGCCCCAAGGCCACATGCATATAATCGGCGGCCTGAACGGCTGTCCTGGTGGCCGCTACCGGCTGTTTGAAGTAGAACAGGAGGTCCGTGGGGCTGGCCAAGCCACTGCGAAGGCGCTGCTGGATGCTGCCCAGAGAAGAGGATGGAGGACTCGACCGAGGAAGCAGACCCACCCAGGAGAGCCCCATCCCGGCCAGTGGGCAGTGTAAACAGGATAGATGGAAGGGAGGCTGTCTACCAACATGGCATTACCTCCATGGTGCCTGGGGGCAGGGCGATGGGAGAGGTGACCTTGGTTGGGGCCCATGCTCCCCCATCGACCCTCCCAGGCCCAGGCAGACCCCAGACCCACCTCTTCTGAGTCTGATTGTAGGCGGCATCCACCAGCAACTTGGCCTGTGTTATACATCCCCGAAGGACGGAGGGCTCCACTGTCCTAGGGGGAGCTGCTCGGAGGGGAGGGGACTCAGGTCTGGTGGAGCCACAGCCCCCCCACACCCAAGCATTTCCCCCTCCATTGACCTTCTTCTTGTCTGTCCAAGGGGCTATTACCTGGGGCAGTGCCCTCACAGGGCTGGGCCAGAATGAGTGTGACTAGGACCCCTGCCAAGGCCAGGGCCAGCTTCATCTCCACAGTGTGACCCCTAGCTACAGCACAGCAAGGAGCGACACCCATGTCCTGCTCCCTTCTCACCCGGGGGGCCCCAAGCTGACCTCTCCCCTGCCCCTGCTCTTCTCTGAAAGTAGCTGGGAAGGGACTTTTATAGCCCATCCTAGGATGAGAGAGGGGAGCTCTGGGCCCCAGAAGCCCAGCCTCTCAAGGTGGAGCTCTGGAACTTCCCTCTTATTTTAGGGGGAGTTGTGTGACTAAAACACCCCACCCCACCCCTCACCAGCCTGGGGATGTTCTTCCCTCCTACCCACTTCCCATCCCCACCCTCTTTGCTCTCAAGTCCACTGATGTATTCCTCTCAAGGGCCCAGGTCGCTCAGTGAATATTTGCTGGATGACTGAGGAACAGTGCGCCTCAGTAGAGGACTGGGCCTGGGCCTGCCACTAACTAACCATATGGTCTTAGTCAATTCACTTCCCCTCTCTGGGCCTCAGTTTTTACATCCCTAAAATGGGACTTGGGCCAGATGACTGGAAAGACTCCTCTGCTTCCCCAACAAGAAAGAAACTAGGTCTGCCTTACTGTTGTATCTCCCCATACCCCCCAGCATAAGGCCTGGCATTCAGTAGATGCTCAATAAATTTTTTTTGAGTGAATGAATATTTAGGATCAATGATTCAGCTCCTCTCCCTTACTTCCTATCCCTACCAACACTCTGGTACCTTATGGGGCCATCTGGGGACACAGAGAGACATCATGGTAGAGCACCCAGCAGAGCAATGGTAGCAGGCCGCCATAAAAGCTGAGGGCCTGTCTTGGGTTTAGTGCTTCTCCACTCATTTCTTCAGTGCCTATCAGTGGTAGGTGTGCATTGAGTCGTAGTTGTAAATGCTGACTTCCCGTTGGGCTGATCAGCAGTAGCTTCTTTAGAGGAGGCTTGCAACGGTGGGCTCAGAGACACCTGGGTTGGATCTGGCTCTGTCACTGCCTGTGTGACCTTACCTGAGCCTCCATTTCCACATCCCAAGGGTAGAATACCCCAGTCAGTCTTCTGCCAAGGGACATGCCCTCTCACACCTTCTTGCCTTTCCTCCTGGCGTTCTGTCCACCGGATGAGCCATGCTCAGCCTTTGCTCCAACTCCATCCTAGCCTGCCTGGAGAACCCGTGCTCATCTGTCCATACTCAGCTCCAGAATCCCCCACTATACCCTGCAGCCTGCCTGTCCTCACCCCTTCCCCCGTCTTCAAGTGGACGTGTTGATCTCTTCCTCAGTGCAGACCTCGTACCTGCTCCAGACTCCCAGCAGGGCTGTTCCCAGTGTCCTGTTTCCTGCCCTCTCTTCCCCATGCCCTACCTAACACAGCCCCCTGTCCTCCACAGCCTGCTCCTCCCACACCAACACCATCGGCCAAGACAGTTGCTCTTGAAATAGCCCCTTTAGCAACCCCTTTCACAAGCTCAAGATATTATCTCCTTATCTTCAGCAGGAGCTCCTCTCCTGTGATGAGGGGGCCTGGATGGAAAGTTACTGTGGAGTTTCCAGAAGCATACTGACCCCCTGTGTAACTTGGGATAAATCACACTGCTCCCCGGGCCTCAGTTTCCAAACCTGTGCAATGGGGATAGTGAGCCTCATGCAGGAGAAAGATTTAAAAAATGGCGGCATGACCCTCAAATGTGCTCCACCTCCCGGTCCTCAGGAAGCCAGATGCCCCCAGAAAGTTGGAAGCCAGGGTAACCCAGGTTGCCCTCTTTCCAGGGTCCTCCCAAAGAGGACTCAGAATGAGCTCTGCTCTCCCCTGGAGAGGGCTCTAATTCTTCAACAATAGTGAGTCGTACAAGGGTTTTGCTGTGGGTTATTGAGACAAGCTCGAGACAGAGCCCTGGGCTCTACACCCTGCCCACCATGTTGGCCCATCTCTGGGGGTTTTGGCCCATTGACTGCTCGAGGTGCAGATAAGAGGCAAGCGGTTAGGAAGGGACCACTGAGGGGCCCTGTACAACTAGCCAATGGAGGGCAGGTGCTGGGGCAGACCGGCTGGCAAGAAGACCAAAGGAAATGCTAGGTCTGCCACCTGGTCTCCTGCCCCTTCAGCCTGCTTTCTGCTGCCCACCCTGCTACAGGACCCTGCCCCTATGCTCCAGCCACCTCGAGCCTCCACGGACAACCCCACCCTAATCCTCTGCCTCATCTGCTTCCAGGCCTCTGCTGATTCTGTGGGAAGGCTCCCTCTGGGAGCCATAGCACTGAGCACCCAGGAGCTTGTTGAGAGCAGTACAGAGAGGTGAGTAAGCACTGGCCTGGGTCCCAATCCCAGCACCAGCACCCGCTTGGGCAAGCTCCTCAACCTCTGGGCTTGCCTCCTCACTGTCAAATAGAGGTCATTAGTAGGTCTCACTTACAGTCACTGTGGGAACAAACGTAAAATGCTACTGTAGTGCCTGGAGCACAGCAGGCACTCAACATGTTTGTGGATAAGTCTTGTTGTTCTGCCCATTGTTGTTTTCTTTACTGAGCTCACTCCAGGCTGTCCCTCAAGCTTGAAGGGTGGGGGACAGAGAGTACAAGGGCTTTGCAGACCATCCAGGCCTGGGTGCCTGGAAGAAAGGAAAGATGAAAGGGAGGAAGGGAGGATGGCCTCCACAGTTAGTGTTCAGACCCTGGTCTCTGAGTACAGCTCACGTCGGAGTGAGCATGCCAAGCTGCCAGTTCTGGGGCCACTGGAAAGGGAGCGGAATGACAGTGGTGGAGGGAGAAGCCCGCAGCGGCTCTCCACTTTGGACACCTGCTCCCTTTCCGGCTGTGCTCTATACTGTGGCGCAGGCCGGGACGTGTGGGGTCCTTGCCAGGTCTCCGTCTCCCCGTGTTCAGTTTGTATATCTGCTTTTTCCTGTGGTCAGGGCCAAATACACCCAGAGACCAGAAGAGGAGTGTGGGCAAGGACCACGGGCCCCACGTATTTCCCTCGTGGGCTTTTCATGATGCCCATAGGGACTTCATTGGAAAGATTTTAGATTTTCCTTGGGGCAACGTAGTGTATCTGATACTGGGAGCAGATTGTTTGTGACACCGCTCCTCTGCATAGCAGGATTATTTTCAGTAATACTCATATAATGAAACAGGTAATAATAATGGATAGAAAACATGCGTGAAAGTTCTCTCTCATTAAACTTTGTACATATAACCATGCCAGTAAAGAAATAAAAATAAAATATTACAATATACAGAGGAAAAGAGTAATGGATTAATACTTTTTAATTCCTGTATCGTAATGGAAGGGGGAAACTAGCTATGTATTGGTCGTTGTAATATAATATTGAGTATATCACTACAATTTCTGTTTTCTTGATTCTTTGGTTTTAAATACACAACAATTTTGAAAGGAGAGATTTAAATTCAGTAAAATATTCATGTATGAAGTAAAATTTGCACTTTAAAAATATTGTCCTTCGTTGGTTGCAGCTGTTTCACTGTTTTCAATTTTAAACACAAATTATACCTCCAAATGGTCACATAGAGTAACAGAATTGAAGGAAATAAAGTTCTGTCTCTTTCTTTTTACAATTGTTGTGTTATCACTGTTTCTATCCACCAACTGTTTAAATGCGAGAGGCGCTCGCTAGAGGGGTGGGTATGGGAGGCGCAAAATGCAGAGCAAGCCAGCTCAGGTGATTCTGAAAGCAAATAGTTTGGATCGCACTCTCAAAGCGAACACATGTAGCCGAGGGAGCCACTGTGTAACTGGGAATTCTCTGAATTGACTTCCACATAGAATACAGTGCTTATTAAAGGATAAATAATAAAAATGCATTCATTTGAAGTTTACAGGCTTGGGGCCTGGCTGGACCACAAAGATTGGGGTGTTGTGCAGGGGAGCTCTTTTTCCAAAAGGGAAATGGGCAAAATAAGATTCCAAGACTGAGCCACACAGGAGGAAAACATTTGTGATGAGACACAGCAAAATGACCACTCCAGGTGACAGGAGGAATAAGGCTGCTTGGAAACTGGGAATAAGGAGGCAAGAGGAGGTGTGGGGGTGTCCTTAGAGCTCAGGGCCCTGACCTGCCAGCCCCTCAACTGCTCTCTCTCCCTCCCTAGTGGCTATGGGAGTATGAGGCCCCGGGGGACTTGGCCCCACTGGTCCCATGAGCACACCAACTGTCTTGGCCTCCACGCAGCTTCTCCTAAAGAAAGGAGCCCCCAGGCTCACACAGTCTGGCTCCTGCCACCTCCCATCTCCAGAGCCTTGTCTCCTCTCTATTCCTCTACTTTCTAAACCCACTGGCTTTCAGCTCCTGAAATGGGCCTACTCCTACCTGCTATGGGTCCCAACCATGCCCTTCCCGCTTTGTGCCTGGTGACTCTTATGGACCCTCCTAGCCCTGTCCACAGGGAGCCTTTCCTGTCTCTGCCCCTCTGGCCCGAACTCAAGTGGCTGGATCTCCCTGGTCCTTACTCTTATTAGAGTTCCTTTCATAGCACTGAACATGGTTGTAATTCTATGTGTATATTTGCGGTTGGATTTGATTAAGCTCCAGCTCCCTGCAGGTCTGCGAGTGCCATGCACAACAGGTTGTGCCTGTTTTGTTGTTTCCTGTAGCCTCAGCACCTAACACACTGCTGGGCAGGGAATGGATTTGTGGAATAGATGCATCTCCTGTGCCTTGCTGTCACATGTCTTGGGTCAGGGATTGGGTTTGTGCCTGTACATCTATTACGACCTGCTGTCTCTGCTCAGGGGCACTGTTCTCCCTGGGACAGGCCAGCCCCAGGTCAGCCTTTGCAGGCCTGGCCTTGCCAGGTTGAGGCCCATACCCTGAACCGCCAGGGTGCCTTTCCTCCCTACCATCTTTCAGCTGCAATACCCAAGAACCTTCCTTCCCGCCTTGCCCCGGCCATCTCAAAACCTCAACATTCTGCAAGCAGTTTCACAAGAACCACCATGGTGGAGCTGCTGGCCGCAGGCCTGATTGGATCTCTTTATCTGCTCACCTCCAACGGACCCCATGGAGACAGCTGTGGTGGGGCAGGGCTCAGGGCCTGCTATTTTTGCATCCTAGCATCTCAATACCTCTAGAAAAAAATGAATGCCTGAAGGCTGGAGGGATTTAGACACCCTGTTGAATGCAATAGTCTCTTGCCTGGAGCAGTTACAATGTAGAAGGTTCAACAATGCAAGCAATGCCTTGAAAGATGGTGCAAGTTTTACCACCGCCCCACAGCCACAGCTTCCCCAGCATCTCCCTGGCGGTGGTGATCAGCTTGGGAGTGGTGAGCTCGGTGGTCCCAACCTCTTGGCAGCACTGGAGGTAGCTGGAGCCAGCACCCAATGTCAAGGGCAAAAAACCAGGTAGCCAGAGTTCTTTGTGCTAGGTGAGGGCTGTTCTCTCTGTCCACTCTTCCTGTCCTACCTCCACAATGTAGTCTTCTAGTCGGGTCATGGGAAGAGCGAGGCTCCGCTCTGCTCCTCACTGCCCCTGGAAGGCACATTAGGCAGCCATGAGTGCCACCACTTGATGCCACCTATGGCCCTCAGAGCAAGCTGTCCTGGGTCTGAACAAGGATGGGTCTTAGCGTTTTCTGTGTCTATCTGGACAGTGG
Source organism: Rhinolophus sinicus (assembly GCF_057876585.1). Classification (NCBI taxonomy): domain Eukaryota; kingdom Metazoa; phylum Chordata; class Mammalia; order Chiroptera; family Rhinolophidae; genus Rhinolophus; species Rhinolophus sinicus. The sequence goes on from NC_142512.1 coordinate 29,987,993, forward strand.
TGATGGTTCTAAATGGAATCAAGCTTCGTGGACTTGAACCCAGAATGGGGCACAGGGTTATTCCAGAAGAGATGAAGCCAGGTGCTCTCACAATGCCCCTCCCTTATGCTGCCCCATTATTGAAGGCTTGGGGATGGATACACCAGAATCAGAAGGTCAGAGATGTCTGTCTTCAAGGACTAATGTAGAGTTTACAATATTGTTTATTCTTTCAACAAATATTTATGGAGAGCCTTCACATTCCAGGGCCGGTGCTGGGTGCTAGGGTTCTGGTGGTAAGTAAAAATGGGCATCTAATGGAAGAGAGACATGAGACAAACATTCCCCTACAGGTCTGAGAAAGGAAAAAACCCCACATAAATGCTAAAAGCTACTCCTACATCTTCCAGTGTCAGGAAACCTGCCCAAGGTAATACACTAGTAGCTAGTTAGTGCTGGACCTTGAATTTGAATCCAGGTTTCCTTGCTCCAAGTCAGGTGCTTAACCCACTCCACCAAGTTTGAGCTCTACAACGCATCCTCTGCACTGCAGCCAACCTGACCTTTTAAAAACATAAGTTAGATCGTGCTACCAGCCCCACTTCCACCCAAACCCTCCAAACACTGTCATTGCACTTAGAGTAAAATTCTAACTAATGAAGAAAAAAAGATCTATTGATCCGGTGCCTACCTACATTAGTGGAGATTTGAAAATACATCCACAAATTCTTTGACACTCCTCATTGAAAAGATGGAGTCTAATTCCTCTCCCTTGAATGTGAGCTGGAGTTGGTGACTCACTTTAAATACAATGTGGCAGAAGGGATGTATATGACTTCTGAGGATAGGTGGTAGAAAAGATACAACTTCTATCTGGCTCTCTCTCTCAGGATGCTTGTCATTGGAACCCAGCTGCCATGTTGTGAGGAAGACCAGGCCACCTGGAGAGACCAGTCAACAGCCCCATCGAGGTACCCATTAGATACCAACGTCAACAGCCAGACGTGAGTGAATGAAACTGAAAATAATTCTACCCCTTACCTTTGAGTATTTTAGCTGAGGACCAGGGCACCACGAAGCAGAGATAAGCTCTCCCTGCTATGGCCCATCAGAAGTCCTGGCCCACAGAAGCTGTGAGAAGCAATAAGTGATTATTTTAAGCTGCTAAGTTTGGGGTTGGTTTGTTATGCAATAGTAGATAATTCATACAACATCTTAGACCTCACCTCCTACCAAGATTCTCTTTGTTCACCAGACTCCAGTTACATTATTGTCTTTCTTTTGGCCACCAAGCCCATTCTTACTTTAGGACCTCTGCACTTGGTTTTTCTTCTGTCTAGACTGCTTGCCCTTCACCCAGATCTTTGCCTGAATGGCTCCTTCTCGCTATCCAGGTTTTTCCACAAGTAACTTCTCCTCAGAGGTTCTTTCCCTGACCACATTTTATAATGCTGCCTGCCCTACCAGTCACGTTACTCCATGCATTTCCTTCATAGCTTTTAGTCTGTGAAATTATCTTATTTATTTATTTGTCCATTTGTTACTTGTCTGTCTCCTTATGCTTTTTCCTTCCTCTTTCCGGTACCTCCCATCTGGTGTTGGTGTGTGAAGGAAGAAAGAGGAAAATGGTATGTTCTTTCATCATGAGAGTTCCCACTGCAAAGCAGCAGGCCTCTGGGTTTTCATAGCTTCAATTCACAGTGTAGGGCAGGCTGAAAGGCCCATGGGCCCCATTTCCGGGTTCTTAGGAAGGTGGTAAGGGGCTCCCCAGGTGCATTCCCTGTCATGGCAGACAGACTCCAGCTCAAACCTTCTCCTTCCCCCTTGGCCTTCACCTCAGTGGTCACCCCACTACCTTGCGGCTTTATTGACACCTGTACAGAACCAGAGGGAACATGAAGCCCTCTTTTTCAACTACTCCCACTTTCTCCCTCATTAGGTCTCTGGTCTTCTCCCCTCTCTAATTCTAATTATCTCTTTCAGTTTCTCAGGGTTCACTCTGTATGAGAGAGAAAGAGAGAGGGAGGGAGGGAGGAAGGAAGAGAGAGAGAGAGAGAGAGAGAGAGAGAGAGAGAGAGAGAGAGAGAGAGAGAGAGAAAAGGAGAAAGAACCAAGTTGATGGAAGGCAAGGCAGTGGGAACACCCCACCTGCAACCCACCTGGCAGGGAGGAGTGTTATAACTCAGACACTGTTTAGAACTGCCTGGGCATGGCAATTATATAAGCACCTTTAGTCAGTTTTATTGTTGTTTTTAAATTCTCCACAGAATGAGAACGTCCGATGGCCTGCACAGACACCCTCCGCCCTGTCCTCGGTTTGCCCTGCCTCCATGAGATGTGGGAGACATGAATGTGGTTGGATATCCAGGCAGGTATCATGTTTTGGGTGCCCCAGCTGCCTCCTCTCCTGCTTTCAGCTCCCCCTCATTGTTGTGTTGTCTTCGTTCCAAGCATTTACCTCTATGCTGGCCCTTTACCACCTTTTCCATGGACAAGGCCGAGTCCATCAGCGACACGGTTGTAACCCCGTGATCTGTACCCTGTGGAACCAGGAGATGCGGGCAGCAGTGACGAGTTTAGGGAGGTGCTGACTGGTTTGTAAGAGGGAGTGATTGTGGGCAGGTCACTTTGGCTTTGATTTCCCTTTGGAGAGTGGAGAAAGAGCCACTGTATCTACTCTCTTGACAGCTTGTGGATATGTTGTGAGCGTCATTGTAGAAGTGAATGAGTTTTGAAACTAAGCAACTTACTTAGATTTTTGGGAAAAAGGAAAATATATTTATTTTTGTTTGTGATGTATGATTGAGCACGCCTGTGACAATAAAATATATTCTCGTGACCTCTGGAAAGTCACACCCTTCTTTCTGCTTTCTTGGTGGACAGATTCTTCTTATGATGATAGTATTTCCCCCACAAGAGCACTTCTATTTTCTGTATACTGACCTCTTTTCCAAATACCCCTTTGGTCTTTGTCCAGAGGGATAGAGAGAGTGCAGAACTTGGAGACTTAGCTCTAACTTGGGAGCCCTTGGCCCATTACTTACCAAACTGGATCTTATGACTTATTTGTGCCCCATCTTGCTGACAGTTAATATTCAAAAAGCACATGATATTGGCTTCTGGGTGGGCAAATAGCTATAGGGCACACCCATCACTCATGCTTCACCGAGGTAGGTGGCCCCTTATTGAGTGAAGGCAGGACATATATGGTGTGTGTGCTGAAACAAGAGAGAGAGTCTCTGAATTAAGAAATAGGTGATGAAATTGTATGGAGGGCACTTGGAAAGGTTTCTTGAAAGGAATAACAATTTTAGAATATGTTACTGAACACAAGGGTAGAAAACAAGGTGTTGAAATAAGAGAAATAGACAAAGGAATAAAGAAGGGAGAATAAGAGGAAGGGAGGTGAAGAAATAGAGCAAGTAAAGTAAGGGGAATGGAAAGGTGTCAGGCCTGGGTATAGGGAATGGGACCAAAAGTGGAGAAGGAGATGGAGGGTGAGAGCTAGGCTAGGGGTCTCCCCCACTCCCCCCCTGGCCTTGTCTCAATCTCCCATCCTCTCTCACCTGCCTATTGCAATCTATTATCTATTAGAGGTTATTTTAATCTCATCCTTCTGCTTCCATTTTCTTCTGCTCCTGCCCATCTTCTAGATAGCTATCAATGAGACCTTTCTAAACTCATGTTTCTCCCTCAATATAATTTTTAAAAGACTGTCTAGTGCCCACAGCTTAACACTCAGACATGCTTCGTGGATCAATTCAGGGTAGGAAAACATATGCACGTGCATGCCTCTCCCTCTCAGCGTGTCACACAAGGCGACACAATGTAGTCTCCATCTACCTTTCTATTCAGTATCCCGGTCACCCAGGAACTGATTTTTCTTCAAGGAATTCGCAGCTTCTCACACATGCCTTATGCTGGGTTATTTCCGTAGCTTTGGGAATGAATTCTGTTTCCTGAAATACCTTCTACTATCTTCTCAACCTAAGTACTCAGATATCCCCTTCTCTGTACTCCTTCCCCTATGTCTCCCAAGCAAAATGAATCCCTCATTTCTCTGGGTTGAAATACATTTTATAATTATCTCGGTCCCACTATTTATCTTTTTCTGTGGTTGTCTCTCTTAATTAGATGGCAAATTCAATAACTTAGTGGCCCCAGCACCTGTAACGGCAACTCTGATTTAGCAGTTGCTCAAAAATTATTTGCTACCTTCATGTAATAGCATGCAATTACATGATCTTGTATTAAGTGACTATGTGGATAATTTTGTGGTGTATTTCCTTACCCTTTTCTCTCAGCATCCTCCCTCTAAATTATAGGGTCAGTTCTACGCTTGGTTGTTAAAAGCCTGGGTTTGCAACAGGCATCCGAAGGCATCTGTTTCTGAGGCGCCCCTCACACTTCAGACTTACTACCATCAAGTCTTCTTGTTTATTCTCCCCACCCTCTAGCAAATGTTTCTGGATCCTTCTTACAGCAGATCTATCTCCAGGTGAGGAAAGACTGGTCTCTCACTTCCCTCAGCCCAGAAGGAAAGCGAGGCTTCAGGCCTTACATCTTTTTGGAGATTCTATACCTGCAGCTTCAGTCTCCCAGCCACTGCCCATACATCATGTCTACAACAACGGGTGTGACCCCAGGGGAAGAGGGAATATCTTCAGGGAGAAATTATTGGACTGGGGTCAGGAAACAGGACCAGCTGATTGGCACTGCAGGCAAGGGAGCAATGGGCGTTGTTAGAAAGTTTCTAAATGTCTCAAATACACACTCTTTTTTGATAGGATTTCCTTGGGGGCCAAAAGTACCTAGGATAATGACCATTTTAGAGATTTGTAGAATGTAGGATTCTCAGGCCAAGATCCAAAAGATCAAGAGTCTCTCTCTTCAAGAGAAACAGACTCTGGAAGTTTGGAAGAACCATTTCTTAGACAAGTGATTTTTATTCTGGAAAGAATCACATGGAGGCCTTGTTAAAAGACACATTACTGTGCTCCAGCCCCCGACTTTTTCATTCAGTTGGCCAAGAACTTGCATTTGTAACAAGTTCTCGGGTAAGGCTGGTGCTCCTGTTCGGGAACCAAACACTGAAAACCACTGACCAGCTCGTCAGCATAGCATGGTGCTCCCGCTCGTGGAATCCTCAAGATAACTGGTTTGATTTCTTTCTTCTCTTTCTCCCTTTCAGCTTAATTGATCTTTACTTAGGCAAAGGCATAGGTGGGAAGATGTTCGTATACTACAGGGGAAATGTATTACCCTGTAAACCTTGTCCTTTACTTTGCCAGCCAAACGCCCAACGTTGCTTCACCACCCATACCCAAGTCTACGCACGTCATCGATAAAATGCTAGCGTTCTTTGCATGTGAATTATTACTACCTCTAATACAAGGGTTGGTAAAGGAAACCAGTATATTTTCTCATTATGAGAAATTGATCAAAACTGAAAGTAACTGGCGTTATAACTTTGATGTGCTATAAACACTGTCTGATTTCTTAGAGCTCTCTCTGATCTACATAGGAATTCCAGGTTGGTCTGAATTCTTTCACTGCAAATGTTTATACTTGGCAAATGCCTGGTAGAGAAGAATACAATGCAAAGCCCTTCCATATTCATGAGATGTAGATTCTTTTAAATTCTTCTTTAGAATTTTAGTCCATTTAAAAATTGAGTCACAAAAATTGAAGGGGACAGGACTTGTAGATCTCATTGGCTATCATATGAGCAATTTTGAGTTCTGATTCTCATTTATCTTTCAACAGGAAGAACCTCATATGTTCCATTTATGTATTTCCCCTGTCTCATTGACTATCATATGAGTGATTCTGAGTTCTGATTCTGATTTAGCTTTCAGTGTAAAAAAAACCTCACACAGGTCTGACAATTAAGTTCGCGAACTTGTTGCACTGATGTTGCTAACCTTTTTTGATATTAGAGAGGTTATTCATTAAGAATTTCTACCAACTGGACAGTTAACCAATTTTATTATTTGAAAGTGCTAAAAAGGCTGAGTTAAAAAGTTAGACAACCTGAAATTTTCACCAACAATTCATGGCTCTTGCCATGGCAATGCACCAGCTCACATGGCACTGTCTGTGAGGGAGTTTTTAGCCACTAAACAAATAACTGTATAGGAACACCCTCCCTACTCACCTGATCTGGCCCCCAATGACTTCTTTCTTTACCTAAAGATTAAGGAAATATTGAAAGGAAGATATTTTGATGACATTCAGGACATGAAGGGTACTACGACAACAGCTCTGATGGCCATTCCAGAGAAAGAGTTCCAAAATTGCTTTGAAGGGTGGATTAGGCACTGGTGTCAGTGCATAGCTTCCCAAGGGGAGCACTTTGAAGGTGACCATAGTGATATTCAGCAATGAGGTATGTAGCACTTTTTCTAGAATGAGTTCCCAAACTTAATTGTCCAAACTCATACATTATCTTCTTAACTTTGAATCAACATTATACATCACCAGAAACTTTTACAAAGTGAGGCATACCTCAAAGGAGATGGAGGGAATAAATATAAGATATAGGAACAGAAACAAAAAGTAGATTCTGAAATTGACAGGGAAAGAACAAGATGCAGGAAAAGTAGAAATGCTTCTCTGTGTAGAGTACTGTTCAAGGTGCTGGGAGGATTTAAAGGTAAGTAAAGCATGGCCTCTGCTCTCAATGAGCTCTCATTCCAGAGTAGGAAGTCAAAGAGAAAGCTCTAAACACACGAGGTGGTAGCCTTGGAGCTGAATTCACTACCTCAAATCAGGAACATATATAGACATGGCCCTGCCCTCTCTGACCTTGGTTCCCCAACTATACTACGTCCTCCTCTCAGCCACATCATCAAAATGATGTAAATACTGTTTTGGGAAAGTAGAATAGGTAGCAGATTATCCGAGGAGTATTTGGTAGAAAAAGAACAAATCCAAAGGGCAAATATCTTTATGGGAAACATTTAGACAATGTTAAAAGTGAGACCACTTCCTAAATACCACATGGGGAATGAGGCAGAGAGGCAGGGAGCAGAAATGAATGTGATTTATTCCAGAGTTATGATGAAACTGTTGACCCTTCATCACAGATACTGATCCATAGATGAACTCCCCTTGGTTTTCCCTTGTGGTTGTGGGAGACCCTGGGTTTCAAATCCCACCCATATCTCCTGCCTCTAAATTTGCAGTCAAAGGAACCAGGTGCCTGGTCAACCTCTTCCACTCACTTGCTGCTCATCATTGACCAAATTGTTTCTCTCTGAGTGTCCTCAATTATAAAACTATTTAATATAAAAATAATATATCCATTGTCAGTTTTATGAGAATGAGATGGAAGTATAAAAATGCCTCACATAGTATCTGACGCAAGAATAAGTCCATAGAAATACCAATTTCCTCTTAATTGCCACACTGCATGAAGACTTTCCTCCATGTTTCCCATAGGGAAACAAAAATTCAGTGAGAAGATTTGTCATTTGAAATCAACGTATTTAAAAGTTCACTCCCGGTTACAAATCATTAGGCGCCTGCCTAACCTCTTCATGGCTGCCTGCATCTCCTGGTTCCTCAGAGTGTAGATGATGGGGTTGAGCATGGGGGTCATGACTGTGTAACTGATGGACACAACCTTGTCCATTGGAAAGGGGGTGAAGGGCCGGGAGTAGATGTAGATACAGGGAATGAAGTTCACAGACACTGCAATGATGTGGGTGGTGCAAGTAGACGCTGCCTTCCTCCTTGCCTGCCCTGAGTAGGACCTCAGCATCACCAGGATGACAGTGTAAGAGATCAGAAGGAGGACGAACCAGATAAGAACGAGCATCCCACTGTTAGAGATCATGAGAAACTCCAGGAGGGAGGTGTCAGTGCAGGCAAGTCTCAACACTTGTGGAACGTCACAGTAAAAGTTATCTAGGATGTTGGGACCACAAAAAGGCAATGGGAGCAGCAGAGCCAGCTGGACAATGGAGTGGACAAAGCCCCCTACCCAGGCAGCCAGCACCAGCCCCACACACAATTGAGTATTCATGATGGTGACATAGTGAAGGGGTCGGGAGATGGCTATGTAGCGATCGTAAGCCATCACTGAGAGAAAGAAGACAGTCCCACCTCCCAAGAGGTGGAAGAAAAAGATTTGGGCCAGGCAGCCCTGGTAGGAGATAGTCTTGGTCTCATGGAAGAAGTCCACCAGCATCTTTGGAGAAGTGACTGTGGAATAGCAGAGGTCTATGAGAGCCAGGTTTCGAAGCAGAAAATACATGGGCATGTGGAGCCGGGAGTCAAAAATCACTGTGACCATGGTAAGGAGGTTTCCCACAACGGTGGTGACATAGACAAATAGAAATGCCAGGAACAGGAATTTCTGGAGCTCCTGGATCTGTGAGAACCCCAAGAGGACAAACTCTGATACTCGTGTGATGTTCTGGGTTCCATGAGATCTTCCCCACATATCTAGAGAGAAACTTGCAAAACAAATATTATGAAAATGCAATAATTTTCCTTTGGAGGGTCGGGATTGTTGTTGAGTACCATGCTAAGATGGTACTCAGGAGAGACTTCCATGGAGATAAATACATTTTCAAGGCTCTCACCAACTTAGCGCCCTAACCCCACCCTGTATTGTATTACAGGCATTTATGGGTCTTTTTCCCTTTTTACCACGCTGTCCTTGTCCATGGGTTTCATGTCTGATACCTACCTGCCATACACCACATGGCACCTTATGAACCACAGGCTCCAAAATATAGCTGAATCAGTCAATGAATGAAAACACTTGTCAGTAAGTACCTGTGACCGCAAACATCATCAACCTAGGTGCACAAATCTTGAGAGTATGAAAAGCACAGACTAATAATTTTAAATAAACAAATAGATGCTGCTTCGTGGCAGAGGTTTGAGGAGCTGCAGATGGTTCACTGTTGAAGGAAGAGAGGTATGCATTAGGAGAAATTGTCATGTACAAATTCAGAGGCAAATGGGAAGAAAAACATGCAGATGACCTGGGCTGTAGTGAAGCTGGGAGGATTAGTGCTTCTCAAACTTTCCACAGAAATACTGTTCTAATGGCATTTGTCATCATGGGGCCCTCTGCCGGGGGGACGCAATGCAGCCCACGCCAAATGCAAACTTTCCTTGAACTCTTTATATTTTAAATGTTATGTTAATTTTAAATTATACACATATCTTTAAAATTAGGCTTTTGAAAATTTAAGTATTGTAGGTGGTTAAGTCCAACATGTTATAGAAAATGTGGGCTAGGGAAGAAACATGTTTCTCTAGTTAGGAAGTGGAAGTTCTAGAAGACATTTGCTGAAAAACTAAACTGAGTTCTTTGCTATTAAAACCCATTCCCTTGGGTTACACTTTTTCAAAATTGTTTTCTCTAATCATTCAGGAAAATTTGCCCTGAGGCCCCACCCTGTGAAGATAATAGAACATAGAAAGATCTCTTCTCCCTGACTCCTGCCTGTTATGTGGCAGGGACAGCAGCAATTGAACTGACGTTCCTTTTACAAGGGAATTGAATAAATATATGTAAAAAGATTTCTATCAACTTCTGTAGACAAATATAAAACAGAATTATCTCTAAAATTATCTGTGAGATATCACAGTACTCAAAACATTGCCATGTTTATCTCATCTAAAACTCATGTATCCTCAAATATTTGTGTAAAACTCGTGTTCCAGGAAGAGGCACTCTGTTTCTTCTGGGGCTTCACCAACTCCCAGCAGAGGACCACCACGTAAAAAACATCCCTATGGGCAATTGAAAACACCTGCAAGCTTTTTGAAGGAAAATGATGTGATGAAACAGGGTTAAAATAGGCTTCTCCCAGCCCACTAGGGCAGGGAGCCGGGAGACAGGCAAGAGTGAAGCAGACACTTCCTGGGCCAACAAAGGGTAATACGTTTTTGTCTTTGGCTTTGTGTCTTTGTTCTACCACATGGGTCAAGGTTAGGCTGGGTGGGCGGCAGCTTAAATGGCATGGTTTGGTCTCTCTGAGAAAGCCCCTAACCCCTAACCCTTCACCCCAACTCCAACCCTCCCATTTGATCATTGATTCCTAAAATACCAACAGCATAGTTTTATTATTTTTATTTTTCTCTTTGTCCCTATTAAGATTACAACTGCCATACCCTGTATAAGCCTTTATCAGAGATGCACACTGAGCAACCTCATACATAAGTATGCTTCCTAAAAGACATTTTCCCGTCTAGATCGAAATGTTTTCATAAAATTTCTGTGATTCTTCCAGATGGCTGAAGAAGGTGGCAGAGGGGGCAGGTCCTAGTGTTCGATGGCCAAGGCCATCGTGGCCAAGCAAGTATTCCTGGGCCGGAAGGTGGTGATGGTGTGCTCTGAAGCCATCAACATTTCCGGCAATTTCTACAGACACAAGACGAAGTACCTGGCCTTCCTCCACCAGCGGATGAGCACCAATGCTTCCGCGGCTCCTACAACTTCTGGGCCCCCAGCCACATCGTTTGGCTGATTGTGCGAAGTGTAGTGCTCCACCAGACCAAGCGAGGCCTGGCCGCCCTGGGCTGCCTCAAAGTGTTTGATGGGATCCCTCCACCCGATGACAGGAAAAAGCGAATGGTGGTTCCTGCCGCCCTCAAGGTTGTGTGTATAAACCCTACACGAAAGTTTGCCTACCTGGGGTGCCTGGCTCATGAGGTTGACTGGAAGTAGCAGGCAGTTACAGCCACTCTGGAGGAGAAGAGGAAGGACAAGGCCAACGTCAATTACGGGAAAACAAAACAAAACAAACAAACCAAAAACCCAGCTCGTGAGGCTATGGAAACAGGCCAAAAAGAACATGGATAAGAAAACTGACAAATGCACAGAGGTCCTCAAGACCACACCGAGTCCTGAACCCAATAAAATTGTCTGTTAATTTTCAAAAGAAGAAAAAAAAATGTCTATGGTTCTTGTCTGCAGGAAAGAATTGACACTTCGATGGGTTTTCAGGGGCTTCCACATAAACTGGGTCCTACCTTTCTTTGCAGACCCATCTGCCACTCAGCAGTAGTAGATGTAGGAAAACATTTATTGTAGTAGTAGCAGTAATTGTTGTTATTGTAGTAATGAACATTTACTGAGTGTTTACTATGTGCTAGGCCCTAGGCTAAGCATTGTATAAGCATTATCCTGTTTAATTCTGATGCTTTTAAATATAGTAAGTACGATTAATTATTCCCACTTTAAGTAAACTGAGGCTTAAAGAGGTTAAATAACTTGCCCCAGGTCACACAGAGAATGAGTAGCAGAGTTGGGACTCTGAACCAGGTCTGATTAATCCCAGAATTGCACTCCTAAGTGTAATTCTCTCCTTACTTGCTCCTCTCTAAGAACCCTTGGCTTCGACCAAACTGATGGCCACCTTAGTTCCTCAGGTCTCAGAGCCTTGCGTCAGGCCAGTGACCAACCTGGATTGCCTTCCCTTCCTGTTCACCTGTCTGAATCCACCCCCTCCTTCGAGGCCCAAGAGTGATTAGCTCTTCTGTCCGTTGCCTTGTCTTGGTATTTTTCCATAAGGCTGACTCTCTCACTCACATTTGTTTGCAATTTTAATGTAAGTATGATATGTTTAGTGCTACACAGTTCCTAGTGCTCACATAACCTTCCTCATAGATGGTTCCTTCCTCAATCAGAAGAATGCTTGATTGCTTGATAGTGGGAAAGAAAATAGAAATGTAAGGGAAGGGCATGGCCATGTATGTGGTGAGGAAAGGATTCCAGACCCCTTCCTGTTGTTCCTCAATCTTGTCTCCCATCTGTCTTGCTCTCAGGAAATTGCTCCACATAGGACTAAGAGAGAGGAGGGAAGGAGGAATAAGCGGTCCCCAAAATGGGGGTGAGTCTCTTCGGTGGCCATCTTGGGTGCATTAACAGCTTTTATTAAACATAAGATTTAAGGAAGGATAAGATGAAGGTATAGGAATAAAGAAGGAATGAAAACCTGAAGTGAGTGGGAGAGGCAGCAGGCAGAAGAAGGAAGGTGGAGGAATAAGAGAGGATTAAAAGGGAAACATCAAAGGGTGGGAAGTGTGAGAGAAAGGCCTGGTTTGTTTCTTCCTAGGTGTGGGAGGAAGCTGTAGTATGTGTGTGGGGGAGAAACCAGTTTCATCTATATTCTGCTCTCTCTCCCACCCTCTGTCCTAAATTCCACCCAACACATAAGCCAGTACAGAAAAAAGTTTTAATTCCAGATAAAATCAACTGTTCCCCAAATCCCATTCGCCCTGCCTTCTTGCCCAATGACTTCCCCATACCTTCCCTCCACCCCATGCTTATCTTACAATAGGCTTTGGCAGGAGGCTCCTTGGTGCTGACTAGTCCATGGCAAGGACACTGGGGCCATCACCTACATCAAGCCTGAAGTGGCCAAGTGGACTTAGAGCCTCCCATCTTCCAGGCCACCCGTCTCCTACAGCTCCATTCTTCTCCTGGCCTCTCTCAGACCAGGAACACATATAGGATTGGCCTGAAGGGAAAGAATATTCCTCAGGGGACAAAACTTAGGCTTAATTCGTGAGATGAAGCTGGGCTCAGGATGCTGAGGACAAGAGCAATGGGAGTTATTAAAACTATGTGAGTTGTTGCATCAGACGCACCATTATAAACTCTTCAGGGGCACTGATCATAGGACCAAGATGAAGAAGGATAAGATCCCTTAAGGAAAATGAATTCTCATGGAGGTTTACAAGAAACAAATCCCTTGAGGTCAGCTCCATGGGCCGTGCAAGGCTCCACCCTCTCCTACCACCATCGTAGTTAAAAAAGTGAGCTATGTCCTAGATCATGGTCCCGGTCACACCCTCTGTAATCTCTGAAGCCTTTTTCACATGTACAATTTTTTAAAAAAGATTTTTATTAAAAATATAGCAAACATACAATATTATATAGTTTCAGGAGTACACCATAGTTATTCAACATTTATATACCTAAAGAAGTGATCGCCACGATAAGTCCAGCAACCATCTGACACCATACTCTGCTATCACAATATTATTCACTATATTCCTTATGCTGCACATTACATTGCCATGACTGATTTGTTTTATACCTGGAAATTTGGACCTCTTATTGCCCTTCACCTTTTCCCCCCTTTTTTAATTTTTCAATTATTGTTGACATTTGATATCATTTTATATTAATTTCAAGTGTACAATATAGTGGTTAGACATTTATATAATTTAAGAAGTGATCCCATGACTAGTCTAATACCCACCTAGCACTATACATAGTTATTATTATATCATTGACTATGTTCCCTATGCTTTACTTTACATCCCATGACTATTTTGTAACAACCAATTTGTACTTCTTAACCCTTTCAGCTTTTTCACCGTGCCTCCAACCCCCTCCCATCTATCACCCCAACAAATCTAGTAACAATATAATGCCATACATAGTTAGTACAATATTATTGACAATATTCCCTATGCTATACCCTAAATCCTCATAACTACTTTGTAACAACCAATTTGTACTTCTTAATCCCTTCCCCCTTTTCACCTGCACCCCCAACCCCACTCCCATCTGGAAATCCTCAAAATGTTTTCTGTATCTATGAGTTTGTTTCTGTTTTGCTTGTTAATTTGGTTCTTGGATGCCACCAGTACCAGGCCTGGGGTAGCTCTGCAAAAAGCCAGGACACCCTGAGGCCTGCTGCCACCTGCCAGCTTCCTTAAGTTTCAGCCTCTGATAGAGCCTCACGTGGTATGCAAGTCGGGTGAGGCAGGGTCTCATGGAGTCACTAGAGTGGGAAGAGTTGTGGTCACCAGGTTAACGTAAATTCTCGTTTGGTGCCAGTTTGAGCCTGGGGCCACTCAGCAAAAGACTCAGAGCACACCAAAGCTAGTTGCCACCCTCGAGGGGCCTGCCAGACTCCAATCGTTTTCCAAGAAAGAGTGCAATTCGGGCAGGGCTGGCTGCTCACAGAGAAAATGCCTCTGGTGTTGGGGGAGATGGGTGGGGCGGGATCCCAGTGAGTCAGCAGGGTGGATCAGCAGAGCTCACCAGGCCAATCAGATTGAGATTTGGCCTGTGGGGGCGGGCTCAGCACAGGAAAGATGGCGCCTGCCTGCCGGCTGCATAGAAGAAAGACCTCACACAGGAAAAATGCCAACTGTCCTCTGGTCCTCCTCCTGAAACTACACACCTCTCTGTCTTCTCTCACCCCCATGTGTCACCAACACCTCCAGAATCACTGTCCCTTCGCTGGACCCCAAGGTGAGTGTCTGCGAGCGAGTGAGTCTGTTCACGGGCCTTTTAGGAGGATATTCCCCACCTGGATGGTTGGAATCCCCACTGTTTTTCACAGCCAGAGGTTGTGGGGACTTGTGAGGACAGAGCCCCAGAGAACAGTTTCCAGGCTCTCGGCCTCACTGCTCGGGTAGTAAATGGCCATCAACTGTGATTGGATGGCCATCGGCTGTGGCTAGTTGGCTGTCAGCTGTAACCAGTGAGCCATTGGCCACTAATATAACTGCTGTGGCTATGCGAGCAGAAAAAAGGGGGCTAGCAAGAAGATGGTGGCTGGCAAGTGCGGATTGCAGTTAGCACGGCGGATTGCAGTTAGCAAGTGAGATTGGTTGGAAGAGAGAAGTGGATGGCAGGTTGTGGATAGTGTGACTCCTGTTTCCTGTGTTGCCACCCAGCTGCCAGCGAGACTATAGTGGTGTGACTCCCATGTCTATGGCTCCGTGGGTGTTCCTTTTTGGCCTTACCATGTCCTGCGTTCTTATGTGGGGAGCGGGACTAGAGATCCCGGAAGAGACCTTGCATGACACCCTCCATGACAGGGCTTCTCTTCTTGGTACAAGTACTCCACGCTGGGGAGCCTGGTATGGGGGTTGGGGTCCCTCTCTCCTCCGGGAGGCGGGGGGGACTCAATGGCTGAAATATCCGTCCTGATTCTCAACCTTCACATGGAAGTTTGGAGCCCATTCTGCATTTCCGCCCCTCCTAGCAGTCTCAACATGGTTTCTTTATATTTTTAGTCATGGGACTTCTGTTCGGCTAGACTTAAGATGGTTCTCCAGATTGATTGTTCTATAATTTAGTTGTAATTTTAATTTGTTCATGGAAAGATGTAGACACAGAGTTTATCTACTCTACCATCTTGGATCTCTTTCACATGTGCAATTGTTAAGATATCTCTCACCTCAACCTCTGATCTCTTCTCCTTACAGACATAGTGACCTTCCCAATATAATCAGCTAAGTTTATGTTCAGGATATAATTCACATGCCATAATATTCACTATTTTAAAATGAACAGTTTACTGGATTCCAGTATATTCAAAAGCTTGTGTAACCATCACCACTCTCTGACTCCAGAACATTTTCATCACTCCAAAAAAGAAACCTTGTATTTTTGAGCAGTCACTACCCATTCTGTTCTCTCCCCAGTCCCTAGCAACCACTAATCTACTTTTTGTCCCTATGGATCTGCATATTCTGGACATTTTATATAAATGGAATCATACAATATATGATATTTTATGTCTTGCTTTTTTTACTTAGCATGTTTCAAAGTTCATCCATGTAGCATGTATCAATACTTCATTCCTTCTTATGACTGAATAATAGTCTATTGTATGGATATACCATTTTTGTTTATCCATTAATCAGTTCTTGAACATTGGGTTGTTTCCACTTTTTGATTGTTATAAATAATACTGCTATAACATTTGTACATACGTTTTTGTGTGGGCATGTATTTTCAATTATCTTGGGTATTTACCTAGCTGTGGAAGTACTGGGTCATACGGTAACTCTATGTTTAACCTTTGAAGGAAATGCCAGTTTGTTTTCCAGTGACTTCCTCATGTTATATTCCCAAAACAAGAAGTGATGATTTCTCCACATTTTCAATGACACTTTTTATTATCTGTCGTTTTATTTTAACCACCTAGTGGGAGTGAGGTGTTATCTCATTGTGGTTTTGATTTTCACTTCCTTAATGATCAATAGTATTGAACATCTTTTTATGTGCTTGTTGGCTATTTGTATATTTTCTTTGGAGAGTCTATTCAAGTTCATTGTCCATTTTTAAATTGGGTTGTTTGTCTTTTTGTTGTTGAGTTATAAGAGTTCTTTTTATATTCTGGATATTAGAGCCTTATAAGATGTGTGATTTACAAATATTTCATAGGTTTTCTTTTCATATTTTGATAATGTGCCTAGATGTACAAAAGATTTTAGTTTTTTGTGAAATCTACTATATCTATTTTTTCTTTTGTTGCTCGTGTTTTGGTGTCAAATTTAAAAATCCATTGACCAATTTGAGGTCACAAAGATTTACTTCTTCTAAGAGTTTTATAGTTTTAGCTCTTATATTTAGAAAGTTGATTCATATTGAATTAATTTTTATATATGGAGTGAAATAAGCTTCCAACTTTACTGTTTTGCATGTGGTTATACAGTTGTCCCCACCATTTTTTGAAGAGACTGTTCTTTCTCCATTGAATGGCCTTGACACAATTGTAAATAAAATCAATTGGCTAGAGATGTTTTGGTTTATTTTTGGACACTCAATTCTATTCCATTGGTCTATATGTGTATCCTTGTGCCAGTAACACACTGTTTTGATTACTCTAGATTTGTAGTAAGTGTAAGAAGTGTAAGTCCTATTTTGTTTTTCTTTTTCAATGTTGTTTTGACTGTTTGAGGCCCCTAGTAATAGTTATCTTTCTCTTGCTGATTTTAGGATTCTCTCTTTGTTTTTAACCTTTGCCATTTTAATTATGATGTGTCTTGGTGTGGGCCTGTTTGAATTCATCTCATTTGGGACTCTGTACTTCCTGGGCTTGTATGTCTATTTCCTTTGCCAGGTTTGGGAAGGTTTCAGTCATTATTTCTTCAAATAGGATCTCAATCCCTTGCTTTCTCTCTTTTCCTTCTGGTACCCCTATGATGCAAATGTTACACTTGATGTTATTCCAGAAGTCCCTTAAATGATTTTCGTTTTTCGTTCTGTTTTTGTTTTTTTCTTTTTTCTTTTTGCTGTTCTGATTGGGTGTTTTCTACTGTGTCTTCTAAATCGCTGGTGCAATCCTCTGCTTCATCTAATCTGCTGTTGGTTCCTTCTAGTGTATTTTTCATTTCTGTTATTGTATTCTTTATTTATGACTGGTTCTTTTTTTATGGTTTCTATGTCCTTCTTTATGCTTACTGTCTCTTTGTTGAAGTTCTCAGCTAAGTTCCTTTACCGTTCTTATAACCAGTGTTTTAAATTCTGTCTCTAGTCAATTGGTTGCCTCCATTTCATTTAGTTCTTTTTCTAGAGTTTTCTTCTGTTCTTTTATTTGGGACATGTTTCTTTGTTTCTTCATTTTGGCTACCTCCCTGTGTTTGCTTCTGTGTGTTAGTTAGATCTCCTATATCTCTTAGTCTTTGCCAGGTGGCCTTATGTATTAGGTATCCTGTGTGGTCCAGTGGTGCAGTCTCCCTGTGCATGTGTTCCAGGAGTGTCCCTTGTGTGTGTTGTACATATTCTCCTGTTATAGTTGAGCTTTGATTACTTTTGGTACGTCAGTGCATGGGATTGACTCCCAGGCTGACTCCTGTGAGGATTGGCTATACCCACAGCATATGACACCTCACAGGGGAATTTGCCATAGGGGGCTCTTGTGCCTGTTAAGACCACTCTTTGTGTCGCTTGTGGGGCTAATCAGATAGTGGTATGATCTGAGGCCAGCCTCTGGGTGTGTTGTTTCTGGTGCCTCTTGGGAGCAACACCCATGCAGGCCAATTTTAGTCTTGCCTCTAACTGGCCCAAGGCTACCTGGTAGGAGCTACAAAGCTATATGCAGTTGGTTGTTGCCTGTGCTGGACCTGGAGGCATGTGGGGTTGGCCTTGCTGTGAACTGAGGTCAGCTGCCACCAGTATCAGGCCTGGGGCAGCTTTGCAAATGGTCCGGCCACCCCCCCACCAGGCCTGTTGCCATCTGCCAGCTGCCCTTAAGGTTCAGCCGCTAAAAGAGCCCCCTTAGGTGTGCAGGCTGGGCTGCTTGAGCTGGTGTTGACAGTGCCCCCAGCTATGCAGCTCTAGCTGGGTGGGACAGGGTCCCAGGGAGTCACGATGCATGGCCAGTGGATTTTACAAAGTTAATACAGATTCAGTTCTTGCCAGTGCTGAGCCTGTATCTACCCTGCAAAACTCCCTGAGAACACCATAGCCAGCTATCGCTCGTCTGGGACCTGTAGATCTCTGAGAGCTGCCCGTGAAAAGCTGCAGTGCAAGGTGTGGCTGACCACTCACCACCACCAAAAGTTCTCCAGGCCACCACAGGCAGACTGCTGTTGTAAAAGACTTCTGCAGCTTGCAGGGTGGGGCTGGCTGCCCAGAAACTGAGAGTACCCCTGATGATGCCACAATAGCTGGGTGGGGCAGGGTCCCAGGGAGTCACCAAGGCAGTGCATGTGCATGGATTTTACCAGACAAACTGCAGTCTCAGATTTGGCCCTTTGAAGGAGGATTCAACACAGGAAAAATGGTGCCCTCCTCTAGGCTACAAGTGAGGAAGGCTCCACACAGGGATAATGGTGACTGCCCCTCTAGCCCTTGCCCTAAAGCCACACAATTCAGTCTTTCCTGAAAGTTTCTGGTGCCTCTCAAGTTGCCGCCCCTCTGCCAGAGCCCAGGATGTGTACTTGCAAGTGAATGAGCCTGTGCAAGGGCCCTTTAAGAGGATGTCTGGGTTTCCAGCTGCCTTCCATCTCACTGGGACAGACAGAATCCTCACTGATTTTCATTGCCAGATGTTGTGGGGGCTCCTCTTCCCAGCACAGAAGCCCTGGGCTGGGGAGTCCAGTGTTGGGCTGGGACCCCTAACTCTTCAGGGGGGATCTCTGCCACCAAGGTGTCCTTCCCGGTGCTTAACCACTATCTGTGGGTGTGGGGTCAGCCCATTTTGCATCTCCGCCCCTCTTATCAGTCTCAATGCAGCCTCTTCTTTATATCCTTAGTTATAGGTGTTCTGTTCGGCTAGTCTTCAGATGATTCTTGAGGTTGATTGTTCTATAATTTAGTTGTAATTTTAATGGGATCCTGGGAGGTGACAGGCATAGCACTTACCACAACCCCAGCCAGCACATGTCCCTTACCCTCCGTGTTTGTCTGTGGGAAGTTTCTTAATACAATTTTTACTTGTTATAAGTCTGTTGAGAGTTTCTATTACTATAAATGTGTGTGTTTCTAGGAATTTGTCCATTTAATCTAGAGTATCTAATTTGTTGGTATATTATAATTGCCCATAGTATTCTATTATAATCATTTTCATTTCATTTTGTTCATTTAGCTAAAGGTTTGTAAATTTTGTTCATCTTTTCAAAGATCACCTTCTGTCTCATTGATTCTTTCAATTGTTTTTCTATTCTCTATTTCCTTTATCTCTGCTCTAATCTTTATTATTTCCTTCTTTCCTCTGTCATTGGGTTTAGTTTGCTAGTTTCTGTTTCTGATTCCTTATCTCTGCTCTAATCTTTATTATTTCCTTCTTTCCTCTGTCATGGGGTTTAGTTTGCTAGTTTCTGTTTCTGATTCCTTAAAGTATAACTTCACTGGGCCAAGATTCAAAAGACATGTGCATTATGTCAGCTCTACCACAAATCAGCTATATGTACTTTGAAATGACACTTAAGCTTTCTCAACTTCTATTCTCAAATCTCTAAAATAAAAGAATTTTTTAAAAAGGAGAGCAATAGCTATGAAAGTAAATATCCATTGACAACATTTGTAATAAAACTAAATAACAAGGTATCCCCATCGACCCCCAACAAGTGAGTGTGGAAAATCCATGCACAATGGCTGCATGGTGTCAGCCTCTGTGAAGGAGGAAGTGGAGGGAAGCAGTGGGGTGCCTAACAGACTTGAAAGAAAGACAATAAAAAATAGCCAACGGAATATAAAATAGAAAGCAGCAAATGAACAAAAAACTCATAGACACAGACAACAGTGTGGTGGTTACCAGGGGGGAAGGGACGTAGGGGAGGATGAAGAGGGTAAAGGGAGTCAAATAGGTGGTGATAGAAGGACACTAGACTTTGGGTGGTGAGCACACAATGCAATATACAGATGATATATTATAGAATTATACACCTGAAACTTATATAGTGTTGCTAACCAATGTTACCCCAATAAATTTAATTAAAAAAATAGCTAACAGGTATTCTCTGCAAAGTATGGCAGGCCAATTCAAAATAACAGTTGAAACTGAGAGGGGTTCTTCTGAAGTCAGTGGAGGGTGAATTCAAGAAGTCTTGCATCCCAACTGAAGGGACTGGAGCAGTCTCAGTCATAGGAGCTCTCAAAACTGACAAACCGGAGCCTCTTCCCAGCATACACCCCACACGGAAGAGACATTGCTGGGAATGGGATCAAAATGAATCCAGATGAGACAACAGAGACAAAGGAAATAGTTGGTACAGACAAAAATGGTGCGGAGGACAGAGCTAGCTCTGACAGAGCTAGTGAATCTCAGAAAGCAAGAAACCACATTTTTGAATACTACATAAAAACAACAGAAGTGAGGGATGCACGAGTCATGCCCCCTTCTAAAAGTAAGGCAAAACTACTTTCATCTAAAAATGAGCCACAGAAAAATATCAAGGGAAAATCTCCTACAAATTTGTTATCAAAAGTAAAAGACTGAAGAGCAGAATAATATCCCAAGGACAATGAGGTCACACCCAGAAAGACATGTCCATCAAACAAATCAAAACTATGACTTAGGGGTTCTAGGACTCCCTCCAACTTCTCCCACTTATTAAACAAACAAGCAAACAGCACAAACAAACAAACAAAACCCACTAACACCTGAGGACACTCGAAAGAGAACAACCGCAGGCAGTTGGGGAAGGAAGTCAAAATTTGAATAACAATATCATGATTGGTTCCCTGAGTTTTTTAAATTTTATTTTTTTTCCTTTCATAGCTACTGGGTTAGACTCTAGAGTCCCAGAAGTGAACAGTGGACATGGACAAAAACAAAACAAAAACAAAACACTCCAAGAAAAGCCCTCTCTTTTTATGGCCAGATGATTGGAAACAGAGCTCCAGCAGGTTTGAGAATATGTAGGGAAATTTTTATCTTTTTTCCCCTTTCTCTTTTTCTCCTCCTGGCCCTTTCCCAAGTAAAGCCCTCGTCATGGAGTCACAATACTGCAGCAGCTGCACACGCACTTCAAACTCTGAACAAATACCCTCTCTTGCCAGAGGGCTTGGATAAACAGGTTCACAGGTGAGGTCCAAATAGTGTGCAGGGAATTCCCGTGATTTTTTTTCTCTCTTTTTACTTTCATCATTTTGTCCCAAGACAGACCCAGTCATGGGAAGTTCATGACAGCACAGGGAGGCTAAAACTCGGGCTTTGTAGCCAGCGAAAAGGGGCCCCTAGAAGCCAGACAGCATAAATCACAGGGAGGAAATGATCCTTAAATCTGTGCTTAGGGACAACTGACTTGAAGCAGTAAAGCAAAGGCTTTGGGAACTGAAGTATAGAGTGGACCACCAGCCAGGTCCCAAACCGGCCCCGAGGTGGTACACACACACGGACGGACCCACATAGCCCTACAAAGGCTTTGAAAAATCCCACATTGGAACCATACCTCACACAAGACAGACCAGGACTTACAGGGTTAACTGACCACTAAGACCAACAAACACAATCAGCAGTCTCCTGGGGGTGTTGACAGGACTCAAAATTCCAGGATACAATCCAAAAGTACTTAACACTAAAAGAAAAAAAAAGAGGTCAACTTCAACAACTTGCAAGGAAAACACAATCAACAAATAGCAACCCCAACATGATGCCGATGTTACAATGATCAAATAAAAATTTTAAAGTAGCTATTATCACCATGTTCCCTGAGGCAATAGTGAACACCTTTGAAGCACGTGGAAAAATGTCAATGAAAGAAAGGAAGGAAGGAAGAAAGGAAGGGAAGGAGGCAGGGAAGGAAGGAAGGAAGGAAGGAAGAAAGGAAGGAAGGAAGGAAGGAAGGAAGGAAGGAAGGAAGGAAGGAAGGAAGGAAGGAAACAAAGGAGGAGGGAAGGAAGGAAAGTCTAAAAAAGAACCAAATGGAAATTTTAGAACTGAAAAATACAACAATGAAAAAAATTTAGGGGCTGATGGAGATGACAGAGGTAAGTGAGCTTTAAGATAGATCAGTAGAAATTATCCAAACTGAAAACAGAAAAAAGGTCATAATCAAGGCTGAGTTCACACGTGGTCAGAATTTGCCTGGGAGACGATGTATCTGGGCCTGATCTGGAGTTACCATCTTCCCACCTCTTCAGGGTCTCATTTCCGTGTGTGTGTGTGTGTGTGTGTGTGTGTGTGTTCCCTTCCTTTTTCTGCTGTAAATGTCATCCCTTGCTGGAGTAAATGGGAGTGAACAGGAGCTCAAGGGCTCTGTGGTCTCTTGGCTTCTCTGGGCAATTGCCCTGGATAAGTTTTCCTTATCCAAAGACTCAGCTCATTCCTGCTTTAATCTTGAGGTTATTTTATAGATTCACAAAACTTTCACGTCTGTCGTTCATTAGGTACCTCTCCTATCTTCTTGCTATACACTATCTTTCAGAGATGTCTCTGCTTGTGGAATCAGACTTATTTTTTTTCTCACTCTTTTAAAAGCCTTACACAAGGTTGAAGGTATGTGGCTGAGCTGCATTCCTTTCCCCCAAGAAATGCTCCAAAAAATGACTTGGCCACTTTCCTCCAAGATTCCCACCACTTATACCCTAGATCATTTTTCCTTATAACCCAGATTTAAGTGCAAAGTGGTATAACTCTGTTTGTTTTTCTCACCTACCCGCCCAATCTTTCCAGTCCCCTCCCTCTTCCTTCCGTCCAGCCAAGTCCTTCTAGCCCAACAATGGGTGGGGGAGAAGGAGGTAACCTCAACATCCACTCATTCTGGAGGAAATTCTCATGGAGGAACTCAGATTATTTGTGGTGTGATCAAATAAGCACTGGACCAGGGGCCAAAAAACCTGGATTCTTGCCATGGTTCTGTCACCAATAAGCCATTGTAACCTTGAATAGGACATAGAGTCATGGGATTTTGAAGCTCTATGAAGCCTTAAGAGGTCACCTAATCCAACTTTCTACTTTCACATATGCAGAAACTGAGGCCTGGAGACATGATAGAACCTGCTCCAAGTCATGTGATTGGTTAAGGGCATAACCAGGTACACACAGGAGTATTATATCAATGTTCCTTCCCTCATGCTTCTGATTGCTTCCATTCCTGCACAATGGGCACAGCGAGGATTACAGATGAGAACAAATGAACTAATGCTGTAGAAGGAATATGAAAAATAGAAAATAACATTTAAATGAGCGCTTATTAACTACATTGACAATCCCCACTGGAAACTGACTCTCTGCTGTGCCCCAGTAGAAGGTCAGAATTCAAGGGAGGGCTAATCTGGCTCATCCACCTCTCCTGGGGCCTGTAAACTTTTAATGGAAACACTGGGCAGAGAGCCATGGCCACTGCAGCTAATAAGGCTCGCTGGAACCACTTTAAAAGTTGTGTTGTTTGAAAATACCCGCCATAAATACCCAGATCTCAACAACAAATGTGTTAAGGGATGTCTTCTCTATTTTACTAATTGATTACAATGTAACCTATTGTTTGGGGATATCACACCTGGTCTATTGTAGGCTTTCAGCAAACTTTTTAAAAATTGTTTCATTCTCTCCTTTTATTTTTATTAATTTTTTTTATTGGGGAGCAGTGTGTTTTTCCAGGGCCCATCAGCTCCATGTCAAGTCATTGTCCTTCAATCTAGTTGTGGAGGGCACAGCACAGCTCCAAGTCCAGTTGCCATTTTCAATCTCTAGCTGCAGGGGGCGCAGCCCACCATCCCATGTGGGAATTGAACTGGCAACCTTGTTGTTAAGAGCTTGTGCTCTAACCAACAGCCATCCAGACGCCCCACTTTCAGCAAACTTTTGTTAAATATGAAATAAATCATTTGGAGTGAAATATCTTGAAGAGTTAAAAAGCAGCAAGAGGCATGTCAGGGTCCAGCTTTATCCTTAATGCTGGGAATACAAAAACAAGGCATACATTCTGCTCTCAAGAAACTCACAGGCTGATGGGAAAAACAGACCCAGAAACACATTAAGTGAATGGCAGAGAGAAAACAGCTTTACTAGAGGAACACTCAAAGGTTAAAGGGCTAAGCAGCTAACCATACCTGAGAAATGGGAAAACGAGAAAGCTTCTCAGAGAAAGTGACATTTGAACAAAGGGGAAGCTCATGCATGTAGGCAGAAATGTGTTTCTGGCAGGGAGAGCAGAGGCCCAGAGATGAAACGGCACAGTGTATACTCCATGAAGCCTGAATGTCTCAGCAAGTCTGGAGCACGAGATGAGGACAGAGAGTCGGCAGGGATCAGACACCAGAGAGCTTCAAGGGACCAGGTTAATGAATTTAGATTTTAGCCTATGAAACACAAGAAGCCAGTGGAGGACATTATGCAGGAAAATAACATGAAGATGGACGCTTCTATGGTAGCAAGGAGGAGAGATAGGAGATTTGAGAGAGCAGACATAGGGAAAGCAGCTCCTTTATTTATTCATTCCCCATCTTGTTTCAGAAAAGACGTAATGAGCGCAGGTAAGGACCTGTAATTTTGCCTGTGTCCTTGACTCATCCCATCTTAACTTCGGAACCCTTAAAGATATGCGGGGTGTGAAGAGAAGAGAGGAGGAAGGGAAAAGGAGATGGGAGAATAGAAAGGAGAAGAATTAAAACGTAATTTAGAAATATCAGGGAGTCAAAATTAGTGAGCCAGCTGTGACCCTTGCCTCAATGATATTAGGACAGTGGTTCAGTGAGTCTGTCATGCTCTTGGCAGTTCCGTCATGAGCCAACATGGCCTCCATGGCTTCAATCATCAGGTATGTCTCCACCCAAGGTCATTCCAAGGTCGGAAGTGAGGAAGGGGATGTGGAACAAGCCCTTTCTCCTCCTGAATCTCTTGCCTTTATTTATGGAGGAGAAATCATTCCCCCCAAACTCCGCAGTGAACACTATGTCTTATTGGTCATTACTGGATTGATCATATGACTCCTAGCAGCTAACTGGTCTGGAAACATACACACCTGCCTTTTTTTCCCAGCGAACTCGGTAGGAGATAGGCAAGGGAGGAGGGATTTGGAATGGCTGCTGGGTAAACAACTGCCATGTCTGACATGTTCTCATACAGTACCTGGCAACAAGAATGAACATGATGAGCCAAAAGCAAGAAAATCTTGAGAGTGTCACAAAGTCTATCTTGTAAAGAAAAATTCTTATCATACCAAGGGTCACAAACTCAAACGTAGATAATGCGAGGATGTAGGTGGGAACTTCCCTGACTAAAGGAGGACTTTAATTTCATCTCCCTCTTTAACCTAGTGCAAAATTCTAGCATTGAATTTAAAGGCAAGAAACCAAGATTTTTCTTTGGAGAAAAAACCAGCCCAGAAAAATAGAGCCCAATATGTTGGTGACTGGAGGTCCTCCAGTGAATTACTGTTTTCACATCTGATTCCCTAAAGTGAAAAGCTCTGCCCAATATAAAAGCTCTGCCCATACATAGAGGTTCCTATCAACATTAGAGTGACTTCCTCTTAGATATAGACAATCAAGAATCAATAGGGTTTTAAGGAAGGCTTCTAAGATGAAAGAGCAAAAACCAAAATGAATAGAAAAATGAATGGGGAAAAAATTAAAATGATGCAGGGAACCTAGGAAATCTTTATTATAAAACCTCTAGTTCATATAATTAGTATCTTTAGAGAGAGATAAGAAGATATATTATCTATAAAATAAGAATAGGAAAAAAATAGATAACAAGACATGCCTCTTAGAAATTCAAATATATTTACAGATGTAAAAACTGCAACAGGGAAGTTGTAAGATAAAGTTGAAATTACCTCTGAATGTAGAATAAGAAATTAGGAAGTGGTAAACAAGTGGAAAGAATACATAAGAGGCTTAGAAATTAATTCAGTAGGAATTCCCCCAAAGAATGGCAATTATGGAAGTGAAAAAACTATCAAAAAAATAATGTAAGAAATCCAGATTGAAAGGGCCCACCAAGTACCAGCAGAAGAAATGAAACCCCTACCTAACATTCTCTGCAAAATGTCAAAATGCCAAGGACAAAAAGGAGGTCCTAAAAGCCCCCAGAGAAAAGGAACAGACCACCCACAAAGAAAAAGAAGCAGAATAGCTTCAGATTTCTCCAGAGCAAACTGGATATTAGAGGAAAATCAAGAAATGCCTTTAATGTGCCGGTGGATAATTATTTTCGATCTATAATTCCAATCTCAGCCAGAACATCAATTGAATATGAGATATTAATGTAAGGACTTTGCAATGGATTGAAAGTTTGAGTTCCCCCAAAATTCATACATTGAAATCCTAAACCCAATGTGATAGTATTATCATGTTTCCCTGAAAATAAGACCTAACCGGAAAATAAGCTGTAGTATGATTTTTTTCAGAATGACAGCCCCTGAACATAAGCCCTAATGCATCTTTTGGAGCAAAAATTAATATAAGACCCAGTTTTATTTTCAGGGAAACATGGTAGGAGTTGAGGCTTTGGGGAGATAATTAGGTCATGAGGGTGGAACCCTCATTAATGGGATTAGTGCCCTTATCAAAGAGCCCTCTTACTCACCTTCCATCACATAAGAACACAGTGAGAAGACACCTATCTATGAGCCAGCAGTGGCCGCACTAAACAGTGAGTATACTGGCATCTTGATCTTGGACTTTCAACCTCCAGAACTGTGAGAAATAAATATCTGTTGTTTATAAGCCACCCAGTCTATACTATTCTGTTATAGCAGCCCAAACTCCTATTAGCCTCTTTCTTAGATGGTTTCCTCAAATGTCTAATGATCCTTGTATGGGCACTCATGTGTAAGAAGCTATAAGAACTGAAAAAAAGCAAGGATCCCCATTCTCCCTAGTCCTATTCAACATCATACTAGAAGTCCCAGAACTAGAATAGCCAAAACAATTTTGAAAAGAATAAGGTTGGAGGAATCACAGTACTTGATTTTAAGAGTTACTATAAAGCTACAGTAATCAAGACAGTGTGATATTGGTGAAGGGACAGACACATAGATCAAGGGAGTAGCATAGAGAGTACAGAAATAGACCCACATAATATGGCCAATTGATTCTTGAAAAAAGTGCAAAGACAATTTAATGGGAAAAAATGGTATTCTTTTCAGCAAATGGCGATGCAACAATTGGACATCCATATACAGAGAAATGAAATTTGTCTTAAATTTCACACCTTATACAAAATTTTCAATTCTGGTGGAAACTTTCAGAATAAATTAGTATATAGAAACCCACAAGGGCCAGCCCTGTGGCTCAGGTGGTTGGAGTGCTGTGCTCCTAACGCTGAGGTCGTGGGTTCCATTCCCACATGGATCAGTGAGCTGCGCCCTCTACAGCTAAGATTGTGAACAACAGCTCTCCCTGGAGCTGGGCTGCCGTGAGGAGCCGGAGGTTGACCTGAGCTGCCACCGGCTGCTGTGTGCTGCTGTAGGCTACATTTATTGCCATGAGCGGCCAGTGGCCAGTGTGAGTGGCCCGTAGCCAGCAAGAGCTGCCATAAGCTGCTGTGAGTGGCTGACCTACGATCAGTGACCAACTGCCTCAGCTAGGGGAACGCAAGGCTCCTAATACCAGCATGGGCCAGGGAGCTGTGTCCTATACAACTAGACTGAGAAACAACGTCTTGAACCAGAGTGTATGTGTGTGTGTGTGGGGGGGGGGGTTTGGGGGGGTTGGCGGAAGAAGGGGGAAAGAAAAAGAAAGAAACCGAAGTAAACCAAAAAAAGGCAATTATTCACTCCAGAAAATACAAAAACTTGAAATGTAATTATAGTACAATATACGGCTCACTTATTAATGTTAATTGTGTTATCTTGATAATATAAGCACTGAACCAGAGGCATACCAAAGGCAGGATGGTAAGAGCAGTCTGCTTCAAGTGCAAGTAAAGAGATGTATTCTCTGATGATAACTTGAAAACAATAACAAAATTTACTAAGTCAATTTGGCTTTCATTATCACCGTGCACTAGCAATTCTAAATAATGTCAGTGATAAAATACTCTTCCCTAAAATATCTTGTTTGTCTAATTTATAAATAATATTTGAAGTCACTATTGAGCTTTAGTAATATATTTGCAAGCTTTAAATTAACACAGTTTTATTATTTATTCTTTTTTTATTTTTAAATTAGTTTCAGGTGTACAAAACAATGTAATAGTTAGGTATTTATACCCCTTACAATGTGATAATCCCTCCTTCCCCAATCTACTACCCCTCTGACATCGTATATAGCTGTTACAATTACATTGACTCAATTCCGTATGCTGTACTCCATATCCTGTGACTGTATATATATTGAATTATAGTTGATATACAATATTATTCAGCTCTAGCTTCAGATGTACAGTGCAGTGGTCAGGCATCCATGAAGTGGTCTCCCTAATAAGACAAGTGCCCATCTGATACCCTACAAAATCTTTACAACATTATTGACTATATTCCCCAAACTGTCTTTCGTATCCCCATGGCAATATGGTGGCTACCAATTTGTGCTTTTCAATCCCCTCACTTTCTCCCTCATCCCCTCCTCCAATCCCATCTAGCAACCATCAGTTTTTTCTCTATGTCTCTGAGACTATTTCTGTTTAGTTAGCTCATTTATTCTGTTCTTTAGATTCCACATATAAGTGAGATCGTGTGGTATTTATCTTTCTCCATCTGACTTATTTCACTTAGTATAATGCTCTCTAGGTCCATCCATATCATTGCAAATTACTTTTATTCTCTAATGAACATTTTATTTTACATAAAGTTAATTTGAGAGCTCCCAGTTGTACAGTTGGCCTCCAGCACCCGTGGATTCAGCAATTATTTCGAGAGTAAATTTCTAACGGTTCAGAATCATTGTTCAACTTCGTTTTGGGTACAATTCATGTTTCCAACCCTATGGTACCACATACCCCTGCTTTTAAATAGTAGATTAAAAGTAAACAAGGCAAGCACAGTGGTTGTAAAGGCAGAGAAACAGATGTGAGTTACTTTAATTCCATGTGATGATATGGAGTTTTTACTTGTGTTTAAAATATAAAACAGTGAAACAGTGCAAACTGCAAGGTGTAATTATTTGGTTGGTAGATACAAATTTTAGTTTATATATGATGTTTTACTTAATTTGAATAATTTGAAATGTATTCTTCCTTTCTAATTATTAATTTGTTAAAACTAAAGAATAAAGCCAGAAATTAAATGTAGTGGCATTAGTGGTACCGTGTTTCCCCGAAAATAAGACCTAACTGGAAAACAAGCATGATTTTTCAGGATGCCATCCCCTCAACATAAGCCCTAATGCGTCCTTTGGAGCAAAAATTAATATAAGACCCGGTCTTATTTTGGGGGAAACATGCTAGTAGTAATTTCCTAAATTGTACTTTTTGGAGACATTTTGGTTTTACAAAAACTATACACGGATACAAAAAAAAATCACTGAATATCTTATTAATTATTTACCTAAAATATTTTTATATCAGATTATAACCAAAAGATAAAAATTTTCTTAAGTAGATATGAAAAATCCTAGGAAAATAGTTGTCCTTTTCGGTTCTGTAGGAACTTGAAAAAACTTGTAATCATTTGTACCATTGTTGTGAAACCAGCAACTGATTCAGTTCGTAATTATTTTGAATTTCATACAGAAACTTGAAGTACAGTAGCCTATTAACACAAAACAATGTTAATCCAGTGGATTTCAATAAGGAAAACATAAAAAAACAATGCATGGGTCTATTTTGAAACATGTAATACCTTCAACATTACATAAAGTTAATGAAAAAAATCTTAAGAAATACAAAGTTGGCACATCCAAAGCACCTATGCTAGAGACAGCACAAGATGCAAGTGATTGCTTTTTCCTTTTTTGTACTGAAAGTTTTAAAAATTTTACTGGCATTATATATATGAAGTTCAAGAGAAGGAAATTTTTACTCTGTATTTCTCTTCTGACCCTTATTAAGTTGTCATATAAAAGAGGCGATGTTAGAAAAAATGATGTAGTCTAGATGTCATGCTCGTATATGCTGGCGTGCCTCTGTACCGGGGATTGATTCAACGGAAAATGGTGACAATTATTTTTGGAGGATGAGAGGAGGTTATGTGTATGCGTGTGTATTAGGGAGACGGCCCAGTGAATTATCTAGCACTGCCACAGCAGGAAGTCAGTGCTTTGGGGAATGAGTGTGATAGCAAAGGAGATCACGGTAGAAGATGGGGTTTACTCCCTCAGAGCAGTGAGGTTTGGATGGGTGAGACGTGGAGCAAAGAAATGTTGTCTTTAATTTAAAGCCAAATGGTAAAACTTGACTTTTTAAACTATGTGCATATGTTACTTTGACAAGAAATAATCACAAAGCCAAGAGAACTTAAGCATAGAGAAGCCAGCAGCCTAAGTGCCCATCAATAGATGATTAGATAAAGAAGATGTGGTACATATAGACAATGGAATATTACTTGGCCATAAAAAGAATGAAATCTTACCGTTTGCAAGATGGATGAACCTAGATGGTATTATGCTAAGTGAAATAAGTCAGACAGAGAAAGACAACTACCATATCATGTCATTTATATGTGGAACCTAAAGAACAAAATAAAGGAACAAACAAAACAAAAACAGACTCATAGATACAGAGAACAAACTGATGATTGCTAGATGGAAGGGGAAATAGGGGGCTGGGTAAAAAAGGTGAAGGGATTAAGAAATACAAATTGGAATTTACTAAATAGTCAAGGGGATGTAAAGTACAGCATAGGGAATATAGTCAATAATATTGTAATAACTAAGTATGGTGCCAGAGGGTACTAATTAGGGCGATCACGTTATAAGTTACATAAGTGTCTAACTACTATGCTATATACCTGAAACTAATATAAAATAATATTGAATGTCAGCTATAATTGAAAAAAAAAAAGAATGGAGAAGCCAGTGTGAAAAGACTGGGCAGAGTCAGCTTTGGATACATTTAATTACATAATCTGGAAATTATGATTACAGAACAGAATATAAATAATATAAGCCCCAATGAAAAGGAAAGCAACAGAAGTAATAAAATTGGGAGATTGGTAAAGGGAGGAGGAAGTGTAACTGTGCTAACCACCTCACCTTTTATGGCAAGGAATCAATCGATACTGTCTAAAATTGAAACATGAGGTTTAAAAAATCAATGACTCTAATCTCTTTATGGTTTATGGTATTCATAACCATCTTTCCTTAACCGTGGGGGTATCTTTTATTAATTAATATATCCTGTGGTAGGAAAAGATTTAAAGTGCAGAATTTCCTTCAGACTTACTTCAATTTTTTTTCTCTTCTGTTTAGTTTGATTAAAATTAAGCTTACATTTTGGCAAAATGTAAAGTAGGGATCAACTTTCACAAAACCATTTCTGTCTAACCTGATCTAAACCTTTCACTTATTCATTCATTATGCTTTTTGTATATAAGCATAGAGAGATATTGGAAATAATGTTTACTAGAGTTTATGTATTCATCCACTCTAAAATGCAGACTTATTTTTTCACATATAAACAATTTTGAAATCTAGTGAGCTCATGAAATGGTTGTTGGCCAGATGCCAGTAGTGAAGCAGTTGTTATTGCTGACACCTTCTGGTAAGACAAAGAAAGTGCCAGCATCAAAATTCATAGCTGGGTATCAGTAATTTGGAAGAAAAGTCCAGAGATGATAGCTGAGCACTCTTTCAAGAAATACTATTATATTTTTAACCTTTTAAACAGCAAATACTTTTGCACCAACCTAATACATCCATACTCTTTATGCACAAAGGATTATATTGTATACACACACACACA
Source organism: Rhinolophus sinicus (assembly GCF_057876585.1). Taxonomy (NCBI): domain Eukaryota; kingdom Metazoa; phylum Chordata; class Mammalia; order Chiroptera; family Rhinolophidae; genus Rhinolophus; species Rhinolophus sinicus. Next base: position 30,019,930 of record NC_142512.1, read on the forward strand.
CACACACACACACACAACTTGTGTTCAAAAAGTGATTCAGAAGAGTTGAACTCTAAATGTAAGGATGGTTTAAGAATATATTGCCCCGTTATTTCACTTGTATTTTCCTTTTTATGTTTGCATAAGAATAATATATTATAAACATATATTTAAATAAGTCTAAAAGAGTTCTTTCAGTAAAAATTTCAAGTGATATAAAAGCATTGTGTAATGGTTTAATTGGCAGCATTTTTAGTTATACAAAAAGTGATTTGTCTTAGAATCAAAACCTAGATTTTATGAAATACGGTATTTCTGAGTGACAGAACTGGATGGTTCATTGCTTTCTTCTTTAAAGTTCTCCATATTGCTTAATTTTATAATGAATATATAATAAGAAATATCATAGACATTAAATTTAATGTTATATATTATAATTTTATATTATGTATAATATATTATTACATATTATAATTATATATGATGTATATTTTGCATAAAACACTTATAATATCATGTTATTTTATAAGTATACATATTATATAATTAATATGTAAGTTTCCCACATGGATTAATTTTATAATGAATATGTAATAAGGAAATAAATACTATGGGCTTTTTAGTATGACTGATATTTCACTTGAACCATCTTGCTATTTCTTTCCCAATCTTATCCATGTTCACCCATATTTGTTTAGCTTAGTGTACAAATTTCTCCATATCCTTTAACTTTTCAGTGTTTTGGCCATATTCTAGGTCTAGGATGGCTTTTTGCAGGGTGAAAACAAATATTTTTAAAACCAAAGAACTCTGGCACTCGTTTGAAGCTGTGCCTTTTAGTAGCCTCTCTCTCTCTCTCTCTCTCTCGCTCTCGCTCTCGCTCTCGCTCTCGCTCTCAGTCTCTCTCTCATCCTTCATCTCTTTTCTCCTTCCTCATCTCCTTCTATTTTTCTTCACCTTTTTTTTCTTACCTATTTCATGATCTCTGAGAGATGTTCCACAGGAGTCACTAGTTAGAAGAAACAGTCATACCCTAAGGATCAAGGATGACAGTTCAGGACCACGGACAGTAACACATGGCCCTGCAGAATCACAGTCATAAATGTTATGAATACCGTGATATATGTGTGGCTGTGAATAGGTACCACCAGGAAAAGTTCAAGATTATTTTTCAAGCAAAATACTTATCAGTCAACATAAGTTTGTTGATTTCCCGTCATTAATTACCGCCCAAAATTCAATGGTGGAAAAAAACAGATATGATTCCAGGCCATATAAAGCTTATGGCCATGTGTGGTAAGCAAAGAATAATTAAATAACGCCAAATTGTAAATTTGCCAAGTGCTTGGAAAGAAAAGCAAAGGGAACTAGGTGGCCATTAGTCATAGGCTTAATGGAGGTTCCTTTGAGGAAATAACATTGAGGTGTAAACTGGAAGTTAAATAGGGATTAACCAAGAGAAAAGGGCGAAAGTAGCCATCTCATTAGAGAAAATAGCAGTTTTACAGGAACTTGAAGAGGTACCAGTTACAGCACTTTTGAGAACTGCTAGGATGTTGTAACTAAAACAAATAAAGCACGTGGAAAATAAACTCAAATTGGCCACATGATACAGGACTTTGAAATCATATTAGGATTTATATCTTGATATAGATGATGTAATACAGAATTGTACACCTGAAATCTATGTAATTTTACAACGATGGTCACCCCAATAAGTTAAAAAAAAAGATTTATATCTTGATTCTATGAGCCATGGGAAAGCTTTGGAGAGTTTTAAAAAAAAATAGCATTGACATGCTCACATTTGCATTTTTGATGTGATATCTCTCGTACACGTGTAGTGACCGTATTGAATGAGACATATACTTGTAGATATGGGGGAACTAGAGACTATTTGCTTTAGGAGGAAATCTTCCTTGATGAAACACTGGATTATTATAGTGATACTGTCAGTGGAAAGAAGTTGATTATTTGAGAGATATGTAGTAAATTAAGTAGAATGGACTTGACAATAGACGACTCATTCTATAAGCAGACCATGATCAAAATTATAAGGTTTTTGATGTGAACAAGAGTTGGTTAAGGACACTTTCACTAACATGAGAAACACTCTCTCAGTTTCCCTTATTCATGGGTAAAGTTTTAGCTAGAGTGAAGGTGAGGTACTGTTGACATATTCTAGAAATAAGATGGAGGAGTCCATTGGCTACATAGGTGTGGAACTGAAAGAAGAAATTTGGAGTAGAGATACAAATTTGAAAATCAGACCTGCATAGGCGGTAAATGAAGTTATGAATATGAATGAAATTTACTTCAACATCCTGTCTCCAATTCAAAAAGACACCAGATCTTTAGAGGAATTTAAAGAAAGAAACCAGTAAAGAGGAACAAGTCCTGTGATGTATAATAAATACTTTTCTTTTCTTGCAACTATGTGAAGGAACCTGAAGAAGTTGATACTAGGGATATAAAACTCAATAAAAATTCTTCCCCTCAAAATATTGTAGTCTAACATAATTATATATATATACATGTACTTTTTATGAAGTAATTTATTCTGTTTTATTAGAATCACTTGCTTTCAAATTGTTGGCCACATTTAAAAACTTTTGAGTTAAACATTTCATTCTGAGATCTTTTTCAAAGAGCAAGTATATACAGCAACAGCAAAAATTCTGGATCTTCTAAGAATTCTCTTTAACGAGTTTAAAATGTTGCTTACAAATATTAGTAAAGGAGATTCAGGTACAAACTGTGCAGTTTAACCAAATTTTGCAATCAATGACGAATTTCCAAAGGAATCATAGCCACGATATTTTCCAAAGAAACTCAAGAAACAGCTGGGAGTGTAGATAGCGATCTCATTGCTGTGCGAGCGAAGGTTCACAAGAACAGACACTGAGGCTGATATGAACACGTTGCAATACACGCTGTATTTGGCATTTTACCCCAAACCACCGTCCTGACAGACTGCAGGTTGGTTTATCTGCTGTCAGAAAGCTCTATACTCCTAGGCCTCACTGTGGGTTTATGTAACAATCCAAAATTACTGTTTTAAGTGAGTGCAAGCACATTCAATTTCAAACTCGATGTGTCACAAACTGTAAGGCAAAAACAGGACCATCTAAGTATAGATATGGGTTTCTGCCTGATCACAGACTCGATTAAACTGATTAGCTCTTTATCAGAATATCAGAAAATCAATTTAAGCCTAAAATTGTTCTAACTTTGAAGGAAATAAAGTGTAAAGACACATGTGGACTGCATCTTAGTAATATGAATCTCTTACTTGAATCTGTTTTCTTTTTGTAACAGCATATACACTTCCCTGGAATTTTGCTGTAATTTATTAATTAACAACGAGAAGGAAAAAGTATTTAGAGCCTATCTTTATTGTTGTTACCAACATCAGCAGTAATGTGATATCATTAGCTGATCAATTTTAAGTCACAACGAAAACAAACTAGAAATTAAACTGTAGAATATAAACCATTAGAAAAAAGCTACACTTTATATAAAAATAATATCAATAACCAAGTTTTTTTTCTAGGTATGTGCATAACACTGTAAGAAGAGCGAACAAAAAGTGACATTCTTGAAAATACAATAGATGTGATTTTTATCAGTTTAGCTTTTCCTCAGGAAGGAATAAAATATGCAGCTCAGACAGTCTCTTTTTCTAATCTCACATCACCAAATAAGATGAGTACGGGAACCAATTTTCCCATAGACACAAAAATGTAAATAAATGGATGGATAGATAAAATGCTGATGTTACTAGCACCTCTAGAGTAGTTTTAGGAATATTTAAATAGAAGGACTAAATTCCTATTATGACTTGTTACATTCAACAGGGTGCTAAACTGCAGTCTGAGTACTTACAGGTTCAAATGCTTACGTTGGTAATTGGTAAAAATGTTTTTCCCATTTTGTTCAAACTTTCCATCAGCTCATTATTTCATTTTTCTTTTTTGTTTAGAAATGGATAATATCCTCCATAAAAGGAGAATAAAATTCCGTGGTAAATGAGTAAATCAACGATTGGGCACTAAGGTCTCTTGATATCCATTGTATTTACCAAAATACTCTCATTATTTCCACTATAAATAAATTACTAGATACCAAATTTAATCAGTCATTTTAAAATTCAATATAAACTGGCAGATTATCTATATCAAAAATTTTAAACAGGTCTGTGGTATGCCATAAAAAAAATCAAACAAATATTCAATTTGATTACTTTTCTTACTTGTATTTAGTTAACTGCAGAAATTAAGCTACTTCTAGTTTAAAAATATAAAGCATTTAAAACTGTGTTTAAATATGAAGATATATATATGCTATAAATATTTGACTTGATAACAAGGAAAGAACAATTTTCATGCCAGGCAAATACTTCACACTTGTCAAATTGTCAAATGTTTTTATGACACAAAATAAAAAACACAATTATCCTCTGCTATCATAAAAATCGGAAACATTTCCTGTCTTAATCTAGAATTGTTTTATTATTTTTCCGAATACAAGTAGACATGTTAATGTCAATATTCTGTCCTGAAAACCAGAAGCACTGCACCAACCACAGCTACTCACCATTATTTCAGTGCAGGGGATTATGTTACATGTCAAGTCCAAACCCTTAAACAAATTACTTAAACTTGAGAAAAACACAGTACACACTTACATATAACATCCATAGTGCTAGGATGCAAAACTCTTTAAAAAAGTCAGCATTTGCTGTTCATTAAGCATTTGGCATGATTGTCAACAAACAATTGCTTTTTATACAGTAACACTGATGATTTTCTGCTGGCAACGTTAGACAATAAGTGAGTAAATTTACATAAACCAGATAATTATAAGGAATAGTAAGTCCTATAAGAAAACAGAATTGGTTAGTGAGTGAAGAAAAGATTAAGACACAGCTGAAGTGCTAAAAGAGCTGCTACCATTTAATGAGGTGGACATTTTAGGCTTTTAATCAGAACCATTCTCCAGGACTTATGGTACAGCCTGGCACATACTATCTTATTTAGTTTATAAAATATTTGGAGAAAGAGCATTACAGGTGAAGAAACTGAGGCACAGAGAGGTTATTAGACCTCTCTAAGTAGAGATCGCTCTCAAAAGACAGGTTTGATGTGAATAAGATATTGAAAGAGCCGAAACAACAGCAGAGTATGCTTAGAGTTTAATATTAGAGAAGAGGGTACTGCAAATTAATAAATAAATTAAAGAAAGAAAGAAAGAAAGAAAGAAAGAAAGAAAGAAAGAAAGAAAGAAAGAAAGAAAGAAAGAAAGAAAGAAAGAAAGAAAGAAAGAAAGAATAAGGTCTATTTATGTACAAACTGGTGCAATCTGAATAAGGTCTATAGAGTGTAGTAATATCAGTTTCTGGGTTTTGATAATTACTCCCTAGATATGCAAGATGTAACCATTGGGGCATGCTAGGTGAAGGATACACCAGACTTCTCTGTACTAATTTTGCAACCTTCTATGAGTCTGTAATTATTTCAAAATAAAAAGTTAAAAGCATACAGACCCTAGAAAAGTTTCCAATCCCACAAACTGAATTCCAATTGTCTTCATATCAGGGGTGGCACCTGAAAGGCCAGACTACATAATTGGAAGAGCCCAGTGAAAAACGCAAATGCAAGACCTCTTGTTCTAAACTATTAAGAATTTCAAGATGGCTATAGCAAAGCTTTGAACCAGGGGTGGAGCCCTTCTGAAGGTGGGGCCCTGTGAGAGTGACTGCACAGGTCACGTGACCATAAGCTGCTCCTGGCAGCTTGTAGACAACAGTAAGTTGACGTGGATACGTGGATGAACTGATAATATTTGAGTTCTCCTGAAACTTTCTGGACATCTAACTACAGCTGAGAAAAAGTATTTATCCGGGAGACAAAGAAAGACATAAAAGTGCAGAACCCCTCTTTCAGACTACAAAACTTGTATGATGTTTTATAAACAGCCAGCAAAATGGCATTAGCAACAGCACTACTGCAGTGTGGGCCCATTATACCTACAAGGACAGTACTGAAAGATAAATTTCATGGTAGTTGCAGTCCCTTTGAAAATTTTTATACTATAAATTAGAGCAGATTTAGGTAGCAAATATTTGATAACTTTTTTAAAAAGTATAATAATAAAATAAAGCCTCCTATATACATGTAGTCTTGTCGAGGATTTTTCCTCACGTTGCTTCTTCCATCTTGAAAGAGACGGACCTCAGACAGCCCTGATCGTATATTCATCCTTTTTGCACTTGCAGGGCCTCTGAGGAAGCTACAGTTATCAGACATAACAACAATCAATGAATTTAAAATCCACTCCAGACATACTTTTTTAAAGATATATAGTTTACACCACTACATAGAATTTAAGAAATGTCAGAAGGCATACAAATGGATATACAATTACTTAACTCATTTACAATGTTGAACTCACTGTGAAATTTACTATGAGGCCAACTCTCAGTTGGAACATCATCTAAGAGATATTTAGCTCCAGAAGCATCAGAAAAAAGCTTGTCTTCATTCAAGTCCCAGGACAAATTACAAACAGGCTGTAGTATATGAAAGTTTGTATCTATATGTGCACATCTATTGATCAACATTTTTAAGTTATTCATTTTTGTCTAACTTTCTTACAATGGCTCTAAATTATACATATTTTATTAAATTATGTAAATGACTCCCTTCTTTTATAACTTAGTTCTTTTCCAAATGACCATCTTATCTCATCACATTAATTTAAACATGTGTATATAAAATTTTATCAGCTACCTTACACGTAAAAAATATGACAGAAAATCGATGTGTATATTTTTATAAATGTATTTGTATGTGTGTGTGTATAAAGTCACTAACTGGACATTTCCAAAAATGGCATCTATAGCGTTGTACTTTGGGGAAAATAAGTGGATCTGGGCCAGTGCTTTTTATAAGTACAGTCAATAAATTAAATTTAAAAAATAGAAATATTGTGTGCATATTATATACATTTTTGCTTGTTAATGAATATATAAGTCCATTATCATCATGTTGACGAATATAGCTTTTCTTTTAAATATACCATGATTAATTTAACGAGTCTCCTACTAAAAATCATTTAAGTTGCTTCTAATTTTTCACCGATACATCTTTCTAACGACAACTTTACACACTTGCCCATTATTAGCTGAAGATAAATTGCTATAAGTGGATTGCTGAAATCAAGGGCATAAACTATGAAAGATTTCGATGATAAAAGGCAGTTTATGTTTTTGCACTGTAATCTATGAGAGTGTTACATATCATTTATAATAGATATTTAGCAGGTAAAAAATATATCTCATGTTTTTCTTTGATTTGCTTTTTTATTTACAAGTGTGGTGAAGCATGTTACATGTATTTATTTGCCTTTTACATGTTTTCTTTTCTAATTAATCTATTTCTGTCATTTTTCTTTTATCACGAAGTTTTTATATCGATACATTAAATCTCCTTATTTGTTAAAGACACTAATCAGATCTTTCACCTGTGGTACTGGCTATGATGCACTTTGTTTTCTTTCGTTTTTCTTATTTTACCTTTGATTTTCCTCTTGCATTTCAATTATAGTAGCTTTTTGCTGTCAAATCCACCACTTTTATTCTTTATCTATTTTTATTTTTGGTGTCTTGCTAAGAAAATAATGTATGGATAGTAATAAACTTTTTTTTTCCTGATCATTGTGGTGTTTTATTTTACATGTAATAAGTATTCTTGTTTTAACTTTAATTCATATTGAATTCATTCTGGTAAAGTTTAGAAAAAAGCATATAACTTTGTTTTAGATCTAAGTATCTAACAAGGGCCCCCGTTTCATTTTTAAATGTCTAATTATTGTTCTATTAATGTGAGACTTGTGGTTTATACATTCTAATTTCTGTTTCTTTTGTCTCCGTTTTTATTCAAGGGCCAAAATCATGCTGGTTTAATATTGTAGGAACATATTTTAATATCTGCTAGGACCAGCTCCTCTCATTTCTCTACTCATAAACAATAAGCTGGGCTACTTCTATCCATTTATTTTTCCCAACCGCACTGGCAGAAAGAGCCCCTTCTTGCCTAGCATATCTATCAAGATGAAAATATAAGATTCTAAGAGACTCTGTTTGCCAGAGCGATTTTAAAATTCTACCAATATGAGACTCAACATTACAGTAACATAAATTCTCCCCAAATTAATTTGTAATCAATTTCTAACACACTTCTTCTAATCAATATAAATGGACTATTTTAAAGATAAAAATGTAATTCGAATGGTCACATGAAAAATAAGAGAATGTGTGTATGAATATTTATTGTATATTTTACAAAAATTTGTTGAGTTTAGTACAGAGGTAAAAAAGTCAATTGTAGAGAAACAATATTTAGAAAAATCCTCTAAACTCTCACCACATATGACAACAGATCATCTCAAGTAACTCAGACTTTAATTATAAAAACCTCACTGGTAAAGTCAGCCAAGTATATGGAATTAATCTGTATAATTTTCACCTGGCTTCAGATATAGCACTTGGAAACAAGATTGCGTCAACTGAGACATTTATTCCCCCTAAGGACAAATTAAAATTTTCAGCGTGAAAATTACTCTGAGATAAATTATCAGGTGAGGAGCCAGAAGTCTAGAGAATTTAAGTGACTTTCCCCAGGGTGAAATACTATTTAAGTGCTCAAAAGGGAGTAGCAGCCAGTCCTTTAAATACAGGTGCAATTTCTATTGCCCTTCCCAGGTGCTTTCTACTTGATCTTTTATATTACTTGTTTTTTCATTATTTTTATTGCAGCCATGCTGAGAACAAGCTGTTGTTGCTGTTGTTGTTGTTGTTGTTTTTCTAACCAAGTTAACTCAGATATAGATGGGAAAAGAGGGTAGAATTATGTGTGGTTAAAGGCCTTAGGTACTATTGTAGAACTATTATAATTGCCAGATATTAAAACATTTTCCAGTGAAAAACAGAATGTTGGGGAACGAGAAGACCAATCTTAAAGAAGGCTGATGAATTCTCTTCAGGAATATATTAAGGAGACATCCCACTCCACTCATATATCAACACCTTGAATTCTTTTAAAATATATTTTGTGTGTTTAATGTTTTCATCAATTATAATTTCAACAATAGGGAAATAATTACATTAAATCTAGTATATATGTTTTAGAGAATACGGTACAGTTTTTAAAATATGTATTGGAAAATATATTAAAGGCACTGGAAAATATTTTTTTTATAAAAACCTTAAATGAAATAATGTAATATAAATGATTTTATTTATCAAAACCATATATAGCTGTATAACTGATATATACATTTGTACATACTTACGGATATAGCCAGAAACATATAGGAGATGTTTAACCTTGGTAATTTCTAGGCATTTTTTGTTCAGTCCCTTTTTTATGTTTTCTGAAGTCGATAATTAGCATATATTTTTTCCAATCATAAGAAAAATAACATTGAAAAAATACGTCCTCAGTTGTGTCACAGCAGGCCTGAACTAATACCTTTCCAGGGCTTTACATTTGAATGACTTTTTAGGTTATAAAGGTTTACATATGTATTTTATATTCTAGAATTCAAGAAAGATTAACCATTTTAAAAGTGACATTGCCATTGCTTCAGATAAAACAGCTAAGCCTTAGTCAATGAATGGAAAACAGTAAGAAAAATAAATTTAGTCTGTATAGGAAAAACTAGATCTGCATTAAGAGTCACGATTTAAGAGTACACAGTTCAAACATTGGAAAAGTAAAATTCCTTCTGTCATTAAAAATGTTTCATAATTGTTTTATTTTTAACTGCCTGAAATGGTGGAAATCTGTTTTATCTTTTGTTTGTTTGTTTGTTTGTTTGTTTGTTTTCATATTTACGGAGGGCGCAGCTCACAGTGGCCCATGCAGGGATTGAACCATCAATCTTGGTGTTATAAGCACCATGCTCTAACCAACTGAGCTAACCGGCCATCCCCCGTTTTGTCTTTTTTCAAATAGATTCGGAGAATATAAAAGCTAGGTAACGCTTAATAATCAACATAGTTAGGAAACCTTAAATCAATTAAAACATTAAGGAGTAAATAGAAAATAAATCAGAAAACCCAGTGCTCACACAAATTTCAGGGGAGTTGGATTCATATCAACATATATTAATCTAGTCCAGAAAGTTAATTCTCCTAAGGAAAATAATTGCTTCCTTGTTGCATCAATCTCATGTGATTTGGGGGATAGTTAGGTGAGGCAATGCATATAAATTGTTTATCCAAGTACCGAGCACATAAGTACTCAGTTCAGTATATTAGGTTATCTCTAGCATTATTATTATCATCCATATGTATTAGTTGTCACTGTTCTATTTTTGCTCAAGCCATATAATCATGGCTGTTTCACTATTCACATGAAACTTGTGGGAGAAGTGAATCATGTGAGTGAGATAGACTGTATCAAAATATACCTTATTTACCCCAACAGATAACTTAATATCATTTTCTGTGTGTTTTACTTTTATTCTTTTTTCTGTGTGTTTATCTTTTATTCAATGGTGCATTTCAGCTTCAGAAAAATCTAAGATGAAAAAAGGAAAACTTATGTATGTTCTTCTCAACCATGAGTTGAATGTTCCGTAAAATAAACAAGCTGAAATGATCTCAGAGACTTGCAATCTTTTTAAGAACTTGAACTGACAGAAATAATGTTTATTTTGTAGTGCTCATTTTAATCGCGCACCATGAAGCTCTCCTATTTAGTTTCCAAGTCCCTGTATATCAATATGGCACCTCCCAACCTAAGTCAACTCTTGTTGGCATGGTCCTGTCACTATATACAGAGGTGCCCCTAACATTCCTGTCGTAGCCCTCTACTTGTCCAGAATACATGAAAAAATTCTACTTTCTGCCTTGTGGTTGTTTCAAAATTTGTCCAAAAATTCTTTGATTCCTTCCATCAATAGGTGGAGCTTAACTTCCCTCCCCTTCATGTGGTCAATGTCTCAGTGATTGGCTTCTAATGAATAAAATGTGGTCCATGGAAGTAATTGTGTTACATGGGAGAGCTCTGCTCTCATGACATAATCACCTCCCAGTGTACTCATCTCCCAATACCATCGCCTTGGGGGTTAGGTTTCTACACATGAATTATACAGGGACACCATCATTCAGTCCACAGAACCATGAAAAACCTAACCAACAAAACTAAAAAATTCCAGATGAAGGATATTTTCAATTTTGTTATTGATCTCTAATCTTATTAAATCCTGATTAGAGAATATTATTTATAATAATTTCATTATGTTAGACTTATTTGCCTTCTGTCTTTAATATTAAAATATATTTTAAAATATATATATATATTTAATGTTTCATTTGCTCTTGATATAAAATAATATTCTTTATTATCAGAGTATATTTGATATTTCTCCATATTATCTATCATTTGATATTGATTAGATGATTAGATCTTCTATATGCTTATTTATTCATGTGTTCACTTGAACTATTTTAACACCAACGTGAAAGAAGTATTGAACTTTCCTAGTGTTTTTCTTCTATTTTTCCTTGTATACACTTTAGGTTGCAGTAAAAAAACAGTTATTGTGTTACTTGGTACATAGACATTTATGCCTGTTAAATTGTTAAATACTTGTTAATTGTATCATTTTGCATCATAATGAAGCTTCTTTGTCTACTTTAATGTGTTGAGGGCTGAATCCTACACTGTTTGATATGAGACCACAATCCTGCTCACTTAGTATTTCCTTTTGGCTCTTGTCTCTTTGCTCCTCTATCTCTCTCTTTCCCACCTTCTCTCTCTCCCTGTATGTCATTTCTGAATCACATTTTTAAAACAGGCGTTTCCCAGATTTTACTCAGGAAGCACATCTATGACTGATCTTTTATTAGCTTTTCCTTTATTATTCTTTTAAATCTATTTTTATTTACTGATATGTCTAATGTGACCACACTCAATGCTACCATATATTTTTACACTTGCTGTGTCTATTGTTTTATATTTGATATATATGGGGTGGGGGAGAGGGAAGGGAAGACATTTTTTTTTCTAGGCAATATATCGCTTTGTTATTATTATTTTTTTTTTGTATTTATTTTAGAACTACTGAAAAATTTTGTAATTTTTGTAGCAGTTATTTCCCTTTTAATGTCTTTTATAATATCCTTATAATATTATCCTTAATTTTATAATATCCTTAATTCCTTTTTTCCCCTTTTAACTCTCATCTATGAACTCTCCTTTTGTTTTCCTTATCTAAGCTCTACTGGTTGATTTGACTATCACCTACTCAACAATCAATAATTTTTTTCTACTTTCCTATTTTCTTCTGTTCCCACTTTTTGGCATAACATAATACATTTAAATTTTGTCACAACCTTGTTTTTGTCTTAGATTATAGTTAAGTATGTTTACTTCATACTATTATAGAATATGCTGCAAAGTTGATTGTTCTATGTCAACATTTCTAGGTATGCATTAAGTCTGTTCCATTAGCAGTTTCAGGACTTTTATTTTGAGAATTTTCTTGGATCGTAGTTTAAAATACTAATTCTCTTTCATGTCCTTTTTTTTCTTTTTTGAGATTTCAAGTTATAACTATATATTTATATATACATCAATTTACATATATACATCAAGTTACATATATACATATATGTCAGAATTTGTTTGTCTTCTATATCTATATATTCTGATCTATATACTTTTTTATTTTATTTTATTTTCATTTCTTAATGTCTCTTACTATATTTCAGTAAATTTAATTCTCCTTTAGGCATCCTAATTTAATCACTACTTACTATAAATTAATATCATCTTTTACTTCTCATTCTTTACTGAGTTTCTATTTCAAACTTTTTTTCTGTCCATTGTACTAATTTTTTGACTTAAGCAGTTCTTTCATTTCTACAAATGAAGTTTAATGTTATTTAATTCAGATTGCGTACACTAAGTTACAGTTTGGGTCAACTTTATGCTTGATTTGTCATAAGCATTTTACTCAGATAGAACGTTTTAATTCTGTCTGTGTTTTATTTTTATAGTGACTCTTCTTCAGGCTTTCATGATGTTTCTGTTCATTTTATGATGTTTTGAACTTTTCTGAACTGACAATAACAGATATGTCTCCATTGGAGTAGGCTTCAGAAATCCACCTGAGACTTTCTAGGATTCTCTATTCAGATGGCCCTTTCTTGCTGGTCTAACGAAATAAGGATGATTTTGTTTGTTTGGTTTTGTTTCTTTGTTTTAAAGGGGGTGATGTCTGATTCTATAAATTTCTCTTGTTTCTGCACGACCTATCATGTTTCCCTGCTTGCTTTCTCCTGTTTTCAATGCTTTCCAGTAGTGAGGCCTTCCTGAAACTGTTAAATGCTGGTCAAGGGCAGTTTCAAACCTGTCTCACTGTGGTACCCAGAAGCCAGCATGCGGATCTGCCACCTCTCATTTCTCTTTTGAGTTTTACAGTCAAAGTAGAACCGGCTTCTTCAAAGGAATGAATTTTGCTCTTCCCCAGAGGTCCTTGATATACTTGATTTTTTAATAATCACTGCCTGACTCTCTACAGGAGTATGAAATCCAGATAGGTTCTGATTGTTTTAGAGTTTTAATTACTTGCTTACATGTATGTTAACATTTGTATGATCCTTTATGTTCTGGTTATCTTTCAGACATGAGCTATTGTGGTTTGAATTCTCTCCACTTTTGCTTATGTATGATTTTGGAAAATGTATAGACATATTTGGATTTTGTAGACCTCACTTTTCTATTTTTTTCTTATATTTTCTAATTATTTTAATATCCATTTATTTTACTTTCAGTCTTTTTATATAATAAGAATATTTGTATTTATAACATTTTCCATGAGCACATTTCCCCCCCTAAACAATACAGGCTGGGATTTAGTGTATTTTTCCCATTATTTTCTAGATAAATATTAAATTTTATACACTAAGGGGCAAATTTAAAAATATTTGACTAGCATTTCTTTATCCTCGGTTGAAGAATGCCTTGTCTAGTTAATTAGCTACAAAAATAGAAGTCCTAAGCTAAAAGTTTAATCAATACTATATTTTTGTAAAAGTTTTAATTACCACCGGAACAATATCATAATAGCGTTATGGGTAGTTTACCATTTTTTGTTAATTCTATTTATTTCAAAAGGCTCCGATTTCAATAAAACATTTTAATAAGCGATCCCTCGAATAAGTGGACCACACCTAAATTTTTGTCTGAAATCTTTAGTTTATAGTCACTGATTAATAAGTATAATGCATTAATGCTATATTTCTCAATGTGAAATCTATATAGAAAAGACATCAAAATCAGGAGTGTTGAGCTATGCATTTATAGCATCTACCTCATTCTTAATCAAAATCTGTGGGATGAGGTCTAGGATTCTTCATTACATTTAACAACTAAAATGGAACTCTTATATTTATTGACAGTTAAGGATCAGAATATAACAGTTCATAGGACAGAAATAAGGAAATAGTGTAAATGCAGTACACAAAGCAATAGTTTTCTCTTAGATTCTTTCCCCAGCAATATCTAATCTGTTTTTATCGTTCTTATCCAGCACAATGTGACCGTGTGGTCCTAAAAACTCACTCATCACCTTCTCTTCACCTAGGTACCAGGAAGCACAGGCACGCCTGGCATTCACTGGGTACCTATGTGGTCCTGCCAGCATCAGGCACAGCTGTAGTCTTTCTGCTGCTCAGCACGCACACAGGTTACTGTTCTATGATCAGTTCTCTACCAGGAACCACAGTAGGAGACCTGTCATGAATGCCAGCTGTGAAAGCAGGACGCCATTCTTAGTCACGATGGCAGCATCAGCAGCTTCGGGATCCACATCATGATTACACACTAGGCTGTAAGTGATGTACTAACCATAGCAAAGGGTAACTATCACCACGTAGTTTCCTGGCTCAAGCACATGCTTTCAGTTTCTGCTACAATCATCTGTGTATTGTAGGCTTCTTTAGCAGATATAACTGGGACTTACATGGCCAGAGGGAAATAATATAGGACGTATGCTCCAGATCGTTATGAAATTCTGTTAGATCAACATTCAGGGCACCATCATATCTGAATGAAGCACATGTTGGCTACCGAAGCAGTTAACATGAGTGGATGTAGTGTGTGTAAGTCTCGTGTAAAAAAGTAGGTTCTAAAATATTGGCAAGATGGCTACCCTTCCTGCCTCAAGAGAAAAAAATCAAATTTCCCTAAAATAGTGTGGATGGTGACGATTGGGTTTTAGGTTGGAAATGTGGAGAGCTGAGTGATAAAGAACTTCAGATTGAGCTTCTTGTCACATCAACACAGAAAAGTTTTAATCAGCAGCGAGGTAAATACAGAACCATTTCTTCCACTAAAATTATGTCTCACCAGACACCAAATAAGTTAACACCTTGATTTTGGACCTCGTAATCTCCAGAAATGCGAAAAATAAATGTTTGTTGTTTAAGCCACCCAGTCTAAGATATTTTGTCATATTAGCCTGAACAGACTAAGCCAGTATAGCTGATACAGTGGGATTTTAAATAGTACAGTCCTATAGTTTGCTGAACTTAAAAACTCTGTCCCAAGAATAATGGAATAAATTTCCTAGTTAGCAAATTAGGGAACAATGAATAGTATATGCTCACATCAGCTTCCATAAATTGCATTTTTGGAGTGGTACTACTTGTACAAACAAGAGTTTAGCTGCTTCTCAACGCAAGGCCCCTAAATGTGGGGGAAACTGGTTGGATGTCTGACTAAAAATGGGAACCAGCAGTTTCATACTATTAATTTGGCACCTCTCAAAATGCCCCAAACACCGAAAGAACTACAAGTGTATATGAAGAATATATTGGGGAACTATCTGAGCATATTAAATCAGGCCATATTTGTGGATAAATTGGCCAATAAGAGAAACCTTGGATCTGTAAAAGGTCTGGTCCACTTGTTTGGTCCAGTTGTGCCTGAACTTCATGTTGATCTATGGAAAAATTGAATCTGGATGCTACAACTTAATTTGTATTATGTAATGGGAATAATAAGAAGAGCTAGAGACATTAGAGGAGACGCAGCACGTGAATTTTATTCAATCATAGCCTATTAAGTCCCCTGGGAGTCTGCTTAGGATACCTTTTTTTTTTTTTTTTTGCATTTGAGGTTTTTTTTTTTAATTTATTTTTTAAATTTATTGGGGTGACAATTGTTAGCAAAATTACATAGATTTCAGGTGTACAATTCTGTATTATATCATCTATAAATCCCATTGTGTGTTCACCACCCAGAGTCAGTTCTCCTTCCATCACCATCTATTTGATCCCCCTTTTGAAAACAGTATTGGTGAGAGAAGTAGCAATATGAGAAAACATACTTTTACTACGTGTTATGAGTAGTCTGAAGATGTAGGTGGGAAGTTATACCACTGAACAGAGTTTCCTAATTTCAATGAAAAGAACAAAATTCTTAGATGGCTGAAGCAGGTATTTACCAGAGGCAATGAAGAACAGAAAAATGGCAATGAAACTAATCTAATCATAGGACACAGAGGAGTTTTGATGTCCCCTCCCCCAGCACAGTTCCTGCAAGATTTATAAACCAAGAAAACTATAGGTCTGGGCATTGCAGGGCAGACTAAGGCCACTATGATAGATAGGTAGGTAGGTAGGTAGGTAGGTAGGTAGGTAGGTAGGTAGGCAGGTAGGTAGACAGACAGACAGACAGACAGACAGATAGATGGATAGTCTTTTGTTCAACTGTGAACTAAAAACACTGTGTGGCCTTTGAGGGAAGTGGAGTCTGCGTGCTCTTGAGGAAGAGCCCTGCTATCAAGCCTCATGGATACATTGTCATATGTTAATAAGTGGAATTTGGGCCTGAGTCTGCCTCTTGCTCAGTACAGTAGGACCCCAAATCCATAGAATGGTTAACCTTCAACTTCTGAGCATGTAGGTGGAACAGATATTTGAAGCAAATGTAAAATCCATTCACTGTTTCCATGGCCCTGGGCATGAAACATTTTTTTGATTTACATGACCAAGAAGATGTGCTCAGAAATTATCTTCCATATCAAAAGGGTAAGCTAAAGTAGTTGCATATTCTGGGACAATCATGGTGTGAGAGCGAAATCAAAGATTTAAAATGATGCCGATAATATCACCTTTTAACCTACTATTTAGACACTGAAAAAGATGGATGGGTCTTAAAAATAAAAGTGAATGATTATAAACTTAATAAAGTGGGTGTCAAATTGCAAGTTCTGTCAGATGGTCTTAGCACCTGGTATAAAGCTATCTAACAGAAATCAATAAGCAGCAAACCAAAGAAACACCTTTCTTTCTCCTGGAAAGAACAGTGATGCACATTTCCTATCCTGCCTCGGGGACATATCGATTCTCTATACGTGTACTATAATTCAGTCTAAATGGACACTTATTCCCGCCTATCCACAAGAACTTACAGAGTTTCACCACGTAGAGAATGTAACACAATGTAGCTGGGGATGCACAGTGATATACTTTATCATAAAGCAGAAGTGGTAGAGATAAGTATATCTTCACACAGGTCCTAAAGAACCACAGCCCCGGTGTACCTCTTCCTACCTCACTGCTATCCTTCCCTCATTTCACTTCTAGGGTCTAATGAAGACCTTACTTATGAGTTGTTGACTGAGGATGAATAAAAATGATGATACTTACCAGTGGCTCTGCACAGTATGTTGGCAGCAGCCAGTAAGAACTGCTGGAGCATCTCAGCCCCAGTCAGCATGGCTTAAAGGGAAGTGGAGAAGACAAACTATTGCAGGGAATTTAGATGCATTTCATGGTCTACTTTGATAGGAACGTTGAGCACCTAAATTATTTTATACAATAAGCTCCACTCCTGTTGGGGATTGTCCTAAATTTATTGATGTGGCCATCTCATCTGAAAAAGTATAGATGAACACAATACTAAATATGTTTAATTTATATATTAGTTGATACTATAATGTAGATTAGAGGCAACACTACATTGATAACGAGATTTGGCTTTACAGATTTTTTATTATTTACAAATTTTTACTTTAGTAGGAAAATTTACTTTTTTTTCTTAAAATTTGTTGGGTGACAATGGTCAACAAAACTACATAAGTTTCAAGTGTACAGTTCTATATACGTCATCTATATATTGCATTATGTGTTCTTTACATACATTTTATTATTCCAGCAACTATTTTAATCTTGTATTTACTGAAAGCATCAAATTATGTTGAATTTAACAATTTTATTTAGAATACATGTGAATAGAATATCATTTTTAAAAGTTGCCTTTACCTACATTACTAAAGGAACATAGAAAAATATTGTATATTATTTATATCTCAACTATTTTTTAATATTTGATGTTATTTACATTATAAAGTACAAGAAAAATAAAATTAGTAATGAGGGTTTACAAAGGCATAATTTTACCTGATTAAAATACTGTAGGTTTAAAAGATTAGCAGAGAACACTCATTTTTAAGAAGGTGCTCCAACATAGAAAAAGAATTACATTAATTTATTACTCAGCTTTAATGTCATTCACTATTGTTCAATATTGGAACCCATGTTTTTTAGAATTTTATACACAAAAACATTCAATTCTCAATGTGAAAAAGAGAATTATTTGTTCTTATTAAGCTTTGGTTGCTAAGACAGAATTATTTCTAGTATATTATTATAAGGCACCTCAGGGGCATCTGTGACATGTAAGCAAGCAACAGGATATACTTATTTTGCTTGCTTCTGGCTTCTGTGTTGTGTTCCCATAGAAGCAAATAAACTGCCTTCAAATCACTTGTTTTTCAAAATACATTCAGCCTATTTTTATAAATCACATGTAAGAGGCTGGATTCTTTTAAACTCATGAAGGAAAATCCTTTCACAGGTTGACATAGGGCCCAGAAGGAAGGCAATCTATTTGTGCCCTAAGTGAACAATTGTTTTATTCCTTTCACATAACTCTACGCTTACACTCATGATGTGCAGTAAGTTATAGAACTAAACACAAGTTTTAGTCACTGACAGGAATACCAATAGCCTCATATTCAAGTTCTACATTTGGCCAAGACATAACCACAATTTAAAGAAAACACACAAAGGAAATCTCTGAGAGAAGGCAGTAGGGCATGGTTTTTAAGTAAGCAAGCATTAGAGATAGAATCCTGCTGCCCATCTATCTGTCCCCACTACCAGCTAGCTTCACTAGTTCAGACAAGTCCTTTATCCTCTCAGCCATCATCTCCTCTTTTGTAAAGTAGGAAAAATGATAGCCCCTACCTCCAGGGGTTGTTGTGGGGATTACATGAGATAATGTATATTAACAACTATAGACAGAAGTCAACTAGCATAACTAGCGTTGGAAATCTGTTTTTTCTTTTTTGTAGAATTGGATAAAAAAAAATCGTGTCTTTTTTTTTTTAAATTAGTAAATATATCAGAATGCTACCTGAGGATCCTGATAGAGATGTAAATAATGGGAGGTTGGGTTTAAGGATTAAATGGATTCACTGTGAATTGTGATTAGGCTAGAATTCCATCTGTCTTCTAGAAAGGGAGTTGGGAAACAACTCTCTTTCATTATGAGATTTTTTACAAAAGCTAACATTTAAAGTCCTTTTACTGTTTATTATCATGCTTAGTTAAAATATGCTGAATTTTTCATAATAGTTGAAATTGTCAATGCTTTGTTAAAATTTGAATACATAATATTTCTATAGTAATCAGTAGAGTTTTGTTATTTATTAGTCAAACATTTTAAATGACAAAGTTTTGGCTTGATTGGGCAAATGAATCAAACAAGGAAAATTAAATAAAAGACTTAGTACACATTTCATGGACAAGATACAACATCCATTTATGATTAAAACAATAAAATAGGTATAGAAGGAAAATACCTTAACATAATAAAGGCCATATATGACAAACCCTCAGCTAATCTCATAATTAATGGTGAAAAACTGAAGCCCTTTGTTCTATGTTCAGGAACACAACAGGGCTGTCCCCTGGTACCTCTAATTTTCAACATAGTGTTGGAAGTCCTCCCCAGAGCAATCAGGTAAGAAAAAGAAATAAAAGGCATCCAAATTGGGAATAAAGAAGTTAAATTGTCACTCTTTGCAGTTGACATGATGCTATATATAGAAAACCCTAAAGCCTCCACCAAAAAGCTATTAAAAACAATCAACGAATACAGTAAAATTGTCAGCTACAAAATCAACGTACAAAAGTCCATTGTATTCCTATATACTAACAGTGAAATCTCAGGGGAAAAAAATAAAAAACAATTCCTTTTGCAATTGTAACAAAAAGAATTGTAACAAAAAAGAATACCTAGGAATAAACTTAACCAAGGATGTGAAAGACCTATATGCTGAAAACTGTAAGACATTTTTAAAAGAAATGGAAGAAAACACAAAGAAATGGAACGACATTCCGTGCTCATGGATTGGAAGACTCAACATAGTTAAAATGGCCATATTACCCAAAGCAATATACAGATTTAATGCAATCCCCATCAAAATCCCAATGGCATTTTTTAAAGAAATAGAACAAAAAAATTATCAGATTTGTTTGGAACCACAAAAGACCTTGAATAGCCAAAGCAATCATAAGAAAAAAGAACAATGCTGGAGGTATCACACTCCCTGACTTAAGCTTGTACTACAGGGCTACAATAATCAAAACAACATGGTATTGGCAGAAAAACAGACACCTAGACCAATGGAATAGAATTGAGAACCCAGAAATAAAACCACATAACTATGGACAGATAATTTTTGACAAACAAGCAAAAAACATACAATGGAGAAAAGACAGCCTCAAATAAATGGTGCTGGCAGAATTGGAAAGCCATGTGCAAAAGAATGAAACTGGACTGCTATCTGTCACCATGTACCAAAATTAATTCAAAATGGATCAAAGACTTAAGCATAAGACCTGAACTAATACACTGCATAGAGGAAAACATAGGTACTAAACCTATGGACCTTGGGTTCAAACAGTGTTTTATGAATTTGACTCCAAAGGCAAGGGAAGTAAAAGCTAAAATAAATGAATGGGATTATATCAAACTTAAAAGCTTCTGCACAGCAAAAGAAACCATCAACGTAACAAACAGGCAACCAACTGAATGGGAGAAGATTTTTGCAAACAGTGCCTCCGATAAGGGGCTAATATCCAAAATATACAAGGAACTCATATAACTCAACAACAACAACAAAAAACAAACAACCCAATTGAAAAATGGGCAGAGGACCTGAAGAGACATTTCTCCAAAGAGGACATACAAATGGCAAATAGACATGTGAAAAAATGCTCAACATCACTAATCATCAGAGTAATGCAAATAAAAACCAATGAGATAATACTTCACCCCAGTTAGAATGGCTATCAACAAGACAAATAAATAGTAACAAGTGTTGGATAGGCTGTGGAGAAAAAGGAACCCTCATACACTGTTGGTGGGAATGCAGATGGGAGGTGCAACGGCTGTGGAAGGCAGTGTGGAGGTTCCTCAAAAAATTACAAATAGAATTACCATATGACCCAGAAATCCCACTCCTGGGTATCTACCAAAAAAATCTGAAATCTATAAAGACAAGTGAGCTCCACTGTTCATTGCAGCTTTATTTACAGTGGCCAAGACATGGAAACCACCAAAATGTCCTTTGGTAGATGAATGGATGAAGAAGATGTGGTATATATACACCATGGAATGCTATTCTGCCATAAAAAATATGAAATAGGACCATTTGTGGCAACATGGACGGATCTTGAGATTATAATGCTCAGCGAAATAAGTCAGACAGAAAAAGCAGAGAACCATATGATTTCACTGATATGTGGTATATAAACCCAAAACAACAAAAGAACAAGACAACCAAATGAGAAACAAAAACTCACAGACACATACAATAGATTAGTGGTTACCAGAGGGTAAGCGGGGAGGAGGGTGGTAGATGAGGGTAAAGGGGATCAAATATATGGTGATGGAAGGAGAACTGACTGGTTGGTGAACATATAATGTGATTTATAGATGATGTAATACAGACTTAGATACCTGAAATTTATGTAACTTTACCAACAATTGTCACCCCAATAAACTTTAATTAAAAAAAAAAAGAATTTGAAAGCAAATCTGTTTCTTGCTCTTTTTAATAGAATCTACCAAACCAAATTTGCCAATTCTCAAGTGTCAAATTCAAAAGAATGGCGTCCTAAAACATTCTTGTTTCTTAGATTTTCAACATCCTGATAGAAGTATGCTCATCACCTTAATGATGTGTTTGCCCCTTAATAAAATCTCCTGGACATGATTGAAAATAAATTCTTCCCGTATTTAATTAGGTTGTAAAATTATTAAGTCACTAATCCCAACAGCTCTTTTCCTGAGCATATAATTTACTTTTGTGAATTCATGTCACCAGAAATACATAAGATTGAAATGATAATATTAATTTCTATTTGTGTGGCTTTCAAAATATGCTGACATTTTCACATACATTTTCATTGAACCCTAATAGCAATCATCTAGAAAAACCTGTGAGACAAGACAAAAAATATTTTACTGCATTGATTGATTAAATAAAATAACTTTAGAGAAGATGAACAATATGCAAAATCACACAGCTAGGAAATAGCTGGACAGAACTAGGATCAGGTCTTCTCAGTGTGATTTCTGTGTTTTGTTTTGTTTTTCATCTCACCACACATCCCTGATAACACTAATCCCACTGCACTTCTGTCCCTTAAATTGCAGGTTCCAGATTCCAAAAAATACAGTTAAATCGCTCATAAAGGGATGATGTAGCTCTAGTAGATTTTTAACACTGTCCTCTTCTTCAATTGTTGTCTTTTAATTGTTTTCTTTTAGTAAGGGAAACTTATTAAATACGGGATAAAGAATAAAAATCTTCAAAGATCTCTTTTGTTAGTTATTTCATACTCATTATAAAATAAAAATATCTTAAAACATTTAAATTTCCATGAGAAAAATGTCTTTAAGAAGTAATACTGGCAACTATGGACACTGCTGGTATAGTTTCTTATTAATGTATAAAATTTATACCTATAATACTAAATATGGAAACCGACTATTTTATTCATTTTGTAGTGGTATTAAAAGTGAAATTGCTAGGGAAAATGACTTCTAATCGTCATTTCTTACTTGTGGTCTGTTAGACTTCTTGCCTCACCACTATTTAATCTATTAGTGTTACTTTCAGAATTATTGACATTTGTAGCCTTGTATTTAAATAATAGATTGAAAGTCTTATTTTCAAATGAAGAGCATGTGATTTAAACTTAGTGTAATACCATTTGACTTTTATACGGAAACTAATATTAAACCACATTTGTATGTAGTAAAAAAGAAATACTGTGTGAGTCAATTGGCTGTTTTATTAATTTCCTTTTTTTAAAATGTCAAAAGTAAAGAAAGCAGTTAATCTAAACCACAAACTTAAGTTCAAGAACCTAATGAGGTATGATGTGATATTATTTAGAAAAAAAATTTATTTTATGTATATGTAGAGGGTGCCAAACAATATATACACATTTTAAGAAAGGAAAAAAATGTATTAAAATTATAATACTCAATATATGCCAATAACAAAAGATGAATACAAGTCACGTTTGACTTCTGCAATTACAAGAGGTGCTCAAAGTGGTTACCATCAGCGTCCAGACACTTCTGATTACGGTGAACCGCTTGAACAACGTTGACCGAAGTGTCCACTTGTATATATATTTTTTGGCAGCCCCAGCACACACTATATATATATTAGTTTCTGCCATAATTTTAAAACCTTTATTGTAAAATTTATACTGACTTAATCTCCTTAATTTTGGAGATTTAAAGAACCAAAATCTTTATCTGACAATAAAAAAAGCATTTTCTATTTTACTAAGAAGTTTTATTTTTCCCAGCCTCTAAAATCATCTATCCAAGAATGTATGTGAGCCCTGTGGAATGACTACATGTACTTTACCATTTGTAATAATTGTTGCAATACTTGTTTTTCTACTCCATGTTATGGCCTCCCTTGTATGACCACAAAGTTGGTTCCTGAATTTCTTACTATCTGTGATTTAAAATTGAGAGTTCAAACATTACTGGATGCTGATTGGGTTATATCATTTATATATATTATATATATACAAATGAAAAAGAGTTGATCCATATATAAAAAGCTAGTATAACAAAGCTCCATGTGCATACATTCAGATTTATTGAATGTTAACATTTGTTATGTTTGGTCAGAACTGTTTATTTGAGAACAAAAATATAGACACAATTGAAGTCGTGGGTAATGCTCCACAACGCAGTTGTTCTCACCAATCTTCATTCCCAATAACTAACTCTACCCAGAAGATGTTATGTTTTCTTCATATCCATGTATTTTAGAATTATATTACATTTGCATGAGTTCACCAACAGAATATGACAATTGTTATGTGTTTTTAAAGTTTACATATATTGTATGTGTGATACTATGCTGTAATTTGCTCTTTTTTTAAAGCATTTTTTCAGATTTATCCATTTGGTGCATGTATGTAGCACAAGGTCATTCTTTGTCACTTTGTCTATGTATTTAATCATGTAAATATATATGCCCAGATATACTTATTCCCATATTACAGTTGTTTCCAATTTTCCCAGTTACAAACAATTCTGCAACAAACATCAGAATAATCTTCCACGTAAATGTATACTTGATGTGTAAGTGTAGTTGGACATATGCCTATTTTATTTATACTACATAGTTTTAAATGCTTTCAAAGGGAGTTGCATCAATTTTTACTGTTTCCAAGTGTGAATATTTCTTTAGTTACCTTCTCACCAATACTTGACGTTGGCGTATATTACACATTCTCCAATCTGCTATTTGTTAAATTATATCTTACTTTTGTTTAATGTTCACTTTACTGATTATTCATGAATTAAATATCTTTTCTTGTGTTATTTAGTCACTTTGTGAATTGATTATTAATAATTTTTATCCATTTTCTATTTAATCATTCTTTCTTATTGATTTGTTGGAATTTTTAAAAACACATTCTGCATATTTATCCATCATTAGTTATGTATCCGGCAAGTATATTTCCAGAGTCCATGGTTTTACTTTTTCTTTAATGATAATGCATTACTTTAAACAGAAATTTTAATTTTTAATCTATTCAAATACATTAAGCTGTTGTTTACTGGTTTATCCACTTACCAGGCTATGTTAGAGATCAACTTCTTCCTTTTATTCTTAAGTGTAAAAATTATGGTTTGCTTATGTTTTGTATGTAAGTGTTAAATACACTTGAAATGGATTTTATTTTATAAGTAAAAGAAAAGATCCAATTCTACATACTTTTTACATAAGAATAAGCAATTCCCCAAGCATTTTTCTTGTTTCTCTATATGGAGTAATTCCATTGATCTCTCTCTGAACTATAGATTCATAAGTAGTTTGGGGGTGTTGCTTCCTAGTCAATAATCTCCTAACAAAATCAGTTCTTATTTCTATTGTCATATATGAGATTTGTACATTCTTATAATAAGAGTAAATTATATATATATATATATATATATATATATATATATATATATTTATTTATTTATATTTATATTTATATTTGTATATATATTTATATATATATGTATTCCAGATGATTGCTATTAGAGTCTAATATATGCATCAAGTATAGAGACACAGTCATGTAGTTAAGTGCATTAGTAGGCATGGTAGAGATGATTATCTGGGATACATCTCTCACCTGTTGAATTCTATTTGTGTCACTTAGTTATGCAACTTACTTGATTTTTCAGGGTTTCCTTGGTACCATTCTCATATATCCATCCCCATTTAAACTGTTCCGGATGACCTCTAGATCTCCTTTAGGATAACTGTTTTCCCTCTTGCTGAAGAATAGCACATGTTCACAGTGGAATCTTTCTATTATCGCATCCTGTCAAATCCAAGAAGTCCAACAGCCTTCCTTCACTTTGTCCCATCTTTGGCCCCTTCACTTCAAACTGGCAGAGTTTCTGCTTGTATAATCCCATAAACTCTTTATTGAGTGATAGTTCAGCTACATCCTTGGTGTTCTTTTCAGAATATATTTTCTCATTTTTTGCGTTATAAATAGACTGAAAACAATTTTCAATAGTTTAGTTCTGGTTCCTTTTCGTTTAACAATGTATTCTTCAATTCATCTCTGTCCTTTCACATTTCATTTTAAACTGTCAGAAGGAACCAAGGTACTCTAATACTTTTTTTCTAGGGATCTCCTCAGTTAAATATACAACTTTATTACTTGCAAGTCCTACCTTCTACAAAACACTAGAGCACAGTTTAGGCAAGTTTTTTGCCACTTTATGCAAGTATCATCTTTCCTTCAGTTTCCAATATCATGTTCCTCATTTCTGTTTTAGACCTCACTAAAATTGCCCTTAACATCCATATTTCTACTGTGCACCTTAAAACTTTCCCAGTTTGAAAGCTGCTTCCATGTTCTTTATGTATTTATTACACCAGCAGCCTATTCTCAGTAGCAAAATCTGTCTTAGTTAGCTTGGGCTTTCATAACAAATACCACAGGCTGGGTGGTTAACAGCAGAAATGTATTTTCTCACAATTCTGGAGATTGGAAAGTCAAGGTCAGTGTACTAGCATGGTCCATTTCTGGTGAGAGCTCCCTTCTTGGGTGATAGATGGCTACCTTCTAGTTGTATCCTCATGGCAGAGAGAACGAGCAAATTCTCTGGTGTCTCTTCTTATAATAGCATTAACCCCATCACGAGGCCCCACCCTTGTAATCTCATATAAATCTAGGTTTCCTCTCAAGGTCCCATCTACAAATACTATCATGTTGGTGTTAGCGTTTCACCATATGAATTCTGGGGGCTCACAGTTCAGTCCATAGCACTGGCACTGGGTATATGGGAAATAATTAGACATTTTTGGGATTGTTATACCCTGTCTCTAACTTACACTGATTTTTGGGCACCAAAACAGCACTGTGGTCCACCAGTCAGAGGTGGAGCAGAGGGCAGTCAGGTGATCCATCTAAGTTTTGTCTAAGGTTTTCTTTCAGTGAGTTGAATGCATCTCTGGTCCTATCCTGTGATTATCCTAGATCTGAAATGCTTAATGGAAATAGCTG
Organism: Rhinolophus sinicus; assembly: GCF_057876585.1. Taxonomy (NCBI): domain Eukaryota; kingdom Metazoa; phylum Chordata; class Mammalia; order Chiroptera; family Rhinolophidae; genus Rhinolophus; species Rhinolophus sinicus. Next base: position 30,047,120 of record NC_142512.1, read on the forward strand.
TACACATCAACTGTCAAAATCTTTATATAAGTTCCTTGATGTCTGTCATGAGGCTAATCTTATAGTGAAAACCCAACAGATGGCACAGGAACTTCCTCAATCTACCAAAATAGTAAGTCAAAACAGGCCTGCGTTCCTGTAAACAAAACAAAAAAAGATACCAGTGCCACTACCAAAGACTTGAAAGAGACAGGAGGTAGTAATTCCTATTACCTTCACGTTTAATGTGTCAGTTTGAACTGTGCAGAGGAGAGATGTATTTTGGATAATAATAACAAATTATTATAAACTTAAATAAGTAATGACTTCAATTGCAGTTGCTGACCCAGACACAGTTTCATTGCTTAAACAAATGAATACATCCTCTGGCACATGTATGCAGCTACTGAACACAAAAACTTATTTTTTTTCCCTCTATACCTGTGAATAAATATCATTAGAAACAATTTGCTTTCAGTTGGTGGGGCTAGCAGTAAACGTTCACTATTATGCTTCAGGGATATATCAACAGATCAGGCCTATAGCATAATCTACTCATGAGAAACTATATGTCCGTTCCACAGGATATCAAGTGGGCTTATTAAATTGATGGTATCATGCTAATTGGACCCTGATGAGCAGGAAGTAGCAACTACAATAGACACATTGGTAAGACACATGCCTGCCAGAATGTGGGGGGGAAATACAATGGGTTATCACACTCAGTAAAATTTCTAGGTGTTCAGATGTCTTGGGCACGGTTTGGCAAAGTATTTTTTTTTAATTTATTGGGGTGACAATTGTTAGTAAAATTACATAGATTTCATGTGTACAATTCTGTATTACATCATCTATAGATCCCATTGTGTGTTCACCAACCAGAGTCAGTTCTCCTTCCATCACCATATATTTGATCACTCTTACCCTCATCTCCCACCCCCCTCCCCACTTACCCTCTGGTAACCACTAAACTATTGTCTGTGTCTATGAGGTTTTTTTTCTCATTTGTTGCTCTCTTGTTGTTTTTGGTTTATATACCACATATCAGTGAAATCATATGGTTCTCTACTTTTTCTGTCTGACTTATTTCTCTTAGCATTATACTCTTAAGATCCATCCATGTTGTCACAAATGTTCCTATATCATCTTTTCTTACTGCCAAATAGTATTCCATTGTGTGTATATACCACAACTTCTTTATCCATTCATCTATCGAAGGACATTTTGGTTGTTTCCATGTCTTGGCGGCAAAGTATTTTTTAAAGGGGCAAATGGTAAATATTTTAGGCTTTGCTATACAATTCTATCACAGCTACTCAATTCTCCCATGGTAACATGAAACAGACATAGGAAATGTGTAAAGAAAAACAAAAGTGGCTATTTTCCAATAAAACTTTCATTACAAAACAGGCAATGGACTGGGTTTGGCCCACAGGGTATGATTTACTGGCAGTATAGGGCATATGTAATAGCCCTTCCAAAAGAAAAGAATAGTTGCTAAATTTGGTCCTTTCTACAACTAATAATGCCTGTGTCCTCTTTGCATTTTTGAGGCAACTTATATCTCATTTAGGCATGTTCTCATAATCGATTTTTTGAGTAACCTGAGAAGCACCTAGTTTTGAGGGGGCCCCACCACAAGAGAGTATCTGCTTCAAGTCTGGACTGCCATGAAAGCTTCTTAGCCACTTAGGCCATCTGACTCAGATTCAGTACTTGAAGTTTATATGGCAGCTCGGAATGCCCTGGAGCCCTTAGAAAGAGACACTGCAGAACGCAAACCTTCAAGGCACAGCACAGCACAAACCTTCAAGGTTTGGAACAAAACAATGTCATCCACTGCAGTTAACTGTTCTCCTTTTGAGAAGGCTTAATACTAGATCTTAGTCGAGGCTAAAAACTTGGGCAGGTGAAAATAAGTTACAATGCAACCAGAGCTGCCCATCAAAACATCTTACCCCATAAACCATACATTTGGGCATAGACAGTAACACACCCTTATTAAGTGGAGATGGATTATATGATAATGGTATCAAGAAAGCAGCATGACCAAGGGACACAGATGTGATAAATACAGACTCCCGATAAAAAATCATATAGTTGATTCTGACATTTTTGGTAATCATTTTGGTATTTTTTTGGTAATTTACCACATTTAGAATTTAATGACCAAATGTGCATGACATCTTACAATACAAATCTGGTAAGAGGTGGAGTTGGAATTTGAAACAGGTCTGTCTCATTCAGAAGCCTCTATTATTAACAATTGTATCAAAACTACCTCTGTATTGATATAAGCTAAAGTTCAGAGCTGAGATTCTCATGACACTTTCAAAATTCATATTCTGGCTTTTTGCTTCAAAGATTATTTTTAAATTCATATTTAGTTGTAAAAACATACTGAGTATTAATTGGACTATATTGCTTAATACCAATTATTCTTTGCAATGCCCGCCCCCTAATCCTAAAGTGTAAATTTTCATCCATCTCTCAGTCAGCTCATCTGTATTCCCCGAAAATAAGACCTAGCCAGACAATCAGCTCTAATGCATCTTTTGGAGCAAAAATTAATATAAGACCCTTATTTTAATATAAGACCAGGTCGATATAATATAGTATAATATAATATAATATAATATAATATAATATAATATAATATAATATAATATAATATAATAAATATAATAAACAATATAATATAATACCGGGTCTTACATTAATAATAATTAATGTAATTATTAATGTAAATAATGCTCCAAAAGACACATTAGAGCTAATTGTCCAGCTAGGTCTTATTTTCGGGGAAACACGGTGTGTGTGTGTGTGTGTGTGTGTGTGTGTGTGTGTGTGTATGTGTGTGTGTGCCTAAGCCTATATACAACTTCTTTGTTTGCTTGCTTTAAAAAAATAAAGCATGTATGATAAATTTTCTGAGTCATTAATTATCTGAGTATGTATTTAGATGTTTTAAAAACTATTTTTTTGATACAAAATTTTCTGCCTCAAATTTCTTTTCCTTAAAGGTTTATAATGATTCTTGATCACTTATAGAAAGACCTCTAATCTGGTTTTTATGTTTGGTTAGTGTTTGTTCTTTTGAGGGTGCAGTGACTGTAGAATTTGATCATTATTATTGTAATTTTAATTTTTTTATTTATAGGACAGTGCTTTGTACATCTACATTTCTATTTATTTTTGCAGTAATATGGTGACACTCTTTTTACAGCATTTCTCAATTTTTTTAAAGCACTATCAGTATACATTTTCCTTTTACAATTTTATTTTTCATACAATTCATCCTATTGTAATCCTATTATATTTTTACCTCAGCATATTATCTGAAGCTTTCATTTTTCTATGATGATATGCCTTTTTTTAAACAAAAATCATTTATTTATTTTTTAGTTTCTATTGTAGATCACTTCCAGAGTTGTGTTTTTCAATTGATACATATCACTGTGTTTTCAGAATGAGATTCTGATCCTACTTCTGCAGCATTTTTTCCTCAAATCACATGCTTGGAAACAATCTACCCAGAATCAGTATTGCAACAGTGGGAAGTCACATAACTTTGATCTCATTACCTATCTCCTTGCATGATGTTTTAATTCATTTCTTAGGTCTAGCATCACTTTTGCTAGAATAGACCTGGATATTGTCCATCATGAGAGCTTGTTCTCTTGTGCTCTTGGAATCCAGCCGGCATGAGAAGAAGGCCAGGCTAGTCTGCTGGATGATGACAGACATATGGCCCAGTTGCCCCATCACTCCAGTCAACAGCCAGCAAATGCCCAGGAAGCAGAGCCATCTAGCTGACCCACAGCTGACTGCAGACCCAGAAGTTAGCCCAGCAGAACTCCCTGGCCCAAATTGCCAACCTGCCAAATCATGAGCAAATGAATTTAGGGTGGTATGTTATGCAGTAAAATCTAATTGATATATGCTCCTGACCAAGATAAAGTAACAGGGATCAGATGTACCTTCCTGCCTGAAACAACCAAAATAACCAAGCAAGACTGCAGACATTGGGTGGGTAATGAAGGACAGTGATCCCCAAGAGACAGGAAAACAAATGACGTGAGCCCTAAGCTCAACCCCCCCCCCCCAGCTTACTGCCTAGGAAAAGTTTCCCGGCTGCAGTGCAGACGGGGAGACCCACATGGATCCTGGGGAACTCCCGAGTTGAGGAGACCTAACTGAAAGTCTGGGGAGACCAAGGTGGGTAGAGGTCTCAGAACAGAGTGCTGGAGAAGAGAGAGCTGCACAGACAGAGAACCCTGGAGATGTGCAGAGGGTCCCCCTCAAGTATTCAGCAGAGTACTGATCAGCACGCATGTGTGAGGAGACCACCTGAGGCCAGGAGAAAGAACCATTGGAACCAATGAGAGAACAGTTCCCAGCACTCACACAGAGCCAGAAATGGCACCTACTGCCACCAGCCAGACTATAAGAACTCATAATTCACCGGGGACGGAGTAGAATACTCAGGGAGGTCATGCCTCAGTAGTGGGGAAAACTTAGTCCTAGACAGACCACACCTCCAGACCTGCCTAATAAAAGGGAGATCTGAAATAATAAGACTGTTTCTAACTTCACTGCATCCCGGAAAATCTAACCAATACAAAGACCAACGGAGTGCTTACTATATTCAAGCAACTTTACATATATGTCAGCATTTTACATATGTCACGACATTTATATTACTTTATTTATAACAACCTTTTGAAACAGCAATTGTTATCCCCATTGCACAGATGGTAAAGTCTAAGATAATACATATAAAGTGCCCAGCACATAACAGGTTCAATCAATGGTATTTCCCTCAACTCCCCACCCTAGCTCCCTGCCTACAACCGTCAACAACCAAATGACTTTCCTCAAATTGCACATCCACTTTAAAGAGATGATGGCTTTGAAAAGCCACAAACTTCAGCCTTCAGGAGGAAAGTATTCTCTGGCTGGGGTCCTGGAGAAAGTCCTGAATAAAGAATCAGGACTCCTAGTTCCAGTCCTGACATCGCCACTACCTTGCAGGGTGACCTTGTGCCAGCCTTCACCTCTCTGAGCCTGATTCCCTCACTTGCAATGTGGGGAGAAGGGGTGCTTCAGATTAGAAGTCCTCAAAGCAACCTTCTCATTCCAGAGGCCAGGATGCTTCAACCATCCTCAGGCTAAAATTCTGATGGTGGATGGAGCATTGCCCACTTTGGCCAGAAGATGGTGCTGCTTCTCCGTGAGCGTTCAACTGCATTTACTCTGCACGAAACGTTCCAGGCGTGAATTCAAACGGGATTACGTGAAACATGCCCTTCCTTTGCAGGACTTTACACTCGAGTCACAAACAACCAAAGATAATATGAAATTAGAAGGGAACTGGGATTTTTCTGGGAAGATAGCAAACATCAGAAAATGCTGTGGACTCTGCTAGCTGCTTTATAATCCTTTTTTTAAAAAATTAAAATTTATTGGGGTGACAATTGTTAGTCAAGTTAGATAAATTTCAGGTGTACAATTCTGTATTACATCCTCTATAAATCCCATTGTGTGTTCACCACCCAGAGTCAGTTCTCCTTCCATCACCATATATTTGATCCCCTTTACCCTCATCTACCACCACCCCGCTTACCCTCTGGTAACCACTAAACTATTGGATGTGTCTGTGAGTTTTTGTTTCTCATTTGGTTGTCTTGTTCTTTTGTTGTTTTGGGTTTATATACCACATATCAGTGAAATCATATGGTTCTCTGCTTTTTCTGTCTGACTTATTTCGCTGAGCATTATAATCTCAAGATCCGTCCATGTTGTCACAAATGGTCCTATTTCATCTTTTCTTACCGCCGAATCGTATTCCATTGTGTATATATACCACAGCTTCTTTATCCATTCATCTATCGAAGGACATTTTGGTTGTTTCCATGTCTTGGCCACCGTAAACAAAGCTGCAATGAACGTTGGGGCACACATGTCTTTATGGATAAATGTTTTCAGATTTTTTTGGGTAGATACCCAGGAGAGGGATTGCTGGGTCATATGGTAATTTTATTTGTAATTTTTTGAGGATCCTCCACACTGCGTTCCATAGAGGCTGCACCAGTCTGCATTCCCACCAACAGTGTATGAGGGTTCCTTTTTCTCCACAGCCTCTCCAACATTTGTTACTATTTGTCTTGTTGATGATAGCCATTCTAACTGGGGTGAGGTGATATCTCCTTGTGGTTTTTATTTGCATTTCTCTGATGATTAGTGATGTTGCGCATTTTTTCATACGTCTATTTGCCATTTGTACATCCTCTTTGGAGAAATATCTCTTCAGGTCCTCTGCCCATTTTTCAATTGGGTTGTTTGTTTATTTGTTGTTGAGTTGTATGAGTTCCTTGTATATTTTGGATATTAGCCCCTTATCGGAGGCACTGTTTGCAAAAATCTTCTCCCATTCAGTTGGTCGCCTCTTTATTTTGTCTATGGTTTCTTTTGCTGTGCAGAAGCTTTTAAGTTTGATATAATCCCATTCATTTATTTTAGCTTTTACTTCCCTTGCCTTTGGAGTCAAATTCATAAAATGCTCTTTGAACCCAAGGTCTATAAGTTTAGTACCTATGTTTTCTTCTATGCAGTGTATTGGTTCAGGTCTTATGCTTAAGTCTTTGATCCATTTTGAATTAATTTTGGTACATGGTGACAGATAGCAGTCCAGTTTCATTCTTTTGCACATGGCTTTCCAATTCTGCCAGCACCGTTTATTGAAGAGGTTGTCTTTTCTCCATTGTATGTTTTTGCTTCTTTGTCAAAAATTATGTCCATATTTATGTGGTTTTATTTCTGGGTTCTCAATTCTATTCCATTGGTCTAGGTGCCTGTTTTTCTGCCAATACCATGCTGTTTTGATTATTGTAGCCCTGTAGTACAAGCTAAAGTTGGGGAGTGTGATACCTCCAGCATTGTTCTTTTTTCTTAGGATTGCTTTGGCTATTCAGGGTCTTTTGTGGTTCCAAACAAATCTGATAATTTTTTTGTTCTATTTCTTTAAAAACTGCCATTGGGATTTTGATGGGGATTGCATTAAATCTGTATATTGCTTTGATAACCCTTCTTTTAAAAACTGGGTGCTCTAATGCTCAAAGATGAGAAAAGTAAGAAGTAGGCACTTGGTAAATGTTGCTTGGATTTCCACTTCTTTGTAGCATCACAGCACATGGCACTTGGCTGATGATCAATAAGTTTGTTTTAATTGATTGGTTGAGTTGTAGCTGCAGGTAGAGACCCAAAGGCTAAGCCAAACATTAAAATTTCTAGATGAAAAATGAGACCCAGAGAGAGATGGGAAGAAAACTTATGTGCCTGACACAAAGCAGGTGCTCCCCAAGAATCTGCTGAATTAACAAATCAAATGCTTTTGCCTGCATCATCACTAATTCCACAAGGTAATAGTTTGTTTGTTTTTAATATTTTGTTTTTATGAATCCAGTTTCTTGGTGAACATTTCTTATAAATTGTATGTTTGTTATAATGTGTCAATTTAGACTAGGAAATTTTCCCTGCACACAGGTTTTGCCCAGGTTCTATGTTTTGACATAAAGTACTTTATCTTTTATTTTCTTCTTTATGATTTCCATTTGAATTACATTTCTTTTTTTTTTTTTTTAAGATTTTATTGGGGAAGGGGAACAGGTCTTTATTGGGGAACAGTGTGTACTTCCAGGCCTTTTTTCCAAGTCAAGTTGTTGTCCTTTCAATCTTAGTTGTGGAGGGTACCATTCAGCTTCAAGTTGTTGTCCTTTCAGTCTTAGTTGTGGAGGGCGCAGCTCAGCTCCAGGTCCAGTTGCCATTGCTAGTTGCAGGGGGCGCTGCCCACCATCCCTTGCGGGACTCAAGGAATTGAACTGGCAACCTTGTGGTTGAGAGCCCGTGCTCCAACCAACTGAGCCATCTGGGAGGCAGCTCAGCTCAAGATGCCATGTTCAATCTTAGTTGCAGGGGGCGGAGCCCACCATCCCTTGCGGGAGTCGAGGAGTTGAACTGGCAACCTTGTGGTTGAGCGCCCATTAGCTCATGTGGGAATCGAACCGACAGCCTTCGGAGTTAGGAGCATAGAGCTCTAACCGCCTGAGCCACCGGGCCGGCCCCTACAAGGTAATAGTTTTTATCCCCACTTTACAGATGAGAAAGCTGAGGCTGCCCCAAAAGACCTGGCCAAGTCACAAGGTGACTTCGAAGCACATTGTGCCCTGCCCCTAAGAATAATAGTTTATATTTCGAGTATTCTTGATAAGTTGCAAGCACTTTCATATACACTCTTTCATTTATTTTAATTAATATAGGAACCCTGAGAAAACTGAGGCTTAGCAAGATTGTCTGCCTAGTACAGGGGCAGATCAGAAGATGAGGTCCGTAGTCTCTGAGTTCTGCCCCTCTTCCCCTGCATCTGTATATTTTTAACTCAAGTGTTCTTGGTAGTACAAGAATTCACTAGAACAATTTTTCATTTGATAACTTTTTTACAGCTTTCTTAAGACATAATTGACATGTGACGTTGTCTAAATTTAATGTACAATGTGTACAATGTGATGATTTGATATATGTATATATTACAAAATGTTTACCACAATAGGGGTAGTTAACACATCTTTCACCTCACATAGTTACCATTTTGTTGCTGCTGCTATGATGAGAACATTAATAAAGCTTGACCATCATAGCAACTTTCAAACATACAATGCTGTGTTTTTAACCATAGTCACCATGCTGTACATTATATCTCGGAACTTACTCATCTTATAACTGGATGTTTGGCACTTTGACCAACATCTTATTTCCCCCACCACCTAGCCCCTGGCAACCACCGTTCTACTTTATGTTTTCTGAGTTCGACATTTTTGGATTCCACATACAAGTGAGATCATACAGTATTTGTCTTTCTCTGACTTATCTCACTACGCGTACTGTCCTCAAGGCCCATTCATGTTGTCACAGTGACAGCTTCTTTTCTAATAAACTCTGGATGGCCACTTTAAAACTAAGAGCTGCCTCCTAATTTCAGTGGCTCTGTTGATGCTTACCAGTAGCTTTGGATACTTTAATTATTCAGAGCCAACAGGGGGGAAAAAAAAACAGAGAAAGACCTGATACCTAAATGATGTACTCATACCATGGGAAAGCCAAACAACCCCAAAATGCACTGTTAAAAGAGATTTGTAGGGGTTCAAATCAAGGCAAGTGGGGGAGATGTGAGAGTTCTGCCTGGCACACTCCTGTGTGGCGCGCTCAGGCAGAAGAAGCCGGGCTGTAGCTGGTGGGCACTTGTTCCTGGTGGGAAGATGTGACTTGGAGCCAAAGGAAAAAAAAAATTAGTGTCGTTCATTGGAATTTTATAGGTTTTGTAATTTTGTTTGCATTTAATTTGTAAATTTACTTTTGATTTTATAGCCACATAAGAGTTATACACTTATACCCAGTTTTATGCTTATACATACTTAAGTAATATAACAAAATTAATTTGTCAATACCAGGAATCCCTGGGAATTTTTTTTCCCTTTAGAAACACTGTACACAGTCAGGTTTTAGAAACACTGACCATACTCTTTTCCCTTAGGAAAGGGGCCACAGCCATAGGCATTTTTCTCTTTGGATGGGAAGGAGCCCTCTCCTTAGAGAACAGGGAAGAGCTCACTCCCAGGGCAGATGCAGAGCAGGAGAAAGGCAATCCCATCTGTCACCCCCAGTCCTTCCCTGTTGGGTGGGGGGGAGGGTATGGAGGGCTGTTTGCTTTGAAGCTAAGGAGTTCCCTGTAGAAGAAGGGTGGCTCTCATCTAGTCTAAGAGGAAGGCAAAAGAATGGTGGACCTCAAAACTGAGGGTGAAATGGGCCTTTTCCCTCACCTAACTTGCTGACAGAACACCCAGGATCTACCTCTAGGCAACTGGGGGTGGCAACAATTAGGCCCAAGGTTTCCTTTAGATTCTACTAAACTTTTCAAAAGTTACAAAAGTAACATGTTTATTGCATCCAGTGAGACAATCATACACCAAAAAAAGTAATTCATCTCTTCCTGCCACCCCCTTGCACCCCGAATATTATTAGCAGCTTGGATGTAGCTCTACCCTCATCTCCATACTCACACAGCCTATTTAGAGGGTGCTTGGTCACTGTTTGTTTGACAACATAGAATCATGCTATATGCATTCCCCCGACACTTATCTCACCTAACATCACATTAACTCTTCAGGGCAGTGGAGAGACCATGCCTCATTCTTTTTGAAGAGCTGCATAACATTCCAGAGTGTGGCTGTAACACAATTTACTCACGCACTCCCCCAAGGATGGATAGTCAGGTTGTACCCAAGTTTTCCTTCTTGCCCTTTACAAGCAATGCTGTAATAGCCATACTTTAATTATTCAGACATGTGGCTCTAGTCACAACACCCCCTTTTGGATGGATTCCTAGACGTAAGCTAGGTCATTGTATGTGGGTCATTCTGTTTGTATTCAACAGCATTTCCTACGTTATCATTCATGTGTTCTTTTCACAGACATGCACTAGCATGTGCTGTGTGCAGGGCACTGTGTTGGATGTGCAGGACTACATGAGACATGGCTTTGCCCGCCAAGCATATAAAGTACTAAGGAGTATTTATATGTTAAGTACCAATAAGTATGTATTAGTTATATAAATGATTATTAGTTATATACTAGTTACATATTGCGTAACTAGCATTTATATGACTCTATGCAACTGACAAAGTGATAGTACCCTAATAAAGGTAAATGTAGACGAAGCGGTGAGGGAATGTATGTGACTGGAGGGGGCTGTGTCCATCTGAGCCCCTGCCCTGGGCCCGCCCTTCTCCTCATCCCTGGTCACCCACAAGAGACAACCTCTGGAACTGGAGAACATTTTTCCCATTCCTACTAGCCATTTATTATGGTGGGCTTTATGCGTTAGACCTGTCACATTCCTTTATTCACACTAATCCTTGCAAACCCACTGCATTCGTTATCTATTGCTGTGTAACAAATTACCCCAAGATTTAGTGGCCAAAAACAATAAGTATTTATTATCTCACAGGTTTTATGTGGCCTTTTTTGTCTGGCTTCTTTCACTTAGCATAATGTTTTCAAGGCTCATCCATGTTATAAGTATGAATCAGTACTCCATTCCTTTTTACAGCCAAAAAATATTCCCTCAAATGGATATACCACTTCTGTTTATCCATATATTAGTTAATGGACATTCTTTTTTATTAATATTTACATAGCATATATTTTTCCATCCTCATAATTACATTCTCCTTGAAGAAAAAAAATTATAGGTAAGATTAAAGTTGCCTTAAATTCCAGTCACCCAAAGCCCATTTCCTCCTCAGAGGATTAGTTTACCCGAATCATTCTTCATGCATATATTTAAATGTATATGTACCTGTATTAGTTATCTATTGTTGTGTAACAAATGACTCCAAAACTTCGTGGCTTGAAACAATAATAAACGTTTACTATTTCACATAGTATCTGAGAATCAGGAATTCCGGAGTGGTTTTGCTGGGTAGTGCTGAGTCAGGTTCTCTCAGGAAGCTTCAGTAAAGACAGTAGCAGGCGCTGCATCATCTGAAGGTTTGGCTGGGACTTCCTAACCATCTCCCTCACATGGGTGTTGAGGCGGTGCTGGCCATTAGCAGGAGGCATGCAGGATTGCCATATTAGCAAATGGAAATCCAGAATGCAACTAGTAGATAAAAAGGTACTGGAGATCTAGTGCACAGCATGGTTATTACAATCAACAGTACTGCCTTATAAACTTCAAAGTTGCTAAGAGACTAGATCTTAATTGTTCTCACCACAAGAAAGAAATGGTAATTATATGAGGTGATAGGGGTGTTAGTTAATGCTACAGTGGTAATCACATTTCCATATATAAATGTATCAAATCAACACTTTGTACACCTCAAACTCACACAATGTTATGTCAATTATATCTCAATTTTTTTAAAAAAGAAAAGCAAGACCCAACTATAACCGTTTATAAGAAAGCCACTTAACTATAAAAACACAAATAGGTTAAATGTGAAAGGGTGGGGAAAAGATATACCATGCTAATACTAATGAAAAGAAATCCAAAGATGCAATAGATTTCAGTATAAAAAATATTACCAGGGATAAAGAGGGTCATTTCATAATGATATAGAAATCAATTCATCAAAAGGATATAACAATCCTAAATGTTTACGAGGAGCTTCAAAATACATGAAGGAAAAGAAATGCTAGAAATTCAAGGAAAAATAGACAAGTCCATAATTATAGTTGGAAATTCCAACACTCTTCTTTCAGTAATTTAGAGAACAAATAGAGACCAATAAGGATATAGAAGATTGTCAACCAAATTGACCCAACTGACTTGAATAAAACATCCCATCAATAGCAGTAGATTATGCATTTTTTTTTAAAGATACACTGGAAATGTACCATGATAGACCATATTCTGGACCATAAAACAAATCTAAATAAATTTAAAAGGATTCAAATTATACAAAATGTGCTCTAACTACAATGAAATTAAATAAGAAAAAAATCAGTAATAGAAAGATAACTGGAAATCCCCAAATAAACCATAATTCATACCGTACATCTTACATAAAAATTAACACCATAGATCTAAATATGAAACGTAAAACTTTTAGAAAAAAATAGTTTGTTACCTTCAGTTATGCAAAGTGTTCCTAGATACACCAAAAATATAATACAATGTGAAAAAGAAAAAAATAATTAGACTTCATCAAAACAGTTTAAATGTCTACTCTGTAAAAGACAATTAAGGGCCGGCCTGGTGGCTCAGGCGGTTAGAGCTCCATGCTCCTAACTCCAAAGGCTGCCAGTTCGATTCCCACATGGGCCAGTGGGCTCTCAACCACAAAGTTGCCAGTTCAATTCCTCGAGTCTCACAAGGGATGGTGGGCAGCACTCCCTGCAACTAGCAACGGCAACTGGACCTGGAGCTGAGCTGTGCCCTCCACAACTAAGACTGAAAGGACAAAAACTTGACTTGGAAATATATATATATATATATATTTAAAAGAAGAAATAAAAAAAAAAAGACAATTGAGAGAATGAAAAGACAAGCCACAGATGGAGAGACAATATTTGCAAGTTATATATTTGATAATGGACTTGTATCCAGAACACATAAAGAATTCTTAAAACTCAACAACGAGAAAGCAAACAACCCAATAAAAAGATAAGCAAAGACATACAGATAACAAATAAGCATTTGGTAAGATACTCAACATTATTAGTCATTTGGGAAATGTAAATTAAAACCACAGTGAGATACCATAATATACCTATTTGAAAAGTTAAAATTAAAAAAGAAAAACTGACAATAGCAAGTGTTGACTAGATGGAGAGCAACTGAAACTCTCATATATTCCTGGTGGGAATGTAAAATGGTGTGGCCACTCTGGAAAATAGTTTGGCAGTTTCTTTGAGACTAAACATATGCTTACCATAAAATCCAGCAATCCCACTCCTTGTCATTTACCCAAATGAAATAAAAACCTACATTAACACAAAACTTGTACACAAACGTTTATAGCAACTCTATTCATAATTGCCAAAATGGAAACCCAAATGTCCCTCAACTGGGAAATGGATCCACTTTCGTATATACATATGCTGAAATACTACTCAACAATAAAAAAGGATAAACTAGGATGCACAGAAGAACAACATAGATGAATTCACAATAAGTGTGCTAAGTGAAAGAAACCAGACCCAAAAAGAGTACATACTGTATGATTCCATTTCTATAAAATTCTAGAAAATGCAAACTAATCTACAGTGACAAAAAGTAGATTAGTGGTTGTCTAGAGATGGGGGCTGGGAGGGAGGCAAGGAAGGGAGAGGGAAGGGTTACAGAGGGTCATGAGGAGACTTGGGTGTGACGGGAATACTTGATATCTTGATTGTGGTGGTAGCTTAATGGTATATACATATGTCAAAACTTATCAAAGGCTACACTTTAAATATGTGCAATTGATTGTATGTCAATTATACTTCCCTAAAGCTGTTTTTAAAAATGACTTGCCTCTTTGAACATGTTTGGATTCCTCTAGGATAAGTTATAACTTTCTCAGTTACAAACTGTGATGGTCAGTTTTATGTGCTAACTGGGCTAGGTGATGGTACTCAATTATTCAGTCAAACACTAATCTAGGTGTTGCTCTTAAGGTATTTTGTAGATGAGATTAACATCTACACTCAGTTGATTTTTTTGGAAAGGAGATTTTCCTGGATAACGTGGGAGAACCTGATCCCACCAGCTGAAATCCCTGAGGTTTCCCTAAAGAAGAGAGTCTACCTATGGACTGTAGTGTCAGCGCCTGCCTAAGAGTTTCCAGCCTGACCTTCTTTACAGCCTGACTTGTTTACCTAACCCCCACAATTGCATAAGCCCATTTCTTGCCATAAATCTAGATATAGATAGGTAGTAGATAGCTAGATAGCTAGATAGCTAGATAGCTAGATAGCTAGATAGCTAGATAGCTAGATAGCTAGATAGATAGATAGATAGATAGATAGATAGATAGATAGATAGATACTGATAGATAGGAAAGATATCCAAATGGTTGTTTCTCTAGTGGAACTCTGACTAGTACAAAAACCACCTGAGAAAATCTTGTGTCCCTTGAGAGTCATAGCTTCTTTTTGACCCAAAAGGGATCAACCAACATATTCATGAGGCACAGCTCCCAAAACCCCTGGGCAAATCCCAGGAGTTCAAAAGCTTATTGTGATAGAGGAGTCAATTGGGCAGGGCAGGCCAGCGCTCCCAGAAGAGTGTTCTGTCTTTCAGGGCATGCCTTAGATATATTAGTCCTCTCATGTTTTTTAAACTGTCTGCAACACATTGCAATATTATACAGCCACTTAAAATATGGTCTTTATCAACTGTCTCTAAAAGGAGACACAAAATCTCGTAACATTAATTGCGTCTAAGGAGGGGAACCCACTGGACAGAGGACAAGAATGGAAGGGAGAATTTTCACTTTTTGTATCTTTGGAATATTGAATCATGTGAATGTATCGCCTAGATCAGGGGTTGGCAAACTACAGTCCACAGGCCCAGTTTGGCCCACAATCTGTTTAAAGTTTTATTGGAACACATCCACACTCAATTGTTTCCTATGGCTACTTGCATGTTACAAAGGCAGTTCAGTAGTTGTGATGTAATTTTAGTCATAAAGACTAATATATTTACTATTTGACTCTTTACAGAAAAAAAAAGCCAATTCCAATCTAGATTTTTAAAAAATAGATAAGTAAACTGATTTAAAAAAGATGCCCCAAGAGAATTGAAAACATACGTCTACACAAAAACTTACCCATTAATGTTCAGACGCACTATTCACAATAGCTAAAAAGTGGAAACAACCCAACCCAAATATCGCTCAACTGATGAATAAACAAAATGTGATATAGCCTTACAATGGAACGTTACTTGGCCAGAAAAAGGAATGAAGTACTGATAAATGCCACAACACAGATGACCCTTGAAAATACGCTAAGTGAAAGGAGCCAGACACAAAAGGCCACATATTGTATGATTCCATTTATATGAAATGTCCAGAATAGGCAAATTTGAAGAGACAGGAAGTAGGTGAGTGGTTTCCAGGGGCTAGGAGGAAGGAGGAATGGAGAGCCACTGCTAATGAGTACAAAGTTTCTTTTGGGAGTGATGAAAATGTCCTGGAATTAGGTAGTGGTGATGGTTGCACAGTGCTTCCAACTATTGAAAACCACTGAATTATACACCCCCATCAAGCACAGGGCAGGGCATTCCACTAGAGCCTCAGCACCTATGAATGAATTAGTCCCCTCCACTTCAAACTAGAGTCAGATCTGGCCTGGGAGTCAGGAGACCGAGTTCTACATCCCAATTGTCCCAAACATCTATGTGACCTTAGATATGTTTCTTTCCCTGTATGGTCCTTAATTTCCTTCTCTGTAATACGGGTGCTATTTGGACAGGGAGGGAGAAGGCTGGTGTAACATGGTGTGAGAGGTGATTTAGGGGGTCTGACTGCCCAGGTTCTTTATTCTTTCCTCAAGCTTCGTTATCACTGACCTTAATCAGGGTCTTCACCATCATCATTTTCCAATTTCAAAGCACATGCTGTCATTTCATCCTCCCAACCACTCTTTAGGGTAGGTAGGTATTATCCTCATTTTACAGATGAAGAAAATTGAGCCTCAGAGAGGTCAAATGACTTGCCCAAAGTCATATACTAGGTAAGTGTTGGAGTTGGGACTCAGCCCCAGGTCTTCTGATTCTAGATTCCACACCACCACAGCTTTTGCACGTTTGGCCTCTTTCTCTGGAAAGCCCAAGACAGTAAGGTCCAGCAGCCTCACACGATACACCCAGAACAGGCAAATTTGAAGAGACAGGAAGTAGATGTGTGGTTTCCAGGGACTGGGAGGAAGGAGGAATGGAGAGCCACTGCAAATGAGTACAAAGTTTCTTTTGGGAGTGATGAAAATGTTCTGGAATTAGGTAGTGGTGATGGTTGCACAGCTCTTCCAACTACTGAAAACCAAACAAGGGAGGACAGGTACAGGGACCTGGGGTTCTTTTATCTTTTCTTCAGAACCTCTGTATTAGCACAGCAGCAATCTGTGCATAGGAGTATGTGTGTCCATTGGTGTGGACACCAAGCCCATTGCATCACAAGGACATACATACGGGTACACTTGACCTCTTCAACAGGTGATAGGTTATTCCTTGTTACCAGGGTGGTGAGGAGGCTGCCCCTTTAGTTCAGGGGAGACCCAAGAAGTCAAAACTCTGAGAGTCTGCTCTCTCTCTTTTACCCCTCATGAGATCTCAAAGAGGAAGGGGCAGCTCCTCATTCCTTAGGAGATGGTAGGAGTGAAGAGGAGAGGGACAGAATTATCCTCCGTGCCTTTCTAAAGCAGAGCCCAGGAAAGGGAACATCACTGGAATCAGGGAGTCACTCCTAAGCTCAGAGGTGGGCCTACATCTCAAGGAGTATCAGGGAGACCACTGCTGTCAAACCCACTTCCGTCCTTAGGAGTCACAGGGCCTGGCTCTTGTGGGCTTTGGCAAGTCATTCACCGTCTCCGATTGTTTATCCAAAAACAAGGCTGATAACTGCTGGGTCTAGCTCAAAGGGGTACTTGGAGGTTTTAGTGATATAAACTAACGCTTTAAAAATAAAATGTACTGGGGCCAGCCCGGTGGCTCAGGCGGTTAGAGCTCCATGCTCCTAACTCCGAAGGCTGTCGGTTCGATTCCCATATGGGCCAGTGGGCTCTCAACCACAAAGGTTGCCAGTTCGATTCCTCGAGTCCTGCAAGGGATGGTGGGCAGCGCCCCCTGCAACTAAGATTAAACACGGCACCTTGAGCTGAGCTGCTGCTGAGCTCCCGGATGGCTCAGTTGGTTGGAGTGTGTCCTCTCAACCACAAAGGTTGCCAGTTCGATTCCTCGACTCCCGCAAGGAATGGTGGGCTGCGCCCCCTGCAACTAGCAACAGGCAACTGGAACTGGAGCTGAGCTGCGCCCTCCACAACTGAGACTGAGGACAACTTGAAGCTGAACGGCACCCTCCACAACTAAGATTGAAAGGACAACAACTTGACTTGGAAAAAAAAAGTCCTGGAAGTACACACTGTTCCCCAATAAAGTCCTGTTCCCCTTCCCCAATTAAAAAAATAAAATAAATAAAATAAATAAATAAAATGTACTGTATATTCTTTCAATCTTCCATAGCTGGCCAGTGAGAAGGGCTAAGGCTTCAACACACTTGGGGAGTGACCCACTCACTCCTTTCTAGGCAGCAGGAAATACACAGGGCTTGGGGCAGCAAGGAGGGGTGAGGCCAAAGGCGGAAGTCTCCAAGGCCAAGCTGTCCTGGGGCAGAAGGGCTGCCCATGCTTGCTTCCACTTTTTGCATTTGACCAATTGACATTTATCAAGCATGTCCTACAGGACAGGTGTTGTTCTGTGTGCTTTAAGATAAAGCAGTGAAGAAGAGAAAAATGGCTCTACTTTCACAGAGCTTATGTTCTAGTTGTGGGAGACCAACAAGTAAACCAACAAATATGTTAAGCATTGGCAGGTGCTGTGAATTAAACCCGGTAAAGTTAATATGATTGGGGGGAGTTGCTATTTCCTATAGAATGTCAGCAGGCCGCTCTGATAAGAGGATGTTTGAGCAAAGAACTGAAGGAAATAAGTGGACTTTAGGGAAGTCACACCTTAGGCCTAGACTGGAGGACACTGGAGTTCTGGGGATAGATAGACATGTTGCCGATGGCAACAGACAATTTCCTACCATGTGGGTTTGGTTTGCCCCCTTAGATTCATTCTCCAGTCTTCTCTTTCCTACTCTGTTCCCTGGGGGTAGGACAGCTGACCCCTACCAACTGCATCCCTGGGTCAGTCTTGCCATCTGTCTTTCAGTTAGGTTCAGCCAAAAGGAGGCCCTGGAAGATTGGAGAACAGGTTATAAGAGAAGTGGGATATTGGCGCTACTACTCTCTGTCTGGCCAGTTCTGACAGTGGCTGCATTCCCGTGCCACAGTTGCCATCTGCCTTCCACAGCCCCTGTGACCCATGTCCCCATCCTGCCTCTCCTGGGTCCTCCAGGAAGCCCTCCAGATGAGCACTACATAGTACCTACCTGTGCAGGAACATGTCCATAGATGCCACCTGGACTGCCTCTCCCATCAGGGCAGGAAGAGGATGAGTTTTAGCCCTAGAGACACCCAACACAGACAAAGTGTGGACCATGGCCTCACTCTCCTGCAAGGCTCCAGTTCTGTCAAATTACTTATACCAGCAAAGGCAGAACAGAAGTTGGGGATCTAAAGTCCCTTGTCTTACTCCCTTAGGACCTACTGCCCCAGAAATACAGCCTCCTCCCCAAGATCCAACCCACCAACCTCCTACGTGAAGGAACCCTATCAACCTACCTGCAATAATCAATAGCTCATTGTCCAGTTTATTTCCTTGACAGTACGTTTCTCACTATGGGAAAAAGCTTATCAATGCATGTATCTGCTCTACCCAAACATACATGCCACAGAAGCACAGAACTTGCCTATCTCGTTCTCGTGTGAATAGCACCGTAGGCCCAAGTACACAAGAACTCGGTAAATGTTTTTGAGTGAATAACTGACAACAGAAATGAGTACAAAGCACCTCTGCTCCCTAACACCTCCTCAAGGATGTAGCCATAGGCCCAGACACCAACAGCTCAGGATCAGGTATGGGCATGCTCAGAAGTGTCTCAGTCCCGCTGACTTCTCCAGGTGTGTGGGGGTAGGAGCTCCCAAGTGGGACAACCCAGGAGTCAGAGAACCAGTCAGGTTCCACCAAGAGTTCCCGTCTTTCTGAAGAACCCCAGCTTTTCCATTTTGGAGTAGCGAGAACTTAGGACTTAGCTAATAGACACAGTCTCCAGTTCTTAGCGCAGCCTAGCATGAGGAGTATGAGGGCTGTGAGCTTTGGCCAAAGGTTCTAAGCCAAGCTCCTCTAGGTCCAGGACAGCAGCTGCAAACTGCCATCCTGGACCTGGAGCTGGAAATGGAGAAGGCAGAATCTGCTATACTGAAGACCCAAATGTGGCTCCCCTGGCCATCTCTACCAGGGAACCCAAGAAATCTTTTGGGTGAGTGCTGCCGGTTCGTTTTCCCCCAAGCCTAGGCCCTACAATGAAAACCTGATTGAGGCCAATCAGTATCTCTCTGCCGGGTCTTCTCTCTTCAGCCCCTATTCTACTCCTCCCTAAATACCCTCCACCCACCCATGTGTGGCACCACTGCCACTTAACCAACCCCTTTAGCCCCAAAGAAACCCAAACAGCTAGGAAGTGCATCAATCAACCTTTAATGTCCAAAAGAGGCATGGATGCAGAGCATAGGAGATGTGGCGGGGTCTGAGCCCCTGCTCCAGAAATGAGGAAGAAATGAACACAAACCAGACATTTCCAACTGGCCACACAAGTCTGGGAGGGCAGGAAAAAACACAGATTTTGACATTCATAAAAAGGTTTTGATACAGGGAACTCACTCACCATCCTAATCCCCACCCTCCCCTGTCAGCATCAAAAAGAAAGCTCAGCATATGCTAAAGGCTTGGGGAGGGGACATTCTCCTGCCTCCCCACCAGCCCCAAAGATGGAGTTGAAAAAAAATGAGCTGGATCCTAAACCCCCCCCGTGTCAACCATACACATGAGAGTTTTTAATGCAATTTACAGGAATCAGCAGCTCAATCAGCAACGACTCCCCCCACCCTACCCCCACCCCATCCCTGTTTGATTTGATCAACAGACACAATTTCCCCAGCGCTCTCCTTGGAATCTCCTCCCACTAGCGGTCCTGCTCATCTCCTGATACCTGGCTTCCTCGCTGCAAGACTGACCTCCAAAGTTCCTCCTAAGCCCCTCACTGCCCTGTATCACTTCCACCCTTATCTCCAGGAGGCTGCAACCGTCCACAAAGTCACTTTCCCTCTCCACCGAGAGCCAACTCCAGGGCAGATGGCAGCATGACCATCTCATTGTGGGCTGTCCTCCTAAAGCCTTCCTGGGACCAAACAGCCATAGGGCAAGCAGAGTATCTGGGCAAGATGGCTGAAGGGGGTGATACCTGTCTTCACCCCCAAAACAGACACCCCCAGAGGTTTTTAACAGAAAGGCCCATTTAAAACTAACTGTGCACCCTATCTACCAATATACCCTAGAGATTCCACACCATACTGCCCCTCCCTCCCCTCTACCCCAAACCAAGACACACACACACACATACACACACACACACAAACACACACATATACACAGAGAAGAATCAAGGGAGACATTGATTTGGTTTGATTGCTAAGACCTAACTAAGGAACTACAGTCACCAGAAATTCCCTTGCCAGCCAACTAATGGGCTGCTCTAAGAGAACTCCAGAGGAATGAGAAAACTGAGGGCTAAGCAGGGAGCACACAGAAGTAGAGAGGAAAGAATGGAAAGGAAACAAAACAAAAAAAATCAAGCTAATCCAACTTCAACATACTCCTAGCATGAGCTCTGGCAGGAAGAATAAAAGGTAATCCACAAAGACACTGCCCTTACTTAGAAACTCTCTGACAAAGACAGCAAGACAAATCTGCTCCCCACTCCCACACACCAAAGACAAACACGTCTCAGGGCCCCTTAAAGAATCCACCCTGCCCCAACCCCCCTCTGCCCCAAGCCGTGGAATCACAGTTCAGTGGAATATTCTCCCTGGTACTAGATCAGTCCCCCTGCCCTCTTTCTTATCCCTCTCTCCTTGCCAATTCTAACATTGCCCCCCTCCACCCAACCCCCCCGCAGCCTCCCTGGCCTTTCCAAAGCATCATCCACCACCAGGAAGAGGCAGCTGCACAGTTTTAGTTCCACCTCCAGAAACTGATTTCTTTTCCCCAGCCCTCCTAGTCTTATAGGCTTTTTTTGAGGGCTTTTTATTTTGTATAGGGAGAGAAAGAGTAAAGAGGGGGGGTGGGACAGATTTCCTAGTGCAATACAACCAAAAAAATTTTTTTAAGTTTTGAAAAATAAACATAAAGCAGCCTTCTTCCCCAGGCAACTAAACAGAAAGAAGTTTGGTTTTGTTTACTGCGACATACACATGAAATCGAGTATACAGTCCATGCAGTAGCACAGCCATTGGAGAGGACATCCTGATGCTGGCCCCAGTGCAAAACAGTCCCAGCAACGCCGCCTGCTTGCCATCGCTGCCGCCGCCACTGACACCTTCCCTGCGGCCACCTAGCCTGACTTGAAGAGGAGGATTGCAACTTGACCCAAGTAAAAATAGATGAAGTGCTTTGTCTCGTGTGTAACGTAGCTGCCAAAATTTCGGCCCACGATACAATGCCAGGTAGGATTATATTTCTTGTCAAATTCCTAAAAGAAGAAGAAAAGGGAGAAGACAGGTGATTAGGACAGCTGGAGGATGAAAAATCAGAATGGAAGTCTGATTAGTTATCACCCCCAGCCCATGGCCTCAGCTCCCCGAACCTCAGGAGCTCAGGTTCTGAGGCTGGCTAGGACACTCCTTCCTTCATTAATAATGTAACACCACAAAGGCTCCATTATTTCTCTCGAGCACTTTACACCCTGATCATCTCTCCTCCCTCTAGCTACCCTATTCCACAGCCCACCCTGAGAGTCTTCAGCAAGGGAGAGAAGCCAGTGGAATAAAGGACCACTCCAGTGTCACACAGCACAAGTAAAACAGGAGCAAGCCTTGCTGACTCGCCACCCACTGCCTCCCACGTTACTAAACCAGCATTTCTAAATGCCAAAAGCCAAGACGCTAAAGTAAAATGGGGACCAACGTGAGGAGACCCAGGAAACAGTTCTGTGTACGTCACATTAATGGCACTCCTGTGTGCCCCCAATGTGGGGTGTGAGCATTGGAATAAGGACCTCAGCCATGAGATCAAGGCAATTCCCTCACTTTCTTCAGGGGCACGAGTTCAGCATCAAAGCCACCTAGGAAAACCTTGTGACTTAATCAGACAGGCAGCTCCCTGTCACCCCGGGGACGCAGCAGGAAACAGATGGCTCAGTTCTAGATGCATCCTGCCATAGCTGTGAAAGGGCAATCACCCTCCACCATAGGACCAGCAATACTGCCAATCTTGGGGCTCTGTCCCCCAAGTGCTCAACATACAACTTGTCTGGCTTCCTCACAGCTCCTGTACCACATGATTCCAAGAGGCATTAGGGAACAGTGGAAAGGGCATGCATCACCAAACCCAGCTTTAATCCTGACTCAAGATTCTATAACATAGGAGAGCCATTTCACCCATCAGCAAAATAAGAAAACTGGACTAGATATAATCTAAGGATTCCCCTGGCTCTGAGGGTCCCATGAATCTCTCCCCAGACAGGACAGCAAGGCCATCATTCAGCAAGGAGCCATGGGCACCCCCAGGAGCTTTACTGGCTCTGTACCCCTTGGCTTCACACACAGAAAGTCTCTCAGGACTCCAGAGCTCCCTCTTCTCATCCCACTCACCTTGGTAGGAAAGCAGAGTTCTGTAAAACTCAGATACCCTATCACCTCTATGGACCAGAATGACACAACCCCTAGGCATCCTTCTTGGGATACCATAGCTGAGACTATTAAAGACTGGGACAATGCCACCAATGGACATGGATCCTGACAGGGAATCAGGGGCCCTGCGTAACAATTCTCTAGCTCAGCTGATTCCTCACCATGTTAACCATATCCATTCACCCATTCATTCAGGAATTTTTCAGGGACTAATAAACCCATGGCCCCATTACTGCTTATCCATTTTTTAAAAATTATATATTCAAACCCACCCTTTTCTTAAGAAGGTGGGGGAGAAGGGCATGGTGCAGTACCTGAGTCCTTCTAAAAATAAAGAAATAAAAAAAAATAAAGATTATTGTAGGGAGATCCCACTTTAAAGGATGAAGTTCCCTGAAAATTTGTATTTGACCTTATATTATCCATTCAAATATCCTTGATACTCATTTTGAATAGTTCTAAATTGGGCCAGTTATACTGAAACCTGAAGCTTCTCTCCCCGATCCCTTGCAGTGACATTTATTGTAAACACACACACACACACACACACACACACACACACACACACACACACACCAGCAGAGTTCCTATTAACAATTCCTAAGACAAATGCTTTGGCAATTAAGAATCACTCCTTCATTTGTCTGCGTTGCAAGTTCCTAAGGTTTTGTTTGCGTGTTTGTTTTTTTGCATGAGGTACACCTGCTTTCCTACGGCCCCAGCCCCAGCCCCTCGCCCCTCCCCGTGCTGGCCACCAGCCGCAGCTCCCCCAGCTCACCTTCTTGATATAGGCAGCGATGTCCTTCTCTATGTTGTACTTCTCCATGGCCTGTGTGGCGCAGTCAACGGCATCCTGTTGCATGTCCTCAGACATGTCTGCGTTCTTGATCACTGCCTTCCGGTCAGACATTGTGACACTGCAGAAGAAGCAAAGAGGTGAGGCTGACAACTCCATGCTCTGAGCAATGAACATTAGCAACTGGCTGTGGGCCTTAGTGAAAGAGGGGAGTACAGAAGGTGAGGGCAACAGAAAACAGAAAACACAGAGGAGAGGCAATAGGAAAAAGCTTAGCTAAGCTTTTAGCAGAGATGTGGTCCCCAAGCCAGGGAAACAAGGTAAATAGTAATAAAGATATAAAAAGCTATCAGTTTTTATCATTTGTAAAGTGAGGTTTTTCCCAACTCTAAATTTATCTTTTTCTGATATTTTAAATAGCACCAATAGCCAAGATACTACAATATATCACATACTAGCTGTGTCTTTGGGCAAATTACCTAACTTTTGTGTTTTCATGCCATCACCTTAAAATGGGGACTGCAGTGTTATCCTGAGGGTAAACCAGGTGGCATGACACCTGAACACACTAAGCCCTTGATTTAATGACCATTATTACATCATTAGTATCACAGTGGAGAGGTGACAGAGTAGGAATCAGCAGGCCTAGCTTACGGTCTTGACTATGAACTCTTGTGGCTTTGGAGAAGTCACTTAGTCTTTCTCCGTTTAATTACTTCCATTGTAGCAATGAGGATAGCTCTCTATCAGGAGTTGTTATAAGGATTAATTAAAATTATATGAAAACATCTGCAAACAAAAAGTCTATACAGGGTTCTGTCCCATTGGCTAGATTCAGCCCACCACCTTTTTTTCAATCCCACCTATTTTTGTAAAGAAAGGAACATGCTACGATGGCAGAATTGAGTAGTTGCAAGAGACTACATGGCCTATAAAGCCTAAAATATTTACTCTCTGGCCCTTTACAGATAAAGGTTGCCAACCCCTAGGCTACCAATGCCCAGTGGTGACTGAGACAACAAAAGGTGAAGAATTATTATTTTAACAGCCTGTTTCATATCAATGCTAGCTAAACCAAGGTATTCCTCCTATAGCAACCAGAGTTCTGGGGTAGACCTTGCATGGGCCCGTCCTAGGATGACAGAAAACCCAACAGGGCTGGCCAGAACCTGCCTGGCAGTCTGCAGCATGTAAGTAAGGGTGCAATGCAGGAATAGAGGCGAAGAGCTGCAAAATCCTGTCCTCTGTTCTTGACCACAGTCCTGTCTCACAGAGCAGTAACAATCCACCCCCTATCACGTCCCACCCCAAGCACCACTCCGGGGCTCAGCCCAGTGAACAAAAGATGCTGTCATTCCAGCCCTGATCCAGTCTGATACAAGGCTACACGGGTTCTGCCTGCTCAAGGAGAGAGCTCCCTGTTATGATTCCAGGCCACCCTGACTTCAGTCCATACTAGCCTGTGGACTGGGTAGGCTGAAAGGGAAACAGAACTCATGATTACTCCTTTCGGCTGTACCAGATGCAAAAAATGCATGCACGCCAGCTGGCAGTTGGGCAGCACCTTTGTCTGGCAATATCAAACTAAGCAGGGCTGGTTCCACTTCAGCAAAGGCTGACAGAACAACGGGTCAGTGGACCAGTACCCTCTGGCCCCACAACCCCTGACAGGAAAAGTCACAGCCTCAAGCTATTTCTGTGAGCACTGCCTGGTGCTGAGGAAAGGTCAGGGGAACCCTGTTCAAGGCCAGACTAGCTTTATGACCTTGAGCAAATCATCTTTTTAAAAACCCATGATTTTTAAATAACATAAATGAGGCAGCTTCATGAATTTGAGCAAAGGTACAAGAGCATCACAGGGAAAATGTGCTGATGTTATATGGGTCTTCATACGCGAAGAAAACTAGTGTTACCTGGTGGCCTGTTCCAGCTCACCACTCAGAAAGGGGAACTTTTTATAAACCCAAGGGTGGGGGTGGGACCAAGTTACAAACAGTGAAGTTCAAGTGTGAAATTAGCACCTGTTTTCCCAGCAAGCTCACCTGCTCCACTGCCTCATCCCCAAAGTTTAAAGGAACAACTTTATCACAGTAATTAAAAGCCACCTTACTCTCCAGGAGAGAGCCTGCAGTTACGTAACATTGGTCTTGTGACTACAATGCCACGATTCTTCACCCTTGGCCCCCCAGGCGTCGGAGAGGTGAAGCCTAGCCCCGGTCTCCCCTGTCCAAGGTGCCAGTGAGAAAAGAATAGGGAGGTGCCCAGCCTAGGCCCTCCCTCCTGGGAAAAAGAGCAAGGAACCTGGGCCTCCAGACAGAAGGATGACCAAAGCGCCCCAGGCCGGCTGCCTCAGTCACGAGCCAGGAACTCCTTTGAAAAGCGAAAAGGGCCCCAGGACAGCTCCCCATCTTCTATCCCCGGTTTTGGACCAGAAAAAGGCTAAGCACCCAATGACACGGACCGCCCTCCGCAGCCCTCAACACACACAAACGCTTGTATTTCCTCCCTTCAGATCTCCGAAGAGGCCGTAGCCCCTCCGCCATCCCATCACCCAGGAGGCAAGCACCTGGGGAAGGAGAAAGCATCCTTCTCCCCACCTCCGCCCCGGCCGGTCAGCCGCCCTCTCCCGAGGAGCACTGGGGTGACTGGGCGTCCTCGCCGCAGAAAGGACGCCCCAGAGGGTGGCGGCGGCGGTGGCGGCGGTGGCAGGAGGAGCCGCGTCACGCCCGAGCCCTCTCCACCCCACCCCCTCGGCCCCAAACACCAGAGGCCTCCACGCAGCGCAGGGAGACTCCCCCAGGGAACAAGCGCGACACCTGCGCAGCCCGGGGCTTCCAGCCGGGCCCCGGAGGTCGAGAGGGCACAGGGTGGCGCAGCTCCGAGGAGGGACGCCGGGGGCGTCACGCC
The DNA here is from genome assembly GCF_057876585.1 of Rhinolophus sinicus. Lineage (NCBI taxonomy): Eukaryota > Metazoa > Chordata > Mammalia > Chiroptera > Rhinolophidae > Rhinolophus > Rhinolophus sinicus. The sequence goes on from NC_142512.1 coordinate 30,073,911, forward strand.
AAAGCCAGCCCTGCTGCCGGCCCCGCGTGCGGCGAGGAGGCCGCAGGGGCAGCGAGAGGAGGGCCCCACGCAACCGGCGCCGGGCCGCCGCTCCGGGGACGCCCCCCACCGCTCACCTTCACGCAGGCGAGTCCGCGCGGGGCCCCGGGGGAGCAGCGATGGCCTGAGGCAGGGCGCGGGCAGGGGCGGTGTCCCCTCGGCTCCTCCTGCAGCAGCCGCCGCCGCCGCGGTGTCCGGCTCCCGCAGCCCCCGGCCGAGCGCTCGCCGCCGCTGTCCGCCCTTCGAGCTTCCTCGGCCGCCCGCACTCCTCCTCGCGCCCGCCGGCCCGCCCGCCTGGTTCGCGATAGCGCCTCGCAGCTCCGCTCTGCTCTGCCGCTGAGAGCTACCGACGCGCAGCCCCCCCTGAAATAGCGCCCCGCCCCCGCCCCCCCGTCGCGCGCGCCGCCGTCCGCGCTCCCCATTGGCTGTGTCCGCCAGGCCCCGCACTGCGGGCTTCTCCCCGCGCCGCTCTCGCCCCACATCTTGTTTCCTCCCACAATGCCTCGGGGCAGAGAGAGGGGGTGGGGAGGAGGGGGTTGGAAAGGGTAGGGGGAGGGAGATGTGGCCTTAAGAAAAAAAGAAGAGGAATGCAGACCCTTCTACCCAGGGTTGGAGAGGCCCTGCCTAAAAAGGAATAAAGAGGTGCGGCTCAAAGAGAGGGAGAGAGGGAGGGGCTAAAGACCCCAGTCCCAGAAAGAATAAAGAAAGAGGGGGATGGAGATTTCAGACCCAAGGAGCTGATGGGGAAGAGGTAGAGATCCTAACTTTAGGGAGAAGAAGGGGAAGGGGAAGTCATCAGTCTCAAATGAAAAGACAGGATCCCTTCCCTCCCCCCATATCTGTGGGAAGGAGAGGAACAGTCAGCCCTTCGGAGAGGTAAAAGTCCAGCAGCCCCAGGGCCCTTCCCTTCACTTTCTGGGAAGGTCCCCTCCCCATGCAGCTCATACCCCCCTCCACCCCCCCACCCCCCCACCAGTCTCTAGGCCACACACAGGACCTAAACTCCCAGCTGGGGGCCCCAGCTGCTGTTTATGTTCAAGAGCAATGGAGGCAGACCCAAAGCACAATTGTGAGAAGAGAGGTTTGTCTTTGGTACAGAGGCCCCTGTGAGAGTAAGCCGGTTCTGGTTAGTAGGTCCCTACCTGTCTGGTTAGACAGGACTGGAGGGGGAGTGAACAAAACCCCCTGGAGGTGGGAACCGCAGCATGTCAGAGCTGTGAGGAGCCGTAAAATTCACCTCATCCATATTCCTCACCTTATAAAGGAGAACCAAGGTACAGAGAGGGGAGAACCCTTGCCAAGTCAGCACAGGTCAGGCCTGGACGTGGCTTCTAGGCAGAAAAGTGGTGCTTCTAGGCACCAACCCCTCTGCTAGCTGAAGAGGCTGTTTGTGAGCATGCGTGTAAATGCATGTGCACCCTGGGAGAGTGCCTGCCCTCCACTCCATCCCCACCCACTGCCAGAGATCAGGAAACATCTGTTTTTTTCTTCCCCTCTGTTTCACAAAGGAAGTGTCTACCTAAAGGAGTGGGCTGTTGAGAGCCAAGCATTTGGGCCACACAGTGAGGGTTAAGCAGCTCCCATTCCCATTATTTTCCCTTCACTGTCCCAAACCATAGTTAGGAAGTCAGACTGGCTTTGGCCCTGGCCTGCTCTGGTTTGGAACATCATTATTTAGTGTTCATTATATGTCAGGGGAAACTTGGAAAATCATCCCCTCCCACTTCTGCTTTCCACAGCTCTCATCTCCCAGCCTCAATCAGGATGTCAGAGAAAGAGGCAAGGCCTGAGGTATCTCCTTACAGCAAGGATATTCTGATGTCAGCCTCTGTGTGAGTGAGTGGGGGGCACATGTGGGGAGGAAGGGAGGAGAAGGATGCTTTATCCACTTAGGGCTTGCGGAGAGTTAATCTCATGGACTACTGGAAGAAGAACTGGTACCCTCTTCCTCCGATGATGATTAGCTTCCAGCCCCTTCTATGACCTGAAGGTCAGAAACACCGTGTTTGGTTGGGCAAGTGGTTGATTGTACAAAGGCAGTCGGCCTTAGGAGCAATATACAGCCTGCACTCCACTTGCGAAGCTGTGTGCTCTGATACAGGCCAGCATCCACCCAAAAGATGTGTGCCTTTTTCGAGCATGCATAAGGACCACTATGAACTGGTGGTGGTCCTTCCAAAGCCATGCAGCCAGGGTACAAATCCTCCCTCTTCCTGGCCCCCTTCCCTATAGTAGAGTAGGGCAAGAATTTAGTCATTCCTAGTCCTGGGCTGTGGTGGGGTGGAGGTAGGGACACCTACCTTAGTTGAAGAGAATTTCAACTAACAGTCAGAACCAAGACTTTTGATTTTTAAGAAATAAAGTTGTCAGTGTGTGTGTGTGAAATGTGTGTGAACAAGACTAAACTCTAGGCTATCAGGGAGACTTGTTAATAACAGTACGGTTTATAGATAAGAGTTAATATTTATAGAGCCCTCACTGTGTGCCAGGCTCTATTCTGAGTGTTTTAAATGTATGCACTATTGTATTTAATCTCTGAAACAATCACAGTGAGTATATTACTATTCCCCTGTACAGAGGAAACTGCTGCTTAGAGAAATTCAGTAATTTGCCCAAGAGTACCCAGCTTGTCAGTGGCAGGATTCAAGCCCAGGCTGTCTACTCAGCCACTCCACTCTCCAGTCTCCTAACAGAAAAGAAAAAAGTGTAAACCATGGGTTCAGCACTCCATCTAAATCATACCAGCATTTCCTAAGTTTATCTGACTCCAAAACCCTTTTTTATCCAAATACTTATTAACATCTCCAGGAACTACTATTCCACAGGACACAGTTTGGGAAACTTGTGCTATACTAATTAGTGCTATTTATGTAAAATGCTTAACTGTTTAGGATAATTACTATGCAACATAGTAACTGTAGTAATTACTATGTCAGCTAACTTGGTACATGTTTTTATTTGATGCCACTACACATTCGTGATTGCCCAGTTTTCTGTTGCCCAGCTAGCTGAACCGTATCTTCAGATTTAAAAATCCAAGGGGACTTTTGTTTTTGTGTCATCTGTGGCCCCTTACCCGCTGTCTACTTCTTTAGCTTAAGGATTCCCCAGGGCACTGTGCTTCAGTCATTGCTCAATTTGAGTAGTTTCATCCATATGTATGGCTTTTACCATGATCGGGGCCCTGGTAGCCCTCCTAAATCCCAGATCTCTCTGCTGTGGGTATCGCGTAGATTCTTCAGACTATTCACATATGCACATATAAACCCTGGCCCTGAAGACCATTGGCCATGGAGCCAGAATGCCTGGATTCTCTCTGTTTTTCACCACTCTACCAGCTGTGCAGATCCGGCCAAGCCATTCAACATCTCAAAGTTTCATTTTCCTCATCTATAAATCGAGAATAAGATCTACCTCTTAGAGTTGTGAGAAAATGCATGAAAAATTCTTGGCGCAATGCCTGGTCCATATAAGTGATTAATAAGAGTTAGCCATCATCAACATCTCTCTTCCAGACTTGTTTCCCTTCCCTGTATTTCTTATCTCAGTTCATGACCCCATTATTCACCCAGTCACCAAGTTAGAAACCTGCGAGCCCCACTGGATTCCCTTACCTACCACATCTCCATCACTCACCTACTGGCTATTTCTCCAGTTCATGTCTCCTTTCATTATAAGTGCCTCATTCTCATTACGAATGCCTTGCATCAGGCACTCATCATGTCTTCCCATTGGTTCCCTGCTCCCATTCTTGGCTCCTTTTCTCCAAATCCATACTGCAGTGATTTATCTAAAATGCAAACATCCCAGGCACCTCTCTCTCTCTCTTTCTCTCTCTCTCTCATACACACACACACCACCTCTCTGCCTAATCTCCCCACACTTCTCATATCCGTCTTCAATCTCTAGTAATACCATGAACTGCCTGTGGTTCCCCCCACACCCAGGTCCTTTGTCCATGTGGTTCTCCAGCCTGTGAGGCTGTGGCTTTCTTTCCTCGCTAACTCCTTTGTTTGAATATCCTCTACAAAGCCTTCCCTGAATCCTAGGTGGGATGCGTAGCCCTCTTTGGTGCTTTGGTACATCCGAGGCTTATCACTGACCACATTTTATTAAACTTGTCAATCTTATGTTTGTCTGTAGTTCCTTGCAGACAGGGATCACACCTTTATTTATGTGTGGGCTGCAGAACTTAGCACAGTTCCTGGAACATGGGAAGTTCTCTGTAAGTGTTGGTTAAACTAATCATGCCCATTAATAGCTGAAAAATACAGCTTGGAAAGACACACTGTTTCTTCCTCCACCCAAAGAACCATGGCCAGGCTCTTCTATCTCTCTAGAACCAGCAATGAATGCTATTTACACTGGGCCCTTCCTGCCTAGAGCTCAGTTGCTAGCTAAGGTAAATCATTGTCAGCCCTGGGTAAAGTCCAGGCCTGATTTCTCAATTGATTTCCTCCTCACACTTGCCACTGGATATTTGGCTGATATCCTGACACCTGATAAAGACAACCAAGGGCTCTCCCATCCCAGCTGATTGCGTCACCCAGAAGTAAGACCATGGCAGTGACAGGGTTCATTTCATCAAGCCCGTTAGCTTTTGACTTGCTTCAAGAGCTCCAGGAGGATAGAGACTCCCATTGCAGTGCAAACCCTGGTGCCAGTCCCCTCTGCCAAGTACCCAATGGGAAAAACCTAAGGAAGAAAGCATTATGACTAGAACTACTGGAATCTGCCCCAATTCCTTGCTGATTTCTTGGGTGGCCTGGAAAGACATATTTCCCTAGGCCACCATTTACCAAGCCCCAAATATTGCTGCTCCTCCCCTGAAACCTGGAGGAGCCAGCCACGGTCAACCATGTGACTGGGAGCTAGTGAGAAAAGCACTGGACTGGGAGTCAGAGGAAAAGTCCTAAAGCCCAATGTGGCTCTAGTCAAGTCATTTCACCTCTCAGAATCTGCATTTCTTCATCTAGAAAATGTAGGAATGGATAATCTATAAGGTCCCTGTCAGCCCCCTATGACTCTTTGATTTCAATACCCCCTACTGTGTTTCCCCGAAAATAAGACCTAGCTGCCATCAGCTCTAATGCATCTTGGAGTCACAAGTCCACCTTTTAACTCGGTCTCATATTAATTTTTGCTCCAAAAGACGCATTCGAGCTGATGGTCTGGCTAGGTCTTATTTTCAGGGAAACACAGTATCACAAAGGGTACCTTCCCTGTGAGTCAGAGAAATATTAGTTAGACATTTATACCCCTCACAAAGTGATTACCCCCCGCCCCCAATCTACTACCCCTCTGACATTGTACATAGCTGTTACAATTCCATTGAGTCTATTCCCTATGCTGTACTCCATATCCCGTGACTATATATATATATATATATATATATATATATATATATATATAGTAAATTATAGTTGACATACAATATTATTCAGCTTCAGCTTCAGGTGTACAGCACAACGGTCAGGCATCTATACCATCCATGGAGTTGTCTCCCTAATAAGACAAGTGCCTGTCTGACACCGTACAAAATCTTTACAACATTATTGATTATAGTCCCCAAACTGTCTTTCATATCCCCCTGGCAATCTTGTGGTTACCAATTTGTGCTTTCTAATCCTCTCACCTTCTACCTTATTCCCACCCCCTTCCCATCTAGCAACCCTCAGTTTTTCTCTATACCTCTGAAACTGTTTCTGATTTGTTTGTTCGTTTCTTCTATTTTTCAGATTCCACATATAAGTGAGATCATATGGTATTTGTCTTTCTCCATCTGACATACTTCACTTAGCATAATGTTCTCTAGGTCCATTTATATCGTTGCAAATGGTAAGATTTCATTCTTCTTTATAGCCGAGTAATACTCCATTGTATGAATGTACCACAATTTCTTAATCCAGTCATCTACTGATGGGCTTTGGTTGTTTCCACGTCTTGGCTATTGTGTGTATTTTCACTTTCCTGATGATAACCTTTGAAGCACAAAAGTTTTTAATTTTGATGAAGACCAATTTGTCTGTTTTTCTTTTTGTCATTTATACTTTTGATGGCATATCCAAGAAATCACTGTCTAACCCAAGATCACAAAGATTTACTCCTATGTTTTTCTTCTGCGAAATTATCTATTTTTGGTTAATATCTATCTGCTAAATTATCTATTTTTGGTTAATTGTTGTGTATGGTGTGAAGTAGGATCTAACTTCATTGTTTTGCATGTGAATATTCAATTATCCCACATCATTAGTTGAAAAGACTATTCTTTCACCACTAAATTGTCTTGATACCCTTCTCAAAGATCAACTGACCATGAATATATGAATTTATTTCTGGACCCCCACTTCTATTCCATTGATCTATAGTTATGATCCATGAACATAGAATTTCTTCCCATTTATTTAGGTCTTGTTTAATTTCTTTCACTAATATGTTATGTTTTTCAGTGTACATGTCTTGCACTTCTTTTGATAAATATATTCCTAAGTGTTTCATTATTTTTGATATTATAAATTGAACTGTTTTCTTAATTTCATATTCCTATTGTTCAATGTTAGTGTATAAAAATGCATTTGACTTTTTTATATTGTAGTTTGTATTTTGCAACCTTGCTGATCTCATTCATTAATCCCTAAGTGTGTGTGTGTGTGTGTGTGTGTGTGTGTGTGTGTGTGTTTTAGAATTTTCTATATACAAGATCATATCATCTATGAATATTTTTACTTCTGTCCAATATGGGTGCCTTTTATTCATTTTACTTGCCTAGTTGTCCTGGCAAGAATCTTCAGTATAGTGTTGAAAACATCTTTGTCTTGTTCCTGATCTTAGGGGAAAGCTTTCAGTCTTTCACCACTAAGTCTAATGTTAGATGTGGGGTTTTTGTAGATGCTCTTTATACTACTTTGTTGAATGTTTTTTATTGTGAAAAGGTATTGAATTTTTTCAAATATTTGTTTGGCATCTATTGAGATGATCATGTGGTTTTGGTCCATTATTCTATTAATATGGTGTATTACATTGATTTTCAAATATTAAACCAATTTTACCTTCCTGGGATAAGTCACATTTGTTAATGATGTATAATCCTTTTTATATGTTGCTGGGCTCATTTTGCTCGTAGTTTGTTGAGGATTTTTGCATCTATATTTCTAAGGATATTGACACATAATTTTCTTGTCTTTGCCTGGTTTGGCTATCTGGATAGTACCGGGTAGTACGTGGAATGAGTTGGAAAGTGTCCCCTCCTATTTTATATTTTGGAAGAGTATGAAGGATCGATATTAATTCTTTGAACATTTTGTATAAGCCATCTGGGCCTGGAATTTTTTCTGTGGGAAGTTTTTAAAATACTAACGTAATTTTCACTTCTTTTAGGTCTATTCAGATTACTTACTTCTTGAAGTAGTTTCAGAAGTTGGTGTCTCTCTAACAATCTGTCCATTTTATCTAGGTTATCTAGTTTGATAGCATTAAATAGTATAGTTGTTCATAGTGTTCCTTTATAATCCTTGTTGTTTCTCTAAGGTCTGTACTAATGTCTCGTCTTTCATTCCTCATTTTAACAACTTAAGTCTTTTTTTTCTTGATCACTCTAGCTAAAGATTTGTCAATTTTGTTCATCTCTTCAAAGCACCAACTTTCAATTTCATTAATTTTTTCCTATTGCTTTTGTCTATTGCACTCAGGTGATATAAGCTGCTTGGGTCAGGGGAAGCTCAGACTGGAACTATTTCTCTAAGCATCTGGATTCAAGCTCAACTCCTTGTCTATTTCACTCTAAATCAGGGCTCTCTCTATATATATTAGTGTCTCCATCATCCTCATGACTCTTGGAGTGATAGGACAATAAAGATAGAGACTACACTGTTACTTGGGGGGCTGTGAGAGACAACAATTCCATTAAATCCATAAACATTTCTTAAATCTGTAACAAGCTCTGAGGAAGGTACTAAGGGGAACAGGGATGAGTAGCCAGAAGCAGCCTCCGACTTTTCCAAGCTCCCAGTCTAGTTGGGGAGACACACATGTACTCAACCAACTTTAACGCAGGCCAGACTACAATGAGAGCTATGATTGACAGTAAGCACATGGGAAATGGGATTGGGGGCATTTAATCTGTCTGGAAGAGTCAGGGAATAGAAGAGTTGGTATTTGAGATAAGTCTTGAAGCATGGTAGGATGGTAGGATTCAGGGGAAAAGGGAAGGAGGGAAGATTCTTCAGTCAGAGAGAAGCACACAAGCCAAGGCAGGGAATGGTAGGAAGCCAGGCCTGGCAGGGACAGAGTGTGCTGGGGAAGGGAACAGCCTGGACGGAACAGCTAGAGCCAGACTTTGGAGGGGCCTAAAGGATGTGCTAAGAAACTAGAACTTTAAGAAACTTGGGGCCCCATAAAGGGCACTGAACAGGAGGATGACATGACCAGCCTATGTAGGAATTTGGGGCTGCAACAGAAACCTAAGTTGGTTTATTCAGGCTCTCTGGTGCCATCCACATCCATAGTAGAAGCAGCAGAGACAGCTGCCTTTGCTCTTGTTGATCACCCCTCACTGGGACTCTCTCCTCCCTAAGTTTCCATGGCATAGCACTTCTCTGATTTCCTTCCTACCTCTCTGCATGCTTTAGCAGGTTCCTCTCCTCAGCCCATTCTAAGTGTTGGTTTTCTTTAGAGTTCTGTTCTAGATCCTTTCTCTTTCTCACCAGACCCTTGTCCCTTGGAAAGCTCACATGTTGCCATGGTTTCAATGACTAGCAATGGATTGGGAACTCCCAAATCTGTATGTAGCTTTCTCAGACCTCTCTCCTTTTTAGACCCATCAGATCTAACTGTACATTGCACATCTCCATTTAGGTGCTATATTCATTACAATTAGGTCCAGCTGTGAGTAGAAGGAAAACCCCAAGCAAAACAACCCAAACAAGATAGGAATTTATTTCTCTTTTAGAGAAAAGGAGTCCAGAGGTGCTAAGTCCAGGCCTGGTATGAAAACCTGGGAGTCAGATCTCTGAAATCTGTCCCTTTATGGAAGAGTACTACTCTATCTCCAAGCCACCAATCCTCCCCTAGGTCAACTACAACAGCTTTGTCATTCTTGCTCCTCTCAAATGTATTCTGTACATCTACAATGTCCAACATGGTAGCCACGAAACACATGTGGCTACTGAGCACTCAAAAAGTGGCTAGTCCAAATTGAGATGCACTGTAAGTGTAAATACACGCTGGATTTCAATGGCTTAATAGGAAAAAAAATGTAAACTATCTTAATATTTCTCTATTGATATGTTAAACGATAATATTTTGATGTATTAAATAAAACATTATTTCAAATTAATTTCACCTGTTTCTTTTTACATTTTTAGTGTGGCTACAAGAAATTTTCAAATTACACATGTGGCTCACCTTTCTAGTTCTCATTGTTTCTATTGAACAGCACTGCTCCCCACAAAAGCAAAAATGATCTTTCTAAAACACAAATCTGAACATGTCACCTGGCTTCTTAAAACGTTTCAGTGGCTTATTGTCTTTAGGATGGAGTTCATGCCCCTCAATATGGTTTTCAAGCCCTCCCTGTCCCGTTCCCAGCCTCGCCCTCCAGCCTCATCTTTCACAACCTCCTCCATCCGTCTGCCCCCTGCACACTACGCTCCAGTCCTACACACTTCTTTCAGTTCCTTACATGTACCAGGTGCGCTCTAACCCCTGGCCCTTCACATGTGCTCTTCCCTGTGCCCGGAACACTGCTTCCGCTCTTGGGTGGCTTAATGCTCCACTCATCTTTCCAGCCTCAGCTTAGATGTGTCTCTTCCCTGGGAGGCCTTCCCAGCTACCCTGCTTCTCTGAGTTCCCATTACTTCTCTATCCTGACCTCACCCCACCCCACCTCCGGATAACAGTGTGCCAACTAACTATGTCCTTCTCCAGACTGGTTGGAATCTTGCCTCATGTTCTGGGGATACTGTGGTATCCCCAGCACCTAGAACAAAGGCTGGTACATGGTCCGTAGTCAACAAGTATTTACTGAATCAATGAATGACTTACCCCAAAGCCAGATAAACTTTCAATGGAGGGCCAGACTAGATGACTTCTAAGTCTTAAAGAAATGGCTACGCAGTGACCCTTATGTTCCCAGTTTGGGAGGTGAGGCACAGGGAAATGCACAGCATGTTACTGGTCTTCAGTCCTGCTCTAGGCCTCATAAGCCCATTGATGGAGACCCAGGCCACCACTGTCTCTTCCTTCTCCCCAGGAAGCACAAATGGCACTGACTGTCCTCCCAGGAAAGCTCCCTGGCAGGTGCCCCAACATTTTCAGAAAGGGCCATATTGAAGATTCTCACCAGAGATGAGCTTCCTCCTGAGTGGGGGTGGGGTAGGGGGGGTTGAAACGGGGAAGGCAGGGAGGAGGGTGCTTCTGAGTTGCTCTTTACCCAGCACCAGGAGAATTGATGTGCTTGTTGGTAATGGAGTGTGAGCCTCTCTGTGGAGGTTTCCTTTTAGGAGACAGGAGGTGAAGGTGATGGGGGAATGGGGACCCAGAGCTGAATGAAGACAGGAAAGAATTTGGAGTCAGGAAGACAGAGAGGGGTCCCTGGGGCTCCATTGCTGACTTACTGTGTGACCCAAGTCACTTAACCTCTCTGGGCCTCAATTCCTCATCTATTATCAAAAGAGTCTGCTTTCTGCCTATCTGGAGGGGCTGTTGTGAGAATGGAAGGCAATAATGGATGTAAATGGGCTTTGAAAATAGAAGTATCAGAGTAAAAGTACCGTGCAAAGACAAGGTTTTTAGGCTATTGTTCTGTTTGGGCAGGAGATGACCATATTGTGGGAATGAGGCTGGGAGTGGTGGGTGGGAACCCACCTTCTCGCAACAAAAGTGGCAGTGCTGGAACCCTTCCCCCCAGCCATAACCCAGTAGCCTGATTTACCTGTTCTAAACTTGCACCAGAGAAGCTGAGTCCTGAACAGAGCCTTGAAAAAAGTGGGCCCAGCTCGGAATCTCAGGGTCCTGAAAGGAGTGGAGTCCCATTTTGGCCCCCTCACTGCTTCTGAGATACCCAGGTGAGCCTGAAAACATGCACACACAAACACACACCCTTCCCTGTTAATACCCACACCCCAGGTCCTCTACCCAGGTCCTTGCACCTTAGAGCCTCCCGTGACCCTTTCTCAACTTGGAAGGGCTGTCAGTGGATTGACACTGCCCTTCACCCAGCTAGAGACCACGCTGCTGGGGGCTCCTCCATGTGGAGTCGCTGATCCCAAAAGCGTCCAGCATAGAAAGGGTAGCTAGATTTTCCTCATTCCTATTGAAGTGGGTCCTGAAGTTGGGATGCACGCTGAGGTCATCCCTCCCACCTGGCAAAGCCATGGCTCACAGCTTTTATTATCCTTGTCTCTCCTTTCCTTTCACAGCCAGGTCAGACCTCACAAAGCAATCAGTAGTACCTGCAGTTCCCAACCTGGAGAACTGAAAACACGTTCCCCAGTATGCTGCCAGCAGTAGCCAGCAAGAAGAGGCTCTGTAATTACAGACAGGCAGGAGTTTGCCTTCCTGTTCTCACTCATCTATGAAACCCTTCCATTCCCTTCATTTCCCGTGGTGCCTGCCCTGAAAAAGGAAATGTGAAACTGGGCCCGTCAGAAAACTGAGTGCCAATTCCCTAGTCCTCCATGGGCAGACATTAGAACTTGCTACGATTCGAATCCATTCAATCATGTATTCATTCCTTCATCCAAAATACATTTAATAGCTCCCTGCCAGATGCTAGCACTGGGCCAGCTGTTGGGAACACGCCTAATGTGACCCAGGCCCTATTTTTGAAAAGCTCACAGTGTAGTAAGAAAGTTAAGGTATATGATATAAGTAGTCACAGGAAACAATAGAAAAGTGATGTGTAATAAAGAAAGTGATGATAAAATTCTGGCTAAGAGAAAGATAATTTTGGAAAAGGTGGCTGTTTCTTGAGAGGTAATATACTATAGTGGCTGAGAATACAAACTCTGGAGACACAGGCCTGGGTTCAAAGCCTGATTTTGCCACTTAATAACTGTGTAACCCAAATGGATAAATGGGGAGAATTTTGAAGATATTTTGAAGAAAAGTGTAGTATCCAGCACATACGTAGTAGAGCTCAATACATGTCAGCTGGTATAATCAGGGAATGTGACAGAGTGTGGGTTTTCTGCTCATGTGGAGCAGTAGGGTAGAGCATTCTAGAAGGATAGGGGCACAGAAAGAAAATGTGATATTTTTACAGAATTCCCGTTGACTACAGCTTAGCCCGTTAGAAGGAAAGAAAGAGATGAGTCCAGTAAATTGGGTTGGGGTTAAACTTTGGGACACTGAATGCCAAAATGAACTTAGGGCGAAGTACAATGACACAGACAACCGTTATCAGCCAGAGAACCCACCTAGCTCCAAGCAATGGCCCTCATCTTTAGAACTACATTCTGTTGAACCAAACTTCAGGGTCTCCAAAGATGGGGAGTCAGCCCTTGGGGCTTGGTGCAGTGCGTTGGCCTGTCTCCTGGATTCTGCCCACCTGGAAAGGCTCGTTCCTTTCTCTCTAGCAGATTGAGCCCTGGGATTGGGGCTGAAGGAGAAGATCCATTTTATTCCACAAGGATGAGTGGAGGTGAGCACCTCTGCCCACCAGAAGGGGCCCGAAGGCTGGAAGAGACCTCAGGAAAGGTGGGTGGTGTGGAGAGAGGTGGGAGTGGAGGGTAGATAAGGCCAGGCAAGGCTACTCAGGCTTATAGTCGTTATCACTAGCCTGTTTTCCTCCAGGGTTGTACAGAACCTCCTCAGTCTTAGTTGGGAGTAAGGCAGACTGAAAGCAAAGATTTCATCAAGCGCAAAACAAATGAAGGAGAGGCCCTGCTGGGAGACTGCAAAAGGGCGCAAGAATCCCAGAGAGTGATTCCTAGCTCAGGAGCATGCCAACTCAGGGTGGGATGAGGGGCCAGATTGGGAGGAAACGTGATACACTGCAAAGGGAAGAATCAGGAGGCCTCTATTCTTATCCAGGCTGTGTCTCTCTTTGTGGACTTTGGGGAAGTCATTTCCTCTTGGCCTCTGTTCCATCTCAGTAAAACGAAAGGGTTTTCCCGGAAGATCTCAGATGCTTTTACAGCTCTGTACTCAAGTTAAGCAATGCCCTGCTGTTAGGATTTGGGGTGCTGGAGTGTGTCCTAAATATTGGAAGAAACCTAGAACAGCCACAGCTGAGAAAAAAGGAAACTAGATTTGTTGTCCTGAGCCCCCAATTCTCACGGGTAGGGCTACAGAAGGGGTGGGGAGAGGAGGGAGAATGAGGAGAGGGAGGGGGACAGCCTATCTAAGCACCTGACATCTCCAGGGCAAAGGAAGTTAACTGGTAAGAGCTTTCTTCTCCCAACTCCAGCTACCTCAGGATGCTGTGGAAAAGCTGCATTATAATCGATAGCCTCATAAATAAATAAAGAGTCAACGCATCCAGTCTCCAGCTCAGGGCTTCTTCACAGGAAAATTGAACCTTGACCCACTTCTGCTCACCCAGTCTGGATTTTGAATGCTTGCAGGTCATTTTAGGCACCACCGTGCCTCTGGGCTGGCCTGCCATGCACCCCATCCAAGAAGGTCAAGGGCTGGGGATTGTGCCCTCCTCCTGCCCCCCCTCCCCCCATCCCCGCCACCCAAGAATGTCCTCCCTCTTTTGTAGTCTCCCTTCTCCCAAGTCCCCTGGGGCTCTCTCACTGGGAGCTCTCTCTCTTACTTTCATCCTCCTACCCCTGGTAAACTCCCTCTCCTTTCAGCTCTCTCTGCCCTTTGCTTCTCACCTCTGCTGATTTCATGCATTTCTTCTGACCACTGCTTGGCGCCAAACAGAATCAGCAGCAGGAGGAAGGGAGCTGCTCCCCAACGTCTGGAGTCTCCCTCTCTACCCACTGCTCAGACTCCTTGTTATTGATTGTCAGTGAGCCCTCAGGGTGTGGCAGAATAAATACATTTCTGGAAGCAGTGGACAAAGACCCTTGTAACTTCACAGAACAGATATGTGCCAACAAGTTGCCTGCAAAGTGACCCTTCCTCTCTCTGACTTCTTCTACAGCACTGGAGATGTTTTGCTTGTAGGAAAAAGCACATCTTCAATAAAGCAAGGTCAATGTTTTAGACCCCAAAGACCAGGATGATGGTCAGGCCTGTGTGTTAACGAGCACTGCCTTCTGGGTGAGGCTTGAAACCCCTCAGGACCTCCCGGCTGCTTGGGTGCCCCGGTCTCCCCTCCACCTCCTGGCCCAGACAGAGAACACTCCCATGCCTAAGGATTTTGAGGGCTCCTTGGTTGGTAAGCACGAAGAAAGGACTGGGACACCCCTCTTCGTTCATAACAAGTGACCACCACTCTCCAGGTGATTCCTTGGAACCGAACATTCCTTCAAAGGTTTCTACTAGACTAGAAGGTACTACACCCCTGCTTTTTCCATTTTCCATGTATACAATTTAGAACATTCCGTTTCCATTTCCTTCTGCCGTGGGGCTTCCCAGCCCCACCTGATCTCCTCCTATCATCACTCGTTACCTGAAGGAACAGCTGGGAGGGTGAATCTGTAGCCCACATCCCACCGTGCTTCCCAGCACAATGAACAAATCAGTGCTGTTGTGAGATGCCAACACTGCAGTTCCTTTCCCTCGGCACTGATACTCGGGGTTTCGTGTCCCAGGGAGGAACACAGGCCTAGGAAGCAGTCAGTATTCCGGGCTCCTAGCCCTCGTGTGGCTATCACAGAGCTGGCTGCCCAGCAAGTGGCAAAGGAGTCCTTCCCTAGTACCTCCGAAGAGGCAAGGGTGGCCAGTAGCACAGTTCAGTGGACTTGTAAAGCTGGTGACTAATTTGCAAGGCTACACGAATGAACTCCCCCCACATATGGGGAACAAGTCTATACAATGGACTTCCTACCTCAGGAAGAGGTTATGAATACAGAACAAAAATCTTCAGTCATAGCTCTTAGAGCCGAAAGGGTCTTCAAGAAGTTATTTAGCCCAGCTTTCCCCTTTGAGCAGCCCCCAAAGACCAGCCTTGAAGTGACTGGCCCAGAGTCTCCCACAGGGCACTGGAGTCCAGCCCTAGGCTCCCAGCTCTTCCCACAGCACAGGCGGGGGCTGGCACTGAGCACATGGGTTGTGGCTGTCACCAGAGAGGAACTGGCAGCAGACACAGCAGACTATGTTTTCTTTGCAGGCTGAGGGTAACTAGAGGAAGCTGAGAATTCCTCTGCTCTGCTCTGCCTCAGGCAGGAGGAGGGGAAAAGTGGAGGAGGAGGGGAGCAGGGAAGGCCAGAGGCTCTCACTCCAAAGGCGAGACTGCTCCAGCTCCTGGGATAACCGAGGTCCTGTGGACCAAAGATGGAAGAGAAGACACCCTTCGGGCACCATGGGGTCACCGAAGTGGATGCCAGGAGCCTCGGTCCTCTGTTTGCAACTGCTCTGGGGGAATCATGGTGAGAACTAACACGTATTAAATGCTTGTTCTGGCCCAGGCACTGTGCTAAGAACTCTGTTGCTTTATGAAGGCAGTTTGTGTAAAGGTTGGGAACATGGCCTAAGCGACACATGACTGGGTTCAAGCCCAACGTTGCTACTCACTAGCTCTGTGACCTTCAGTAAGTTACTGAACCTCTCTGTGCCTCAATTACTTCAATAAAATGGAAACAATAATAGTACCCTCCTGATAAAGTTGTTTGAAGATTAAGTACATTGTCATTCATGAAGCTCTTAGAATAGCATCGGCCACGTAGTAAGCAGTAAGTTTTTGCTCTCAGTACTTTGTTGAATCCTCACACAAAGCTCTGAAGTAGATATTAATCTGTGAGGCTCAAAGAAGCCAAATGATTGACAACATGGGTCCTCTTTGGGAGGAAGCAGCTTCAGAACCCACCAGATCCACACCGTTTGGAAACTCCACAGCTGCTTCATCAACAGCAGGAACAAAGGTGGGTTTCCAGCCTGCCCCTGGGGCCTAGCATGTCTCTAGGGCCCAGGCTGCTGGTGGCGTCAGGCCCAGCCAGAGGTCCCTTCCACCAACTCTTGCAGCACCCAGACCTGGGAACCTCCTAGAGGCCTCATCCTGCACCAACACCCCGGGCCTCCCCCGTAGTCTCTCCTCCTTGTGCAGGATGCTGGCTGCCCAGACTGGAGGGGCTCTTTCGATTACAGGATAAACAAACTGCTACTCTGGCCCAGCCCTCTGCTGGCTGGCTGTTCCCTGCCCCCCTCAATCCGCAGTGCATAGTCGCTGTGTTCTCCTGCCAACTTGGCAGCTCGTCTCTCGTCTCTGCTGTTACTATCAACACCTCTGAGGGAGAAGAGAGAGGAGTCAGCTCTGATCGCCTGGCGCACTGATCAGCAAATTCATGTCACAGCCAGCCCTGGAATGTCTCCCAAGCTCCCAAGCCTCCTGGTGGGGAAGGAAAAGTGGGCCTGATCACAGCCGCCCTAATTGCAAACCAGTCTCCCAGCAGAGCAGCTGGGCCTGGGGGCAAAGCAGCAGACCTCCCAGAAACAGGCAGCTCTGATAGAAAGGGTTGCAGGAGGATACTCAAAGCAGATGAACAAGATTGGGCTGTGGGGTCTGTCTCATCCCAGCCCTTGCCACGGTCCAGGGCAGTGTTGGTGGCTTTGATTCCTGAGATGGTTGGTCAAGGGTGGGGCAGCCTGTGGCCAGGGTTGAAGAAACGGGTCTTTCTCTCTCCAGACGGTGAGCCCTGGAGTGCCTGGGCTGCACCTTCCTTCTGTCTTTCTCGGACTCTTCGTGTGCAGAGCTCTTGTCTCCCCTGTCAAATTGGATTGCGAACCCCTAAGCAACCACACTTTCCCCACTGAGTGGAAACTTCCCACAGATGGAAACCATCTTTTCCTTTTCCCAGCCCTCTCCCCCATCCTCTTGGGCTCTGCCCATTGGCTCTATAAAGCAGCTGACACCCTTATCTGGCTCCTATCAGGACTCCTGGGGCCCAGTTGAGAAGAAGAAAGAAGCCCTTTCTTCAGGGACCCAGTACCCATCCTTGAGCAAGGCCTGCCCATGGCACAGAGTCTGTCACCTACTCGTTGACAGGACTGAAGGTGGTCACTATGCAACTTCTCCAGGTGGAACTGCCTTCCCAGCTTTCCCCTGCTTGTCAAGGGAAGGCCTTTGGCATCAATACAAGTGGTGGTTCAGGTGCTTCCTAATCCTTATACCACCCAGCTACCTGCTCTCTGGATGTGTTTGTAAGCTCCCACTCTGGGTGGTGCCAGCCTGTTTTCTTCTCCAAGAGAGATACAGCCACCTTCCTGGCAAGAACCTCCCAGGTTCCCGAAAGGCCAACAGACTTTTCAGGGGCCAGGAAGTAGGAAAAGAGAATTCCCTCAGTGTGCCAGGATGGAAATAAGCCACAAGAGGCTACACCATTCTGGGCTGCACCTGTGAGCATCGGTTGATGCCCTGTCAGCGTTTCCATGACAAACTCGTATTTCTGGATGCCTCTCTTCCAGCTTCAAGAGCGTGCCTTGTGGTGAGACCTGACACTGAAAATGCTTTCGTAATTTTTTTCGCTAAAAAAGGTTGCATGCTCTAAAAACCCACCTGTTTCTTATATGTGTTTGCTTTTCATTCAGCGAGTTGTATGGGTGTTATATTTATACAGTATGCATGCAAGCGTGTGACACACGGGAGCTCTGCGGTGGAGAGCTGTCATGGCAAATCCACAACCACCGCACAGTACGGTAAGACATTTCTCCTCCCTTAAATCTCTCTCACATCCGTTTGCCTGTCCCAAAGCCTGAAATTCTCCCATTAGAGATTTACTACTTTTGAGCTTGAATAATTATCAGTCCCTAAGAGTCTCCTGTAACAATAAGCCACCCCCTGAAAGCTACCTGGTGATGAGGGGTTAGGAAAAGAACAATGAGGCATCAGGAAAGATAGCCAAAGGGTAAAAGAACCCTAAAAGAGGAGATGAGAGGTACCCAAGACAGATTACTTGTTTTACAAGTTTGCGAGGCCTACCTGTGGGAAGACACATGTGTATGCATGCGCGCGCGCACACACACACACACACACACACAGTGCTCCTTCTACACAGCAATTGTTCCCAAGTGGTGTTAGATTCACTCAGGATGCTTCCAAAAATGCAGATACCCAGACCTTGCCCCAGACATGCTGAATCAGACTTTCTAGGACTGGAGCCGAGCCCAGGACTCTGCATTGCAGGGAAGCATCCAGGCGATGCTGATGGTCAGTCAGGTTTAGAAACCACTGAGACAGAGGATAGAGCACCAGGAGAGGAAAAAGAACAGCTGAACTTGGGTGGCAGCATCACCATTTATTGAGGGACCCTGGGCATTGCACTCTGTGAACCTGGGGGAAACATGAGACCTAGCTGCCAGGGCCTGTATGAGGCAGTGTTATGGAAATGACCATTGGAAACCATCAGACAGTGCAAATGTTAATTGCTATCCCATACACACACAGGGCATGTGGTATATGTGGGTACTATGTTCACGTGCATCTAGGTACTTGGATTTCCTACAGAAAGGGCAAGTCTGACCTTTGTCATTCTCCTTCCCCTAACTAAGCTCATGGCTATCTTCACTTCCCAATGGACTTTCTCACTTTAGGACATGCCTCCTGCTCTCCTCTTCCAATAGCTTGGCATAGTCCTCAATAACTCAAAAAAGATTTTTCTATCTAATGTGTTTATATACTATCTATGATCTCTCAAATGTTCATCCCTTCCGGGGAGTAAGAAGGAAGCGGGGCAGTCCCTCCTGTTTTATGACAATGGGAAACCCAGACAGGTGGGATTAGAGGACCATTTAAACGAAAATAGGCACACAGACACAATTGCTTGAGCAGTGTCAGGGTTTCATGGACTGTCCGACACCTTTCTATGGTCCCCCTAGGAGTCCAGGAACCCAGGTAAAGAACTTCTGCCCATCCCACCTGGCTCTGGCAGCCCAAGCCCCCTGAGCTCCCAGAGAATCACTTTCAAGCACAGGAAGCATCCTTTCAGCTGTGCCTTTGCTGAATGACTGACTTGTCACCCCCTCGTCCCCCTCCCCCCACCCAGTTTGGAGATGAACTTGCCTAATCTTCCCTCCCTCACCAAGAAAAGAGGTTAAAATCCAGTGACTCAGTGACATATCACCTGCATCACAACAGAATCTTCTCAGACCAGACTGCACCTTCCCATTCCGGAGCCTGCAGCACGGAGTCTGAACTGCCGGAAGTTATCAGGACGATGATGATCTTTATTGCAACAACAGAAAACACAGCTCAAACTGGCTTAAACAACAAAAGGAATCTATGGGTCCATGACAATAATAAAACGTCTGAGGTAGGGTGGGCTTTCTGCAAGGTCTGATCCAACTGCTCTTTGCTGTTTCTTTTTGTCTCTCCACCTGCCTTCCTGGTGTCAACGTTAACCTAAGATTCTCTCTCAGTGTTAATCGCCAGCGGTTCCCAAAGTTATATGGCACCTTCATTTCCTCTCAGGAGAGAGAATGCAAGCTGCTTTTTTGAAAGAAAAAAGTTCCCATGAAAGAAAGTGGAAGCCTTTTTCCAGAACGGATCAGTCCAGGTCTCCCCACGTTTCATTAGCCATCATTGGGAAACATCCCATCCCAAACAGAGCCTGTGACACTGGAGTGCTGCATGGCTTGGAAATTCAGAACGTGGTACAGATGGCATGTCTCAGACCCCCAAGTCCTGGGCCTGGGCTTAGCCCCCCCACCTCTGTGCAACTTAAACTGCTTTCAGGAAAGGAATCCAAGACTCAAAAGGATTGATTTTGTAAATGCTCAGGCTCCAGTCTTGTCCCACACAGGCCCTTGGCAAAAGCCTGAGTCTTCTCAGGAAGGAAAGGGGAAATGGGTTTTCACTTTCTAGAAAGGAAAGCAAACACAATCTGCAGTCAGTCAGCTGAGATGAATGCAGGCCACATAGGGAGTTGGAGACTTGGGGTATTTATGCCTCCTTTTTCCTTTAGGCAGCCTTTTTGGGTAGTTGTGAATGACTTGTTTATCCTCTCTGGCCTCTGTCAAAAAGAGTAAAATGGTTATCCCTTTCACTTTACAGCAATCCTGGAGAAGGTACCACAGTTTGGAAGGAAGCTGAGTCCTCAGAAGATTCTGGACTTGTGTCCTAGGGCTCGGAGGATAGAGAGTGTGTTGTGTGGCATGGTTTCTAGCCAGTCCTCCATTGTCCAAACCATCCAGAGGTCTTTTAGTGTAACTCCAATAACAGTTTGGGTCCCATGAGGCCTTGGCTCACTTGGAGGTCATATAAAGAAACATGTTCAGCAACTGAAAGTCAAGGAATTCCAATTATTTATTTATATCTTTTGAAGAGATATAAACACTTAGCAAAGTTTTTCTAAAACCCCCTTTTCTCCTCCCTAATTCTCTCACATCCATAGCCACTCAAGGGCCTTTTACAAATCAAAGCTCCCATACTCTCTCAAAACCTAAATGTCTCCTCTCTTTCTGAGCTCTTTGATATGGAGGGTAACAGCCTCTTATGCCTGGTCCTTTCCTTTATCTTCCAGTCTCTCTTCCCAATTATTCACCCTACTCTACAACCCAGAAGGTCAGGATATCACAGTTATTAAGCCAGAAGTCTCCTTAGAATACTCACACTTTGATAAATCTTGTCCTCATCACATAAGCATCATTGGGGAAGACTTTCAGTCTCACATATGAGTATGATATTTATTACAGGAATTGACTCACTTGATTATGGAAGTAAGAAATCCCATGATCTGCCATCTGCAAGCTAATGAATCAGGAAAACCAGTGGTATTCTTCCGTCCAAGTCCAAAGGCCTAAGAACCCAAGGAGTGAGTCACTGGTGTAAGTCTGGGGTCCAAAGGCCAGAGAACCAGGAGTTCCTATGGCTGAGGGAGAAGATGGAGGTCCCAGCTCAAGAAGAGAGAGAATTCACCCTTCCTCCGCCTTTTGGTTCTATTTGGACACTCAACAGGTTGGATGATTGGTGCCATTCACATTGGTTAGGACAATCTTCTTTACTCAGTCTACTGATTCAAATGCTAATTTCTTCCAGAAACATCCTCACAGACCCACCAGAAATAATGTTTTACCAGCTATCTGGGCATTCGTTAGCCCAAACTGACACTTAAATGTAATCATCATGTAGCCCGTCTTGAAGTAGAACATCAGCTTTAGTTGTTTTTGCCAGTACAGTCGGGGTCGTGAACCATCCACTTTGAGAATATTGCCTTCTAATAGCTTCCATTCCTGGAGTTGTTACTCTGAACAAGTGTGCAGGACATTCTCCACTGGCTCCCCCAGCTTCACTTTCCAGCCTTCTCTGCCCTGTTCTGAGATCCAGGAGGCTGACCTGTGTGGTATATACCAAGAGGCTCCCTTTCTCTCTGGTTTCTGGTTGGGCTTGGCCAATGGGAGGCATTGATAAGAGATGGGAAGGAAGAGGAGTTCAGGGTGTTTATTCTGCTAGCTCCCTCCCTGCTGGGCTGATGGTTGGTTAAAGCTCCCATCCCAAGCCCTCTCCGAGCTGCAGCTGCCCTGGGATCTGGTCACTCCTCCCCTCTTGCCCCTTGAGCCTAGAGGTGATAATTAGTCCCTATTGTTGCTGGTCCCTGGGACTCATTACTACCTTTCCTTGCTTCCTCACTCTTGTTGCTTACCTGCACCCTGGAAACAGCCCCTTCATCCAACTCTTCTCACTACCTGGAGTGACAGGACCCACACTGATTCAGGGCCCCCAACTTCCACAGCATTGTCATTTCATTGAGTCTCAGCGTTGTAAAGTAGAGAGGGGAGGGAGGAAGAATTACATTCTTTTTTATGGAGGTTGTGATGTGAACCTTTTGAAAATGATTCAAATGGCAAGGTCTACCTTGCATTTTTACAAGTTAGAAATATCCACCATGTTGGCCAAGTAAAGGGTTTAGACAGTGGCTGAAGAACAGTGTTTCTGAAAAGCTGAGTGAAAATGAATCCATGACTTGTCACTATCGTGACCTAACTACGGGACTATAGCAACAAGGCAGGAACCACTAACATGCAGGGCGGGGCTTTGCCGCACTACCCAGCCCGTCTACCTGATCTTGACCACAAGACCAAAAAAAGATAAACACCAAGCACATTCTACAGCAGGACTGAGTCAGTGATCAACATTTGAGGGGTGCTGGAAGAATCTCCCCACCTCACAAATCCACACATGTACCCATTTCCATCCCAGGCCTAATTAAGATGCAACCATATCTGCCCATATCTGAAATTTCATCAGTAGAGAGGCATAACTTTGCCTTTAGGCCAAATACAAATATGGTTTCCTGAAAAGAATAATTTAGTTACATTTGATTAATATTTCCATTATGTGCAAGGCACTGGGCTGTGCACTGGTTAATGTTTTAACCCTATCAGTTACCCTTGAGTATGAACACACTGGATATCAGAAGAAAGAAAAAACACAGAGAAGTAGGGAGAAATGTGCCCAAAGGGAGGAAGCTGAAGACACACTTTGCCTTTATTTATTCTGGGCTCAGGGGAGAGGCTCTGGATGAGAGATATCAACAAGGGGTCTTGCAGCATATGGATGGTGTTTAAAGCCCTGGGACTAGATAAGGCCACCTCAGAAAGAAGCCTAGAAAGGAGAGGAGATGATAGGAGAGGAGGAGAGAGGGGAGGAGAGGGGAAGACAGGAAAGAGAAACGAGGAGAGGCTGTTCAGGAACTAAGCCGTAGGGCATTCCAATCCTAGAGCCGGTGAAAAGGCAGATGGGAAAGGAACAGCTGGTGAAAAAGGAGGAAGACTGGTAGACGCTGGTGTCTGGAAGCAACTGAAGAAAGTGTTTCAAGAAGGGAGTGATCAATTGACTTAAATTGTTGCTGATGGTTCAACAAAGAAGAACAGAGAATTGACCATTGAATTTGTCAGCATAGAAATCATTGGGAACTTTGATAAATGTGGTTTCATTGTCATGGCAGGTGCACAAGCCTGATTGGAGTATGTGTGACAGGGAATAGGAGGTAAGGAAATAGAAAAAGTACAGACAATTTTTTTAAAGTTTTGCTCTGAATGGTGAGCAGACAAATGCTGAAGTAACTGGAGAGGAAGGTAGGGTCAAGAATTTTTTTTTTTTAAAGATGAGAGTTATATCCCCACTAGTATGCTGATGGGAATGGTCCAATAGAGAAAGAAAATTTTATGATGTGAATGAGAGATAATTACTGGAGTGGTGCCTTTTAATAAGCATAAAAAAAGGGATCCAGTGCACAAGGGGAGGGCCTGGCCTGAGATAGACGCATGGATGGTCCATTCATCATAAGAGGAGGAAAGGCAGAGTATGACAGCCTGAATACTGGAGGATGATATTTTTGGTGGTGGGAGGATAAGAATGTTTGTTGTTTTTTTACGTCTATTTTCTCAGCAGGAAAAAAATTATATCATTGGCTAAAAGTGAGAAGCAGGGAGAGTTGTGCTAAGGCCTGTGACACAGTTATCACAAGGAGTAGGACAGTAGGACAGTGACTTGCCTGGGGGAGAGATTGTAGGATTAGTGGGCAGCCAAGATGGTCCTCTGGAGGTCAAAGGTCATGAATTTAAAGGGAGTCCTTTCAGCACAGTCTTGTGTTTTTCTCCAGCCACATTAAGCAACTGGAGTGCAGTTGTAGAATAGGTGAAAGTTTAATTTGACCAGCGTGGCGGTTTTGCTAGGCCCATAGGTTGGGAGGAATGAAGGTCAAGATGATTGTATTAGTCATCTATTGCTATTTAAAAAATTATCCCAACACTCAGTGGCTTAAAACGATAGACATTTATTATCTCATAGTTTCTGTGAGACAGAACTTGTAATTTGGAAGCAGCTTGGCTGAGCAGTTCTGGCTTGGCATCTGTCATGAGGCTGCAGTTAAGATATTAGCTGGGCTGCAGTCATCTGAAAGCTTAACTGGCCCAGAGAATCTGCTTCCAAGATGGCGCACTCCATGACTGGCAAGACAGAGGTAGTTGTTGGCAAGCAGACTCAGTTCCTCTCCACGTGATCCTCTTCACAGGCTGCTTGAGTATCCTCACAACATGATATAGTCCCTCTCCCAGAGCTAGCAATCCAAGAGGGAGAACCAAGCAGAAGGTATCCTTTTATGACCTAAACTCCAGTCACATTGCATTACTTTTGCCATTGTATTCATTAGAAGCAAGTCTCCAAGTCCACACACACTCACACACAGGTAGATGATAATAGCACAGATCTCATAACATTGTTAAAAGGACTAACTGAGCTAATACTTAGTTATTAGATAGTGCCTGTGTGGGGTGTCTGTGTGGGGTGTCTTCTGACACAAACTAATGCTCTGACAGAAACTGAGTGTCCAACAATTCACTTCTGACACTGTCTAACCTGGAGTTAGCATCAGATCCCACGAACTAAAGGAGTCAGTCCCACACGACTGTCCCCACTTCAGATGACAGCTGTGAATGGGGTGCCCAGACTTCCCACTCTTCTGTCCAGATAACTATAAATGTAGCGGGTTCCCAGAACCCTGTCTCAGGTTCAGTAATTTGCTGGAATGACCCACAGAACTCAGGATAACACTGTACTTATATGTATGGGTTCATTATAAAGAATATGAATCAACAGCCAAATGAGGAGGTACACAGAGTGGGTCCAGACACAGGAGCTGCTGTCCCCATGGAGTTCAGGTATACCACCCTTCCTGCACATGAATGCTTTCACCAACCCAGGTCTTGCTGTTCAAGAGTGTTTATCTTGAACAATCTCCAGCCCTCCCCTTTCTCTGGAAATTGAGGTATGTATGGGGCTGAAAGTTCCTATCCTCTAATCTCACCAATTCAATATTTCTGGTGGCCAGCCGCTATCATGAGCTGTCTAGGGGCCCCACCCTGAGCATCAAATCAGAAGGAGTCCAAAAGGGCTCGTTATGAGTAACAAAAGACACTACTATAGTGTCACTCAGGAAATTCTGTGGGTGTTAGGAACTCTGTTCCAGAACCAGGGACAAAGGCCAAATATATGTTTTATTATGTCACAGCCTGCTACGTAGTAAGTGCTAGGTAAGGTATTAATAATCCCTTGTTACAAATGAAGCCACTGAATGTACAGACAGGTTAACTAACTTGCTTATGGGCACATAGCTAGAAGTTCCAAAGTTAGGGACTCAAACTCAGAATTGTGTTCAATGAAAGAGCCAATCTATTGAAGGAGCCACCTATCCAGAGGATATTAGGCAAACCCTCCCTGCTACATTCTTTTTTCTTCTTGAGATAGTCTGAGTTGGCTTCTTTTATTTACAAGCAAAAATGCTCTGACCAGAGTAACTACACCAAGGGGCAGAACAGCCTATGTGAGTGGTACAAGCTATAAGTGGCTGGAAAAAAATATATATTTTTAAGGACTGATGGCAAAATTCCTCTTTGCGAGAGAATTGTTTGAGTCTAAAATATAGGCTTTCAGGTATAAGCTGGAAGTCGAGGGCAGAACAAAAGAAGAGCTGAGTTACTTTGCTTAAAAATCAAGTCAAATTTGGTTTTTCATTTGACCTCCTAAGAGGAAAGTTTAGGTTGCCTCTGACTTTATTTTATTATGAGTTGTATGAACAAATAAGCCTACTTGTAGTCAAAATGTTAATCATATTTCTAATTATTTCTTTAAGGTTAGAGTCTAAGAAATGGAATTATTTGGTCAAAGGAAATGGATATCTTTAAGACATTTTTTTCACCTAGTACCAAACTGCCCTCCAGAAAGATCGAAATAGTTTACACTTCCACCAGCAGGGAATGCGAGTGCTAGTTTCACAGGCTGTTCATATATGTTTAAATCTTAGGCAAAGAGGTGAAAATTGTGTCAGTGTGTATTTTGATGCTACCAGTAAGTTTGGACTTTTTAAAATGTGTTTCTTAGCTGTATCTGTTTGTTGTTTTAAGAATTGCCTCCCCACCAGATGGTGCTTCCCATCTTTCCAGGGAACAACATCCGACCAACTCCTCTTGCCTGCACTCTGCCCACATCGGTTTACTCATCACAGCCCCTCGTGTGTGACCAATTTGTCTGATTTTAAAACTGGAAGTTCCACGTCCTAGAAATCCCCTCATTCCCGGGTAAACTGAAACAGTTGGTCACTCTCTCTCCGGGCCTTAGATCTTTGTCTGGAAAATCTCCTGGTCCTCTCTTGGTCCCTCCCAGCGCTTCCGTCATTCATCCTGCAAATATGTGCTACCCTCTGCTGCTCTGGGCAGGCATCCTGCTAGGAATGCTTTGGAGATTCCTCCGTGAACAGGACCCAAGCATCCCTAACACCGAAGATGGTTCTCGGAAGGATAATATCGTGATGAATTTTCAACTATGACCTTAATGTGAATGGTTGATAGTAGATAAAGAAGTTCTAATATGAGAGCAGGAAGAATGGTGCCCAGGGTACAGCTGAGGGGAGTTAGATGCCAGGAAGGATGAGTCAGAGAGATGAAGGGACAAAAGATAAACCTGATCTACCTTGCAGTTTGGCCAAGGACCAGTCTGTCCATGGTTCATCCCAGGAACAGCTAACAGTGTCCACTTCCCCAGGACCAGAGACAGCTGCTCCACCATCCATTCACTTATGCCCTTGCCAAAGTCCTGAGCCCTCAAAATAGGCATTCAAGAAACTCCTTCTCTGGGTTCCAAGGCCTCTAATGACTATGTGTCTGTTTTACCAGCCCAGATTTACATTTCCCAAGATTTTGAAAGAGTTTCTCTCTCTGGACATCCTGTAGAAATGAGCACCATTAGAGATCATGTAGACAGAACAAGCACTTTGTGTCCCACATTACTGAATGGTAAAAAATAAATTTTCACCGTGCCCAAGAAAGGAGCTCAGAGAGAAGCAGCCAAGGACATAGAGCTGTCCAAAACCTCTCTCCTCTCTGCCGGGCTCAAGTGGGTCTGGCTTTTTAGTTCTAATCAAGAGACTGCTGGAAGGACGGGGAGCTCACTGAAGGCAAGAACACATTTCTGCCTCCCACACCCCCATGCTGCAGCACTGAACACAGAGCCTGTACACCATAGGAGCTAAGGAAGCACTGACTGAGCTGGGTGCACCAGGCTTGGAGGAGAGGGAGCAGGAAGGGCAGGAGAGAGCTGGAGCCCAGAGCTCTTGCCCATGCCTTCAAGCTGCAGGGAAGTTCTAATGAAAAGCCTGCCAGACCTCTAACCAGAGCTAAACCACCAGCGGCTGTGATTGCTCATTGTTTGGTTATAATTAGCAGCGTGTTCTGTGATGGCAAAGCAGCAGCCTTCTGCAGGAGCAGAGCTGGGGGAGGGCTTCCACCCTCGCAGCCACCAGCCTGGGCCCTGGGCTCCAAACCCTGGGCTCCTTCACTTCCTGGCCCTGCCTGCCCTAGTTCACAGGCAAGGCCCTTGGCTGGCTAACCTCCATCACTGATACTGAGCCAAAACCAAACCCCGTTCTTAAGCAAAAGAGTTGCTGCTTACTGGGATTGCATGAGAGCATGCCTTAAAAAACTGGGCACGCCAGGGCGTGAGACCAAGTTTTGTCTGCAACATACAAGCTGTGTGACCTCAGGTAAGTTATTTAACTTTCTGAGCCTTAGTTTCCTCATATATAAAGTGGAGACAGTAATAATAGTTTTCATCTTCCTTATGGGGTGCGGTGAGACGTGAAAGGGATAGCTCATTTAGGGCAGTGGGCAGAGTGCTTGGTGTGCTGTTGTCACTCCGTGCGTTGTGGCTGCTGTGGTGGAGGCGATGGGAAGTGGGCTTCTCGGGGCCCTTTCCTTTCTGCACCGTCAGTCCTCGCCCCACTGGTGCTCAGCACCCTGCTGCCCTTTCTCTGTGGAACCAGCTCTCAGGGGAGGGTCTGCCTTCGCAGTTCTGTCTCAATGTGAACATATGTAACCGTGTGACCTCTCCCAGGAGAGGGGTCTTAAACTTCTTTCACTGTGATCCACAGGAAAAAAAATACATGTTACCTGGTGACCTGAGACACACGTGCACGTAGGTAGATGAGACAGAAACAAGTTTCATGAAACAATACGTATCCAAATCAAGTGTGATATATTCTGATATGTTTTGTTCCCTTCTCTCTTCTATATTTATATCTAATCTGTCTATGTAGGCTTGAAGTTTTGCCAGAGGTCAGGACCCACTAAATTGATTTCATGACCCCACAGCGGGTTGAGGGCCTTCGGTGTGTAAAACAGTGCCCCCAGAGGAAGAAGCCAGTTAACTCTCATCTCTCATCATCAAGTAAAAGGCTCCATGCCCTATTAAAGAGCTTTTTTATCAGGGAGCTAGTGGGAGAGAGAATTTTGAAAAAACTGAAGCCACATAGCCATGTCTGAGGCTTAAAGAAGAAAACGTGTGTGTGTGTTGAATTTCTATCCATCATAAGGGTGGGTTTTTGCCTAAATTTTGAGGGGCTTCAGCATTAAGCTTCAAACAACAAGAGGTCACCTGTGCTTTGCTCCTACACTAATCTGCAAGCTAACTTTTCCTTAGCTGGGATTCCAGCAAATCTTCCAAATGCCACTGTGCCCCGGTGCCAGGACAGGGCAAGATTTATGTAGATTCAGCTGGACAGGAAATGCTCTGAGCTACGATTGTACTTATGGTTTTTTTCCATAACAAAATCAAGGCATGTGGCCTCACAAGTACTTATGAGGACAATAGGATACAATATTTTAAACTGGAACTGTCCTGGAAAGCCCCCAACTTTGGATCTCAAGGTTACCATGAGAAGTGGAGAATTTGATGCCAACAGAGTCAGATGAAGGGAGAACTCCTCTTTCTCGCATACCCAGATCTTGCCTTTTGAGTTGAGGAAAGGAGACCTGGGCTTCCAGAACCTTCCAGAATACCACAAATTTCTCTTAATACCTTTGAGAGTGTTCAGTTATTAAATGCACTAGTGGATTTGTAGGAGGACTGGGTCCTGATTGGTAAGAGAAGTAGAGAGAGTAAAGGGAGACCTCCAAAGTATTTCATAATTGTGCTTACAGTTGCTTTGGAGTCCCAGCTTCTTGTTAACCCTGCCTTGTTCCAACCACCCCCTACTCCCACTCCCTACCATATCCCCACAGCCCCTCAGCCAGCTCTGCTGTTGACAACTTGACTTTAGCCAAAGGTGGCTCTTGCTATTGAAGAACGAAGAGGGCCTGGATTGGGCTGGGCTGAATTTTCACACTTGGCTCTTTTCTTTGTGGATCAGTTCCACGTAAGCGGGTGATATAAGTTTCCTTGTCATTTGAGGGCTTAAATGCTGGGGTTCCTCCCTACGCTGCAACCCAAGTTTCTGAAGTTTGAGTAGCACAATAGGCCCTGTGGAAGCCTAAGGACATCCTCCTCAAATCTCCTCTATCGCACAATGTCTTCCACTTCCAGCCCCCGTTGTATACACTACACAGTAGGACACACAGCCGGTGGGAATGGTCATCTCCGGGACTGAGCTTTCTGCGAGCCCTCAGAAAGGAGGTTGATTCCAGCACATACACAAGGGCTTGCTTTGGGCCTTAAGGGAGGAAACCAAGTGAGACAAAGAAAAACTTCCTCTGAGAACACTCTCTGAGACCTTCTTCCCACAGATTCCAAGGAGAGAAGGTGAAAGGGACACGGGGTCACCTCTGAAGACCTCCTTCAATCCCTCCTGCTATTAAACAAGTCCAGCTCAGTCCGGCCCATGAGGTAAATGTTCAGCAGACCCCAACCTCAATGCCAGAAAGTAAAACTCGAAATCCTTTTAATCATTTTCCTAACTACCTCATTCCAAGCTCTAACTTCACCGTTCCTTGGCCCTGTACCTTCTGAAAACAGTGCCTTTGCTTAAAACCCCTTATAGCTGTTGCTTTCTGCCATCTGCCACCTTTGCCCACTTGTTTCCTATGTCTATGTTTCTGGGAGTCTAATTGTGATTAAATTACAGGGTAATACTAATAGGGGGTTGAGAGCTCAGCTAATGGCTCACTGTTCCAGTAGGCAACAATTGTAGTAATCACCAAGCTAAATGCTCCCGTGCTTTAGCTGGAGGTTGCAGGGGTTTCCTGGCCTATGCTCCCTCTACACTTCTGTCTGAGCAAGTGAATACAGTTCACAAGGCACACTAAAACCCCAGAGGCAAGGGAAGACGAACACGGTATTATTGAAAGAATAAGGGGGAAAGCAAGAAAACTCAGGAATAAGAACTTGAGTCATAGCAAAAGTAGAGCAAAGAGAACGGGGTTCAATCTTTCAAAAAATATCTTGGAAAACAAAAGTAAGTAATCATGTAATGTATTAAAGGGGCTTTGGCTTGGGTGTTCTGGGATGCAATGAGGTTAGGGTAGTACTGATCCTTCACTGTCCAGATTCTGCCTGATGAAGAGCACATAGTATGAAATGAACACGAGGCTCTGCAGAGCAAATCCACACCACAAACATTCCAAACAGACAGGCCAACAGCTCCAAAATTCCATCCAATAAATTGTGCTCACATTGGGATAGAAGAAAAACAACATCACGTGGGCCTTGACTTCAAGGTCCACACAGTTCAAGATGGGAGACTAAATAGAGTCTAACTATAAGTACTTATTCCTGACACTCATGACCCACTTCTCAATTTAGAAGGCACTTCATAGGATCTTGGCCGGGAGGAACATAGGGGTTATTATTACTATCATTCTACAGGTGTGGAAAGCAAGTCTCAAAGAAGTAACTTGCTCATGTACAGGTCACGTACAGCCCAAGTTCCTGAATTCCTTTGATTCTTGCCTCTTCGCACAGGGAGTCTCCACAATGTCTCAGTCTGCTCTTGAAGAAGTCTGCCCCTTCCACTGCCCCACCACCTCACCCTGGAGGTAGATGCTAGAAAGCAGGGGTGGACAGCCACACCCCTCTGGAGTTAAGAGTGCCACACAGGGACGCCCCAAGACCATACAGAGTTTGATCTAAACGCTGCCTCTCTCTCTCTCTCTCTCTCTCTCTCTCTCTCTCTCTCTCTCTCTCTCTCTCTCTCTCTCTCATTGTAACTCCCTTTCTCACTAGAATCCAGATTTGGATCTAAAAAGGTGGGCCTGGGAAATAAATCCAAATGGTAGACGGTATCTTATGCTTGAAAAATACAAGTAAATGCATTGTTAATGCTCAGGATTCAAATAGAAGCATTTTGGTTCAAGAGGTATTCCTAAATCAAATGAAATCAGATGCTAAACTAGAAGTTTCAGCTGAATCCCAATAAACACCAAATTCCAAAATGAAGTGCTAGACTAGGATTTACAAAGTAAGTGGCAAAGAATAGTTAAGGTACATAAGAGTTGAGGGTAAGATTTTACATGAGAATTCTTTGGAGAAAGCTGTGTTAGGAGTTCCACTACATTCCTATCTCAGAGGTGTCAAGCTTAAGAAACCAAAATGGCAAGAGGCACAGCAGAGTGTTACACTTGGGAAATAACTATACCCAGAGTTGTTGGGGCAAAGGTGAGAGCCATGAGTGAGAGAGAGGGTTGGCCTGGGATAGCCAAGGATCCTATCCAAGAGGGCAGCCCGGAGGGGCAAAGAGATCGCAACCGAGAGAAGCTAGAGGTATGGAGGAAGGAGTAAGCGATGAGCCAGAGGAAGGCGCATCATCCACACTGAGAAAACTGCAGGTGAGAGGGCCCCAGTAGTGGAGGTATTGTGGACTGAATGTTTGTGTCCCCCCCCAAAATTCCTATGTTGAAATCCTAACCCCCAATGTGATGGTATTAGGAGGTGGGGCTTCTGGGAGGTGAGTAGGTCAGGAGGGAGGATGGGTTTGGTGTCCTTATAAGAAGAGGCCACAGAGCTAGCTGGCTCTCTTTCTGCCCTGTGAGGATACAGTGAGAATGGTCGGCAGTCGGGGGCCCAGAAGCAGGCACTGGCCAGACCCCACTCATGCTGGCACCCTGACCTCAGAACTGTGAGAAATAAATGCCTGCTTTTTATAAACCACCAGTCTGTGTTACTTCATTATAGCAGCCCAAACCGATTAAGATGGAGATGGGGGGATATGAAGCACCCACAAAAGTGTCAGTTTTAGATACCTGCCAAGTCCAGAGAACACCAAAGCCAGATCCTCAGCCCGGGACCAATTACGTGGGAAATTTCCTGCTTCTTCCCACTCCCACACAGGAAGCAACAGAAACCACAGTCAAAAAGATGGGAGAGGAGGGGCAGAAGCATTGCTGACTGTAAGTGTTCAGCTGAAGGAGGGGAGAAGCCTTATTTTACCTCACATTTGGATTTTAATGATTACATAAACATTTTAATCAGGGAGTTGCGACTGTATTCAGACTTTGGGTGAATACAGACTAAGAAAGACCAAGGAAGTCACGTGGCCTTCCTGAATTATTATCCAGGTGCAGCAGATACACCAGCCCCACTGAATTTAAAAGGTTAACGAGAGGAAACAAGTTTTTTCGTAATTACCTCCCATCATTTGTGCTTGTTTAATGTAACAGTTGTTCAAAAAATGGACTGATTTGTTAAATTGTTTCCCTGAGAAAGCTAGAAAGTTATGCCATCATAAATAGACCCCACCCCCTCAGACTGGTGTTAGGCTATTGGGAGGAGAAAAGCCAATGAGAGACAGGCCTCACTCTCATGTGACCCACTTGAGGAAAGTATACAGTCAGGAGCCGGCCTCCCTCTACAAGGTGGAGCCCTGGTCACAGCCTACAGCTGGCGGACCACAACCAGCCTATTCCAAGGACGCCTTGAGTCCTGAGAGTCTGCCAACTCCCCTTGAACGGAGAGATGGAGAACTATGTAGCTGAGCCTTGAAGTAGGAGGAACCTTGAGCAGAGTCTGCTCCATTTGTCCAGATGGGAGGAGTTCCACTCTGGGTAGGGGAGGGTGGAGCAGTGGAGCAGTTGATGCTACTTCCTTCTTTGTTTGGCATACCATCAATAGGCCTCTTTGCATATGAGTGCCTGCATTCAAGTGGACTCACTTCAGCTGATGGAAGTGGACCTTCTGGAAATTACTGAAGGAGTTCAGAGGTCATGCTTCTGGAAGGCAGCCCACACTGTTCATCAGACAGGTCCAAACAAGTCTGAATTCAAGCTGAGCAATAGGCTGAGAAACACCTCTCTCTCTCTCTCTCTCTCTCTCTCTCTCTCTCTCTCTCACACACACACACACACACACACACACACACACACTCATATATGCAGCATTAGGAAGTAAAATATAAAAACACAGAACTTTTAGCACACTCTTTTCCCACTGGCCTCCCTGCCTTAAAATATCCCTCCTCTAATGTGGCCTGCAGCACGCCACTGGACTGATAGCCCTCCGTCGCCATTTGTATCTCACCCCTTCCTCAACATGAAGCTCCTGGACTCCCTGTTACCTTTGGGCTCTATCCAACCTTCTGCGGTGCCTTTCTTCCAACATTTTTTTCCTCGGTAGCTACACAGCTCTGTTTACTGGCAGCCCTGTTTGCATTTTCCTCTGTACCTCTTTACACACTTCCTCCAGCCTCAGCCAGGTGGGGCAGAGCTGCTAGCAGTGGACTGAAACTGAGGCCTGGCCAGGGCCTCTGGCTCTGCCACTCTTGAGACCGGTGACCTTCAGGAAGCCACCTCACTCTCTAGGCCTCTTTCATAAAATTGTCATAAAATTATTAGACTGGATGATTTTGAAGGGTTTTTTTTTTTTTTTTGTTTTTGTTTTTTTTTTCTAGCACAAAGTTCAGTGATTCTCCCATTAACTCTGCTTTTAAACAAACCTCTGTGTCTCAGGTAATTAATTCCCAGGCCCAAATAACCTAAATCGGATGACACATCACTACATCTCTTCTGCTACCCTTTATGCACGTTTTCTCTCCATTGGCCCTGAACAGCGGTGGGCTTGCTTTGCTCTTATGAGCATCTCTACCAGCAAAGGAAACTTTGTCTATTTTTTTTTCTTAGTATCTTCTGAGTCCCAGAATTTGTGTTTTTATGGCAACTTGACTTGACACCCTGCTTCAAATGGTTCAAGAACATCAGGCCAAGCTTTAACTGGACACGAAGGGCTCTAAGTTCATTTGGGGCCACAGGAACAGGATTCTAAAGGAGAGTTAAGGGCAAAGGGTTAGTTACAATGATATTTTCAAAACCCAAACCAGACTGAAATTTCATCACTCGAGCAAGGCTGGAGACTCCCACATTCTAAGAACCTGGCCAAGAGATGTTAGGATTGCCTGCTTATCTGCTGCTGGGCACCTGTTTTGGTCCCATTATGGGTATGGAGGGTCACCATGCCTGTCCTTCTCCCCAGTCATATGCCCATTTGAGAACCCCATTCAGATGGACATAGGATCATCAAAATGGACTTTGATCCTCAGAAATGCAAGCATTTGCATTAAGGACTGGGCATCTCTGGGTACCAACCCTAGACAGTTTTACTAACTGGTTGACCTTGGGCTAGATTCTTAACCTCTCTGTGCCACAGTTTGCTATCTGTAAAATGGGAAGTAACAATAGGGTTATCATGAGACTTAAATAAATAAAAGAGTGCCTGTGAAGCTCTTAGCACTATGCTTGACCCTAGTGGTTCACGTTACAATAAGATGAATAAACCATACCAAAGACTCATCATGGCTTTCTTCTCTGGAGAGTGGGGTTGGGTAACGAGAGATCACAGTGAGAACAGAGAGGCCCAGGTTCTATTCCTGACTCTCACCTCCTTGCTTTCAACATGAGTTCCAAAGTACCCACCTTCAGCACCAATGCTATAAAAATCAGAAGTAACATAGAGGCAGCAGTATGATCAGTTATTATTAAGTGGCCATTAGAAAATGCTTACGAGTAGGTGAAGGTAAAATACAAGAACTGGAGGAGTCTCAGAGAATCTAGACTCCATTCCCCTTTGAACTCTCTCTTTACAGATAAGCAAAGAAAGCCCAAAAAGTAACATCAAGCCAACAGGACTAATTCAGGGACGTCTTGGTAAATTGGAGACTCTGGGAAATACTGATTAAATTTTAGGGAGTTGTGAAGAAACTAATATTTACTGGTTGCTGTTGGGGTTTTGTTTGTTAGTTTTTCATTTTAAGTAAGTTTTTTACTAAAGGGTAAACCTGACTCCCAGACAGAAAGAGCACTTTTTCACTGATTAAGAGAAGTGGGGGAGAAATGGTCTGGCTTGGCCCAGAGAAAGAGAGGGGCTAGTGAGACAGGCATGAGTCAGGGAAGGCTCCAGCTAACGTTGTGAGGTGACTGCCAAGTAGGACGGCCCACAGAAGTAGCTTGTGCAGAGCCAGGGTGCCCCCTCACCAATCAAGTAAGTGTTAGCCAAGGCTGTCCTATCCCAGGAATTTACTTTGAGGGTGCCCATGGACAGTGAAAGGGGAAGGTCTAAAGGGTGTGGTATTTGTGTGGAGAGAGAAAACGCTTATCACCAAGATGATGGTAGGTAAAAATCCTGTCAGAGGTGAAAAAAATCTAGGAAGTCCTTCAAGCGTGTCCTGGGCAGGGAAGTTTGGGGAAGAGGAAAGAGAAAAAGAACTTTTATTTCAGCTCTACCATAGGCCAGGCACAGTGCTAGATGGCATTGTTTTTAAATAGCAATTTTAATGAGCTCTAATTCACATCCCATACAATTCACCCATTTAAAATATACAATTCATTGCTTTTTATTATATTCACAAAGTTGTACAACCATCACCAGTATCTAATTCTAGAACATTTTTCATCACCTCAAAAATAAATTCCCATACCCATTGGCAGACGTACCCCACCACCATTTTCTCCCAAACCCCACCCTAGGCAACCACTAATCTACTTTGTCTATTCTGGACATTTCATGTAAAAGGAATTATACAATATGTGGTCTTTTGTGACTGGCTCTTTTCATTTAGCATAATATTTTCAAGGTTCATCCACGTTGTAGCATGTATCAATACTTCATTTCTTTTTATTGTCAGATAATAGTCCATTGTGTCGATATACATTTTATCTATTCATCAGTTGATGGATATTTGAGTTGTTCCACATTTTGGCTACTGTGAATAATGCTGTTATGAACATTCATGTACAAGTTTTTATGTGGACATATATCTTCCAATGTCCTAGAATATACTCGTATTCCTGAGTGGAAATGCTAGGTCATACAGTAACCTATGTTGAACCATGTGGTGAACTTCCAGACCATTTCCAAAGCAGCTGCACCGTTTTACATTCCTACCAGCAGTGTATGAGAGTTCTAACTTCTCCACATCCAGTCAACACTTGCCATTACCTGACTTTTTAATTATAGCCATCCTAGTAAGTATGAAGTGATATCTCATTGTGGTTTTAATTTGCATTTCCCTGATGACAATGTTGAGCATTTTTTCATGTACTTATTGGCTATTTACACATCTTCTGTGGAAAAATGTCTATTCAGATCCTTTGTTCATTTTTAATTAGGTTACTTGTCATTTTATTATTCACTTATAAGAGTTCTTTATATATTGTAGATACAAATTCCTTTATCGGAGAAATGATTTGCAAATATTTTCTTCCATTCTGCAGGTTTTTTCACCTTTTTGATGTTGTTTGGAAGCATAAGATGTTTTTACTTTTGATAAAGTCCAATTTATCTATTCTTTTCTTTTGTCACTTGTGCTTTTGGTGTCATAGCTGAGAAATGGTTGCCTAATCCAAGGTCATGAAGGTAATTGTTTGCTTCTCTGGATGTTCTGTTGCTGTGCAGCAATTTTGGATGAATTACAAAAAAAAGAGACATATTTAATTAATAAATTATTATATCTTTATTTCATAAAATGTATTCCATAAAAATTATTCTTGCCTTTATTTCAGCAAAATCACTAATTTTATTGTTATAATCTAGATTTTTTTCACATAACTTGCATTCTATTGATGATAGTAATGACCTAAAGCAAGGGTCAGCAAACTATGGCCCACTGGACAAATTCAGCCTGCCATGTGTTTTTGTAAGTAAAAATCTGTCACACAATCACATTCATTCATTTACTTACCGTCTACGGAAGCTTTCACACTACAACAGCAGTGTTGAGTAGTTTTAAGAGATCACAGATCCCAATAAGCTTAAATATTTACCATCTGGTTCTTTACAGAGAAGGTTTGCCAACCCTTAATGTAAAAGATTAAAAACTAAAATGTAATTTTATTCAAAATATATATAATTTACATACATTTCATCAAAAATGCTTGGGTAAATGTCAAATATTGAAAATGTAAAATGATTAAACATTAAAAATGATCTATTAAAATTAAAAGAAAATTCAAATTATAATGAATAAATATCAACATTTTAAATTAAAATAATCTAAATAAATGGAGATTTTAATTTAATTTTTGGAAATTGTAATTAAAAATTAATATATTTTTATAAAAATAAATATTTTCAATTCTAGCATTCAATGTCCATCTAGTGACTAATGTGAAGAATCTGTATAATGCTTCACACATATTACCCACATATATGCATTTAAGAGTAATATCAATTGTTAAATATTGCAACATATTTCTCATTCTCTATGTGCAACTTTTGCAAATACCACTAATTAGAATGACCACAATGCAACATAAATAGAAGCAAAAATATGGATGCTTGATACCACTGAGAAATACTTCATTATGCAAGAATCTATTGTATTTATGCTGAGAGGAAGAATTTGTCTTTTTTCTTACCTAAGCTCCTCTGCCACTCGAAGCCAAAGCATTTTGTCTTTAAACAGACAGCAGCACAACCCAGTCTGTTTCAGACATGGGCACAAGCTGTGAAGAAGTGTTGCCTTGGGGCCTGAAGAGTGTTCATCACAACAGTGGAGGTTTAGGATAAGTCATGCTGGTTCCATGCTCAGCATAGAATCCAGAGTGATAGAGGCACTTATTTGTTTTGTGATAAGTACTGACACTAGAGCAGGGGCCTCCTCTGCCTGCATCTAAAGGTGGTATTTCTGGGACTGTAAGAAGGACTTGGCATGAAAACTGGAGTTTAGGTGGAATCATCTTGAAAGTAGTACCTAGGAACCAGTGTCTCAGTATAGAATATGTTACTGTAACTCAAATCTATATTGTGGTCTTGAACCTTAAACTAAATAAGTCTCGTTGGTTGGCTTCTCTTAGGGAAGAGATTTTGCCATCCCATGAGGGTGTGGAGCTGAAGTAGATGTTTGAAATGTTTTAGAAAACCCAACATACTAGAGAATTTAGTATATAAAATTTGTGATTTTAATTTTAAATGTTTAATGTCATTAGACAAGAAATTTTAAATTTATCAACATAGTCCATGCTTGGCAATGTAAACTGTATTCTCAAACATAGCTTAAAAGTAAAATAATGATTTAAGGCTTATAACAGCAACAACAAAAAAATAGTTCCCAGTCAATTCCAGCAGTAAATACTTTCAATTCTTTTAGCTCTTCTAGTAATTACCTCCATATTTCTATGGTATACTGTTCTCTTTTGATTCATCAATTGTAAATGGTATGTAATGACTTATTATTATGATACATGAGTGTTTAACTCTTACATCCCCCATCCAACTTCCATATGTAATCATACAACAATTTTTGAGTCCGTATTTCACATCTTACGTTACCATGACTACGTAAATATTGTTCAAGGCTGATCCAATAGTATATACTATGATTTTACTTCGTTTCTTGTAAACATTTAGTTTTCCTAGAATTAATAATTGACTCAGTTTTAAAATAAACTTTTCTATTTTAGAACAGTTTTAGATTTACAGCACTATTGCAAAGATAGAACAGAGAGATACCAACAGAACAGCGAGAGCCCACCTACCCTACACCTAGCTTCCCTCACCATTAACATGTTACATTAGTGGGGTATCTTTGTCATAATTAAAGAATCAATAATGATGCATTAGTAGTTAAAGTCAGTATTTTATTTGGATTTCCTCAGTTTTCCCCTAATGTCTTTCTTCTGTTCTAGGATCCTGTCTCCTTAGACTCCTATTGGGTCTGGCAGTTTTCCAGACTCTTCTTATTTTTATGACTTTGATGGTCTTGAGTACTAACCAGGTATTTTGTAGAGTGACCCCCCAAGTGGGATTTGTCTGATGTTTTTCTCATGATGAGACTGGGGTAATGATTGGGGCAATCATACCATTCTCATCACATCATACCATGAGTACATGTTATCAATATGACTTTCACTGTTGGCATTAACCTTGATCATCTGGTTTGAGGAAATGTTTACCAGCTTTCTCCACTATAGTTATTCTCCTTATTTTCTGGCACTGCAAAAGTTCCAGGCTCATCTTGTATGTCTCCTACCCCAGTCCGAGAATCAGCCATTTCTCCAAGGAGCCATGGATCCTTTTACTGGAAAAATCCTATTAGAAACAAAGATCTTGTTGCTAGGTGTGCTCATTGCTACTGGGGCCCTCTCAGCTGACACAGTGAGAAGATACACATGTATATACTAATCTGTGTATACAGGCATACCTCAGAGACATTGCGGGTTCAGTTCCAGACCACCGTAATAAAGCAAGTATTGCAATAAAGCAAATCATAATATTTCTGCTGGTGGAGGGTCTCGCCTCTAATTTGTAAAAAACACAACATCTCTGAATAATAAAACAAGGTATGCCTTGTTTTATTAATAAAAACATAGGTATGCCTTGAATACACATATCTACAAATATTTCTATATATAGCTATCTATATCCACATATGTAAACATGCGTTCATACTGTCTCCAACTCTATTCCATTACCAAATGGATCATTCTTGCTTCTTCTTACTCACCTGTAAGCTCCCCTGCCAACAATGAGAACCTAGCTCCCACCATCAGCCATCAGTGTACTGAATTTTCATTCCAGTATACACATATAGTGATTTCATAATTGCTAAATTAGGAAGCTACTAGTTTTTTTTATCAACTGATATACAGAGTTTATATACAGTTCCTTTTGCCTTTAAGTTTTACAGACTCCACTCATTTTGTTACTTAGGTCAGACCTTTATTCCCCCACCCACTTTAGGGAGTTTGCTTTATATATTTGTAATATATTTAGATTCTTTTGTCACATACTGCATTTCACGGGGGGTTCCCCCACCCTCCAAAATGATATTTAAATTTTGCATGCATTAAAACTTTATACTCTTTGTGCTGCAAAGTTCTATGGGTTTTTTACAAAATTCTATGGGTTTATGTCTTGTATTTACCATTACAATAACAAACAGAATAGTTTTGCCACCCTAAAAAAACCCAGTGTATTTCATCTATTCTCCTCTGCCCCTGACAACCACTGATCTGTTTACCGTTTCTATAGTTTTGTCTTTTCCAGAATGCCATAGAATTAAAATCATACAATATGTAGTATTTTCAGACTGGCTTCTTTCACTTAACAATATGCACTTAAGGGGCGGCCGATTAGCTCAGTTGGTTAGAGCGCGGTGCTCTTAATAACAAGGATGCCTGTTCGATCCCCACATGGGCCACTATGAGCTGTGCCCTCC
The DNA here is from genome assembly GCF_057876585.1 of Rhinolophus sinicus. Classification (NCBI taxonomy): domain Eukaryota; kingdom Metazoa; phylum Chordata; class Mammalia; order Chiroptera; family Rhinolophidae; genus Rhinolophus; species Rhinolophus sinicus. The sequence goes on from NC_142512.1 coordinate 30,114,404, forward strand.
ACAACTAGATTGAAACAACTACTTGATTTGGAGCTGATGGGTCCTGGAAAAACACACTTAAAATAAATACAAATTTAAAAAAAAAACACAAAAAACAATATGCATTTAAGATTCATCCATGTCTTTTCATAGCTCATTTCTTTTCATTGCTGAGTAATATCCCACTGTATGAATTTACCAACCTCATTTTTCATGCACTTAAATTTATTTGAACTTATAGTTAAATCTTGCAATATTCACCAACATTGAAATGTTTTAATACAGGTTTTACATGGTCAGTTTGTCAGGTGATCTATCTGTTACTATTTCCCCTGCTGGAGACACCACACCTGTAGTTTTTCATTGTCCTGCTGCAATCTAGACTATTGGTCCTCTGAAAAAGCTACAGAATTATCCTTCTGGGTCTGTCCTTTGAAATCATGCTGGAAATTTCCTTTGTCTCTCTCTATATAAACTTCTGTTCATTGTATCTAATGTCTTCTTTTTTCTTGGTTTACTTCTTTTTTTTTAGTGGAATATATCTTCCAGCAATTTCCTGAGAAACAGTAAATGGAAAATATGTCACTGAAAATTTTAGCTTCGTTCATGATTCAAAGTTTGGCTGTGTATAGAATTGAATGTTAAAAATAAATTTTCCCTCAGAAATGTCAAGGAATTGCTCCACTGTTGCTATTGTTATTGTTTTATCTTCCAGTGTTGTTATTAAGAATCTAATGATACTGACTCATGGAAGGGTTTGTATGTGATCTCTTTTTTTTTCTTTAAAAAGCTTTTCGAATGTATTCTTTATTTATGGTATTCTAAAATTTCACAATGATGTCACTTGGTAAGGGTCTTCCTTTTGTTTACGGTACTGGGTGTTTGGTGGTGGTCTCTATCAATGTGAAGACTCATGTCCTTTAGTTTTGGGAAATATTTTATATTATCTCTTTATAATATTCTCCCTACTATTCTGCCTTTTTGGAACACTCATTAGTAGTTTTTAAACTTCTTGAATTAATCATCTAATTTTCTTATCTTTTCTCTCTTTTTTGTCCTCTATTCCTTTTCCTGTTTTAATTTCTGAGACGTCTCCTTGATTTTATCTTTCAACTCTTCTGTTTAGTGTTCCTGTTATTTTTACTATCGTATTTTGAATTTTCAAGAGTGCTTCTTTCTTATTCCGCTTGTTTCTTGATACACCACATGCACATGTCCAATCTTCTTTTTTCTTATGTATTTGCTCCAGTCTCTTTCTTGTTGGACATTTTCCTTAAACATCTGGCAGTCCTTGACTGGCCATTCATATTTATGAGTAAGGCATAAAAAGATGATTGAAAGCACCACATATATGAGCAGGACTTCACTATAAGGAGATCTGGCTACCATTCATTTTCTCTTAAATTGAACTTTTCCAGAGATTCTATCTTCCTGTGTTAGCCTTATCCACCCTGGAACCCACTTCTGAGCCTTTCATAGATTTTGTGAAGCTTGTCATTTAGGGCGCCCAGGTTTGCCTTCTGTGACTGTTAATCTGCCAAGTCACCCATCTACTTTCTACTTCCACTTTCAACTTTCCTGTATAGTTTATAGCCTCAGATGTCTTCTATTTTCACCAAAAATTGAGTTTATTTCTTTTTTTCTTTTTCTTTTTTTTTTTTTTTAAAGATTTTATTGGGGAAGGGGAACAGGATTTTATTGGGGAACAGTGTGTACTTCCCAGACTTTTTTCCAAGTCAAGTTGTTGTCTTTTCAATCTTAGTTGTGGAGGGCGCAGCTCAGCTCCAGGTCCAGTTGCCATTGTTAGTTGCAGGGGGCGCAGCCCACCATCCCTTGCAGGACTCGAGGATCACACTGGCAACCTTGTGGTTGAGAACCCACTGGTGCAAGTGGGAATCGCACCGGCAGCCTTCAGCATTAGGATCATGGAGCTCCAACCACCTGAGCCACCGGGCAGACCCCTATTTCTTATTTCTGTTCTTGTGTTTTTCAAGATGAGAATGGGAGAGAAATGTCTTTACTCTGCCACCTTAAAACGAGAAGTCTACTAGTTTTGATTGATATTTGTGATTTTAATCTGAAAAGTGGAAAGAATTTGGTTAATTTTCAAAACAGGATTTTGTAAGTATTGGGTTGATAAATAAGTAGTATTACATTAATAAATTTTTCTTTATGTTAGATTTGCATGATGACCATGACTGCTATCTATGGGTATCATTCCCAACAAACTCGTGTAGCTAGCGCTCTGGGTGTAAATGAAGTTACACCAATTTGAGGTACTGGTGCCCTAATACAACAAACTATAAAACTTTCCATTGTAGGGACAGCCGGATGACTCAGTTGGTTAGAGCATGAGTTCTGAACAACAGGGTTGCCAGTTCAATTCCCACAGGGGCCAGTGAGTTGTGCCCTCCACTACTAGATTGAAGACAATGAGCTGTTGCTGAGCTTCCGGAGGGACGGCTGGATGGCTCGGTTGGTTAGAGCACGAGCTCTCAACAACAAGGTTGCCAGTTCAATTCCCACATTGGATGGTGTGCTGCGTCCCCTGCAACTAAAGATTGAAAACAGCCACTGGACTTGGAGCTGAGCTGTGCCCTCCACAACTAGATTGAAGGACAACAACTTGGAGCTGATGGGCCCTGGAGAAACACACTGTTCCCCAATATTCCCCAGTAAAATTTATTAAAAAATAAAAAACTTTCCATTGTAGACAACTACAACTAACATCTACTATCAGCAGCATAATAGCTACATAGTAATGTCTACAATGGATGCCTGCGATTCCAATTGCCAATGAAGTGCCAATGGAAGTGATCCAGTTCTTTCCCATTTCAATAGTACTTCCTGTGCATGCTCAGTTGCTTATATTTGGCACACTAGAAATTGAGCTCAAGGAGATGGAAGATTATAATAATCAATCAAAACCAAGGAATCAAAATGACTGTATCAAATATCAATATGTTGAATACTCAAGCATCAATGTATATTTACTGAACAACTTCTGTGTGCCTTTCCTCACGAAGGGTTCAATTCACTTAGAAGAATCACAATATACACATCAGCAACAATGATCAAATAAGACAGAAATGTGGCAATGTCCATCTTCCTGACACCTTGCAGTGTGTAGTGCTGATGACATTTAGGGTTGCCAGTCATCTCTAGCTTCTTGGATGTTGAGACGCAACTGCAGTGCTGGCAGCCAGAAAGCACAATTCAATGATGAGGCAATTGTGGTGGCTATTATATCTTCCTGATCCTGGCTCTCTGATCCCTGAATCGCATCTTAGGATGTGTGCTGAGGATTTTCTAATCTCAATAGTTCAGATTCTGGCCTACTGATTTCCACTTTCCTGACTGTGGCAGAGGAAGCAACGTTCTCGTTAGGTTGCTTCTGCTATGTTCTGTGAGTCACACGGGAGGTACACCTTAAGCCCACTCCTCCATTTCTTCCAACAGTTTTGCAAGTACCTAATCTCCTGTATTTAGCCCCTTTCTGCTTAAAACACCTAGAGTGTTTCTGTTTTCTGCAATGAACCCTGACTAATGTAGGATTGCTAGGAATTTGAAGTGTTTGAGAGAATCGGATATATTAAATGTGTAGTTACTTTAAATGTATAATGAAATTTGATGAACTGTTTATATAATATGCTAAATGTTTGAGGATTTAATCTTTTGAACATAAGCATTATTGAATATTACAAATAAAAATAATGGATCTTATCTTCATATAACATGATTAGAGTACCAATTACCAAGATTTATTTTATTTTATTTCATTGGGGAAGGGGAACAGGACTTTTTTTTATTGAGGAACAGTGTGTACTTCCAGGACTTTTTTCCAAGTCAAGTTGTTGTCCTTTCATTCTTAGTTGTGGAGGGCGCAGCTCAGCTCCAGGTCCAGTTGCTGTTGCTAGTTGCAGGGGGCGCAGCCCACCATCCCTTGCAGGAGTCAAACCGGCAACCTTGTGGTTGAGAGGACGCACTCCAACCAACTGAGCCATCCAGGAGCTCAGTGGCAGCTCAGCTCAAGGTGCCGTGTTCAATCTTAGTTGCAGGGGGCGGAGCCCACCATCCCTTGTGGGACTCGAGGAATTGAACTGGCAACCTTGTAGTTGAGAGCCCACTGGCCCATGTGGGAATCGAACTGACAGCCTTCGGAGTTAGGAGCATGGAGCCCTAACCGCCTGAGCCACCGGACAGGCCCATTTCCAAGATTTTTAAGTTGAACTTAAATTTAAGAACTTAAACTTGGGCCGGCCTGGTGGCTCAGGTGGTTGGTTGCCAGTTTGATTCCCACATGGGCCAGTAAGCTGCGCCCTCTACAGCTAACGTTGTGAACAACAGCTCTTCCTGGAGCTGGGCTGCCACAAGCAGCCAGAGATCAGGGTGAGCTGCCCCAGCTGCTGTGGGCTGCTGTGGGCTGTTGTGTGCTGCTGTAGGCTGCTGTGGGCTACCATGTGCTGCCATGAGCAGCTGGTGTGAGTTGCCGGCAGCCAGCGTGAGTGGCCGGCAGCCGGCGAGAGCTGCCCTGAGCTGCTGTGAGCGGCCAGCTGATGACCAGCAACCAACTGCCTTAGCCGGGGCAGGGGGAAGAGGAGGGTGGAGCACAAGGCTCATAATATAGTGGTACCTCGGTTTTCAAACGTCTCTATTGATGAACATTTCAGTTTACGAACACCGTAAATTTTATGAATCTATGGTATCATTAGATAGTAAAATTCATTCTAAACTTGCAGTTTTAGGGGTTGATTTCAAAGGTCTGGAACGGATTAGTCCATTTTTGCATTACTTTCTATGAGGAAACTGTGCCTCGGTTTTCAAATGTTTCAGAATTTGAATGGTCTTCCAGAACGGATTGCGTTAAAAAACCAAGGTACCACTGTACCAGCCAGGGAGCTGTGTCCTACACAACTACACTAAGAAACAACAGCTTGAACCGGAGTGGGGGGGAGGGGAAGGCAGAAGAAGGGGGGGGAAAACAAACTTAAACTTAAGGATCTTAAAACTTGAGAATTTTAATATATTAAATACCAATTAAAAAATAAGTAAAATAGTACCCCCATCCAAGAGAACTCTCCGCTTAGACATTAAAAAAATACAATTGACATTTAACACTCTAGCTCTAGTCCCTCAGACAGAATCTAATACTGAAGAGTGTTCAATGAAATTTGTTACGTGAATGAATGAAAAACAATTTGAAGGGAATTGGGTGAAGGCTGTCAAAACGAACAAACTTCCAGTTATAGATAAATAGGTCCTGGGGATGTAATGTACAGCATGGTGACCATAGTTACCAATACTGCATTGTATGTTTGAAAATTGCTAAGAGAGTGATCTTAAAAGTTCTCAGCATAAGAGAAAAAATTGTAACTGTATGGTGATGGATGCTAACTAAACTTGTGGTAATCACAGTAATATATACATATATCAAATCGTTACGTTGTACACCTAAAATACAATGTCATACATGAATTACATCTCAATAAAAATAGTTCTGTATATAAAAAAACCAGTATCATGAGAAAGATTTCATCATCACAATTTTAATAAGTGAAGTTCAGACAAGCTTATCACTAGACCAGTGGTCTCTAAAATTGGGTGTAAGCACAGGGTGGTATGTGATACAATACTGAATATTTTTTAATTCAAATGTCTTATGTATACAATAGTGTAGAAGTCATGTACATAATATGTAAAAATGTACATATACATGAGGGGTTTGTGCTCAAAAATGTTTTATTGATGGCATGAGTGGTCAGGAAAGTTTGTAGGCTACTGTGGTAGACCAAGGGCAAGTTGTCCTGGGCAGGTGCTATGTTTAACTTTGTACCACTGACGTCCAGCCTAGGGCCTGGCATAGCGAGAGTGGTCAGTAAACGTTCTGAATAAAAATGAGTATATAAATAAATGAATGGATGAATAAAAGGACATTAACTTAGATGCCCAGCATCACATAACTACTAAGTGTCAAGATTCAAATTCAGATCTGTTTAATTCCAAAGTTTGTACTTTTCCAAGAATAGGCTGCTGCTCAGCACACCAAACAGATTAGCCAGGGGAACCTGAGATGTTTTTCCAACTAGTTGGTTGTTTAGAAAACACACAGATAAGCCCCAAGCAACAGAGAAAAGCATTACATTAATCAGGAGGTTTTTATCATTCTGTCAGCTTTTCCACAAGGGAGACATTCTTCAGAAACACTGAAGAGCAAAAGAGCTACGTCTCATTTCCTCCAGTTATACAGCTGGGTAACACTAGAGGCTGTGTCCTGTGTGGCCAGAGACACTTTTGTTTCTCTATGTGATACACGGAGGGAACGTCTCAACTCTTTTTCAGCGGCCATATCTCCCCCCTCAAAAAAAAACAACAACTTAATTTAGGCAAGAACTTCAACATTCTTTTCCACTAAGGTATCTATCCACAATATCAAGTTAGTCACAAGACAGAGTAGAGTTTCACTTCTTATTCCTTCCTCTGAAGAAGAGTAAAGTAGACCAACATTTGAATTTTAAATGTTGAAAATCCAAGGGCATAGGGGTTCAGACCCTGAACAAGAACTACTGTTAATCATTGAGAACCTTGGTGCGCGACTCTACTACCAGTTGATTTCCACATGCTACTTCATTTAATCTCCATAATAACCCTATTATTATCCCCAGTACTATTATCCCCCTTTTTTTTTTTTTAGATTTTTTTTTATTGGGGAAGGGGAACAGGATTTTATTGGGGAACAGTGTGTACTTCTAGGACTTTTTTCCAAGTCAAGTTGTTGTCCTTTTAACCTTAGTTGTGGAGGGTGCAGCTCAGCTCCAGGTCCAGTTGCTGTTTTCTAGTTGCAGGGGGCACAGCCCACCATCCCTTGTGGGAGTCGAACCAGCAACCTTGTGGTTGAGAGGACGCACTCCAACCAACTGAGCCATCTGGGAGGCAGCTCAGCTCAAGGTGCCGTGTTCAATCTTAGTTGCAGGGGGCCAAGCCCACCATCCCTTGCGGGATTCAAGGAGTTGAACCAGCAACCTTGTTTATCCCCATTTTTAAGATGAAGAAACAGAGGCTTAAGCACATTAACGGAGTTGTGCAATATCACACCGCTAGTAAATGATATAGGGAATTTAAACCACAACCCATCTTGTTCAAAGCCCATCTTTCCACTGCACCAGATTTCTGGATTCCAGAATGATTAAGATATGTAGAGTAGTGCCTCTGCTGACACATGTTGCCAATATGTGACATAAGTGAGTAAACCTTGATTACCTTGGTAATAAGCCACTGATATTTGGGGGGTTATTACAGCCTTACTTAAACATGTTGGTTGATATAGGTGTCTTTAACTATTTACTGTTTGTAGTGGTGTAAACTTTGGAAATCGCTTTAATAATTTGGTACAGTGCAAAATAAGAGTGCTTAGCAAGAGTCTCTATTACTTCATACCATCCCCAAACAAGTACTTAACTTTTATAAGGCAAAGCCTCAAAAATGATTGAAACTCTGCAGGGAAGACTGTGAACCTGTTGGGGCATGGCTTTGCATTCAAATAGTTGAATACAAATTGCTGCATAAACATCTAGAAAAATGTATTTTCTTAAGGGCAATAGAGAATTTTAAGCGTATACTGTCAGATGGGAAATGTAAGTAGAACCCCAAATATTCATATGCGTACTTGCAAATTAAGAATTTATAAGACACTTTCTAGAATTGTGAGTTGATAAACTATAACAGAAAGGCCTATGATTTTTTTTAACAAAACCTGGATTTAGTTAGAAAAACACATTTTAAGGTAATAAGCAGTTACTCCATCTGTAAAGTTGGAAGGCCTGAGTAATCCTTTGGACTGTTTTTGTGTCAGGAAGCGCCTAATAGGACTCTATAGTTGCATCAAGTTAAAGCAACACCCATTTAGTCATCTTGGGAAAAATTATTTAAAAAGCTTTTTTCTGAATGCAGATATATTAGATGGAGCTGAATATATTACTTGGGCATATAAATTAGATTGTTTTTGGCAAAGACATGCTATGCCACTGCAAAAATTATTATGGGGATTATGAATGTATAGATAGAAATATTTCTTATCTTTATACGGATGTAGATATGTTTCTGTAGGAATGTGTGTGTTCTTCTTTAAGCTGTGGCTCGCACTGTATCAGAAACCGAGATCCATTAGACCACATAAAGGATATTCAGACTTGTTTTTCATCACTTACTAGAGGAACTGGAGCTAGAAAAGGAAAAATGTACTGGACTATGTTTGGCTGGTCAAGATTCAACCTTGACTATATGCTGAGAATGTTCTACATGTGGTGTTAATTGTGAACAATTCAGCTTTGGAAAATATATTAACGTTGGCGGCCCATTATGACCCGAGGCAGAGGGAGAGGTTATATTCCTGAAGAAAAGAGAAGAAATTCCTATAAGGGCAAACCTCATTCTCAATCATCTTATGTAAAGATAGAACTCAAGACAGGAAATGTAGACTGTGAGCCAAAGGAAAGAATTTTTTTTCTCCCCTGGATTTTACAAAGAGTAGAAATTAATTTAAGAGGAATTGCAGCCAGACAAGGAAGGACCCCATGGACATGGGTTTAGATTGTAGACTATAGGTCTCCACATCTAGTAGCCGTCTGGGGCCAGCATGGTGGTACCAGCACCAGACTGAAAACTGGTGGGATCCCAGAACCGTAGAACCTAATCTGCAAATTTTGGAAATTTCATTTGCAAATTCCACAGTGAGTAGACATTGATATTTACTTAGAACAAAACCTGTTATAGACTCTTTGCATGCAACATCACTTCTATGCAAAAATGGTTACAGAAACCCACACTCTGGCAGTGAGCATTTTGAGCCAACTAGAGTACAAAAAAAAAAAAAAAAAAAAAAATTGCAACCAATTGGAACAGAGCAACAGCTCCTGTTCTAGGCTGGGCAGACCAGCACCAGCAGGGGAGTTTGCTTTCACCAGCTCTTGGTTCCTTATCACTAAACTGTAGTAATGGCTGATGAAGCATGTGGAAGCAACATTTCACTTGAAAAAGTATATTATGTTTACAACTATTAACAATGTAAGATCTTACCCATGACAAAAACACCTATGAGAGAGAGAACATGACAATACTGAATATTTGAATCCGGTTCAAGCAAAAATTACAAAAGCAGACTATTTCCTGGCAAACATTTTCTGTAAAGGGCCAAGTAGTAAATATAGTAGCCTTGTGGACCATGTAGTCTATGTTGCAACTACTCAACTCTGCAAACAAATTTAGAAAAGTAATTCTGAGAGTTTTCAGCTAATCTAGGGTACGTTCTAAAACAATAAAGAGGATAAAAATACTCTCAAAATTTCAAATAAAGGTTTTTTATTGAAATTACTTCTAACGTATTTGGCATCAGTATTAACATGTAATACCACTATTACTACTAATAGCTAACATTTATATAGGACTCACTATAAGATTAAATTGCAAAAAAAAGGGGCAATATTTTTAGCAAATAAAGCATACCTGCCATATTTTTAATATAATTCCTTAAAGACCCATTTATTCACTCCAGTTAAGAAATGTGCAATATGGAGTTTCAATTTTTAAGAGAAAGAGCTAAGCAGGAAGAGGGAGAGAGAGAGTAATAATTAGGAAGAGGAAGACATGAAGACAATATACCTCTTTGTAATAGATCATTTTAAGAGCTATTTTCTGGCAAAATCATATCCTACTGTCATCAATAATGGAACAATACAGATGGAAAGAATTAGCCAAAAATAAAACTAGAACCAAAGAATGAGGGAGGCCAGTCCTAAAATAAGATTATCAAGAAAATATTATTAGTTGACTTATTTGAGCTTGAAAACTGGCCATCCTTACGATAGTGAAATGAAAAAACATCCTTGTACCCATTGTGTCTATCCACTGACAGCAACATGATGATGTTTCCATAGAAACAACATTCTGCTCATCTAACATCCCACCTTTTTCAAAGAGCAGTCAGTAAATCGTCAATATTTGTTTTAACAGAGAATTTACTGGTAATAAAGGGAGTTACAGCAGAAATCTGTCCTCAGCATAGTTTACTAGTGAAAATGAGATAAACATAAATTAAATAAAAAGACATATACTACTTCTTCCTTTTTCAAGAATATTTACAACTAAAACAAGTGGAACAATGGAATAGAGAATTATGCAAGTGAACTGTTCCTGGAGATAATTCCCGTACACAATATTCCCAATCTTTGTGTCTCTTTCTTTACCTAGTAAAAGTAAGTTATCCCCAAGGACAACAAGCATTGGCATTGACACACGAATATTAAAAACAGAATTTCCAGATTAAGGTAGCCATATTTCAGTGCAAATTACTCTAGCACACTCCCACCCCAGTAATGCCTTTAGAGGAATGGTACTACAGAGTGATTTTGCTACTTGTGGAGTTATTTTTCCCCCAGTCATTTTTAACAAGTTTTGAGTTATACTTTACATACTGTACAACTCACTCACTGTAAGTGCACACAATTCAATGATTTTTAATATACTTACAGAGTTGTGTAACTATCATCACAGGTATAGAGTTTTGAGTGTTCAGCAAATCACTGAAAAACTGGGTCTTCTGATTTCAACATTAACAGTAATTAACTTTTAGAATGTCTTTCTTTTCTATTTCCCCCTGCCCCCAAGTAATTATTTCCAGGGTAAAGTATAGCGGTAACACTAGCATATGCTTACTAAATTGGACTGAAAGCATTTAAAGAGTTTCTTTTTGAGGAAGTCACTTTTCAAAAACACTAACAGTGTTAAAAATAAAGCAGCTTCTGTGAATTAAGCTGGTAAAATCCATACTTAATAAATTAGCAATTGTGGGAGCAATCCATTAACTGCCTGTTAATGTATAACTGAGGAGTTTAGAAACACTCTAAATCTCTAATTAAGAGTAGGATGTAATCTCAGAAGGCAAAACTGCAAGTGGTTGTAATTCAGTCAGCAGAAATCTAATCAATTGCCTAGCACACTGTTTAGAGGAAGTTGAGTGAAGCTTAGCCTACAGAAAGAGAATTGCCAGTCTTACCCAGCTCTGTCCGGGAGCAAAGACACAAAATCCAAAGGGTATGAATTTTCCTGTCATTGAAGAGGTATATACTCTGTGTGGAGCAGGGATCATTTATCAGGTCTCACCATGATCTGAATGAAACATCTCTCAAAATGACTCACCTCATTTTGAGTTCTCATTTACTAAGCAACTGCCTGATTTGCTTTCCAGACCTGCCAAAACAGTTATCTTGATATGTACAATTTGAGCATACTAGTTATCAAAAATGAATCTGCCCCACCACCCAACAAATGAACAAATGGTTTGATTTATTTGCTTTCTTGTGGACTAAAATATGTTCATCAACTCTGGTACACTGATAATATCAAGATCACACCCTTAACTGTAATAATCGCCAAGCCAATGTCATCCTGGGAGACCTTGATAAACAGCCGTCCAGACTTTTCGTGCCACATCCTCATCATGGACCCCAGAACCTATAATTTGGTTCTATTCAAATACAATAAAAGATGCCAATAGAAAAACAAGAATGTCCTATTCACTCATATTAAAGTCTTCCTTGTGTTCTTCTTAATTAAACAAAATCATAAATGATTGCATTAAGTCAAACAGACAAGAATAAATCAAAGCAAATTCAGTTTTCTTATTTTTCTGGAATGAAAACGTCTTGAAATTAAACGCACCTAAGTTTAAATCACTTCAGTTATCACTGACTTAACATTTATCAACAGAAGATGAACATGAATAATTCTAAATTGATGGATAAAAGTTAGAACAGAAAGAAAATGTGCTCAGTAAGTAACTTGAATGAAAATAACGAATACATGAGATGACTGCAATTTTTAAAAAAATTTCTCATCTCTTCTGTTCCAAACCAACTAGGACAGTGCTGGAAACTGAATAAATGTTAAAAAAATAGTGTCCATTTTGGTCAGCTTCTTATTTTAACAATTATCAGGGGTGGCCGGTTAGCTTCGCTGGTTAGATCGTGGTGCTGATAACACCACGCCAAAGGCCGTTGACGCCGCAGAGCATGGTGGGACAGGCTCTAGGCTAGGTTTCACCAAATCCTTTCAAGGGTTCCATCCACGCATGAGCCACTGTGAGCTGCGCCTGCCTTTAAAAAAAAAATATTATCAAGTTGTTCTCTTTTTAATTAAAGTCTTGGTTTCAAAAAATATCATTGAAGGATGGTCAAAGGATGTCTTTCCCTCTAAAATTTTAGGAGGTTCTTTTCCCTTTTGGGACCTACAGCCCCCTTTAAGAATCTGATTAAAATTTCAGACCCTCTTTGCAGAAAAAAGTACATGCACATACATATACACATAATTTTAGAAACCCTCACAGACAGTTCAAGGACTACCAAACATTTGTAAAACACATTCAATCGACTTTTAGAACTAAGAAATAATGACTATCTCCTAAATGATCTATTTTTTTAATCTCAGACACTTTGGATTTAGAATAGCTGTACTTGTGCTCCTGACTTTACTGTGACTTCTGGGATGACCAGTCAAATTTGCAGTCCATCTCTAGGAACTCACCAGACTATTACTGTAGGCATTTTGTGTAGTAACCTTATCCATGACTTCGTCTTAACCCTCCCTCCTTATTTTCCCATTCTCCCTGATTTCATCCAGTTTTAATAATTTTTTATGGTATCTCTGCAAATTGCCTCACATCCCTGGGCAGAGGGATTGTTGCAAATAAATGCATAAGGTATTTTAGCATATGTATGACTGTAGGAGTGTTTTAAAATTTTGAATTCATTTACTAATATTTTAAAATCCCAACATTTCACATAAAAATTCAGATTTTAAATATCTCTGGGGGGAAAAAATGTAAAAAGTTCTTATCTCCCTGGGATAGCATGGAAGTAGGATCAGTCCGGAGCAGCAACTGTGGTCTCCAGTGATCACAATTTTCACATGTCCATTTTGCCCCTTTATATTACCTGAAAGGCCCGGTAATGAGTTCAAAAAAAGGATCGAACGAATCACCGCCACTAGCACAAGGAGTGTTGAATTGAGCTATACAAAGTTAAGTTTTAAACCAAAGGTGGACAGGTACTGACTGTAGAATATTTACTAAGGAATCTAAGCTGGTTCCCTAAATCAGACACTTGTCTAAGCCGGCCACAGCTCGTTCGCAGAAGGGGCAGGAAGACAAAGTCACGCCTTGGCTCCCGGACTACACGCACTCTCCGAGCGCCCCGTTTCCAGAGCAACTGCCTGGTCCCTCCCCCTTTGACTCCGCCCCCGGGAGTCTTTTCCCGCCAAAGGCCGTTGACGCCGCAGAGCATGGTGGGACAGGCTCTAGGCTAGGTTTCACCAAATCCTTTCAAGGGATCGAGTTGCTTTAAAGAGGTTCATTCCTGAGGAAACTGACTTTCTCTTAAGACTCAGAAGGGATCAATAACCCCTTTAACGAGGGCTCTGTATCTTTTTACCAAACGGCTGGTCATTCCATTAGCAAACGACTCCGCAAATCCGCAACGCGGGGAACTTTTTTTTTCCCTTTGCGCGGAGGGTAACGTCGCGCGTGCGTAAACGTACTTTCGCAGCACCCGTTACGCTCGTGCGCGTGCGTACTGAGATCAAATAGCTGCTTCCTCCCGCTTCTCTTCCTCCCTCCCCCCCATATCCGTGCGCCGAGCTGATAAAGGCGCCATTTTGGAGGGGCCGCGGGAGACGTGGTGTCGCTGCGGGCTCGCTCTGCCGTGCGCTAGGCTTGGTGGGAAGGCTTGTTCTCGAGTCCGCGCTTTTCGTCGCCGCCATGTCGGGAGGTGGTGTGATTCGTGGCCCAGCAGGGAACAACGACTGCCGCATCTACGTGGGTAACTTACCTCCAGATATCCGAACCAAGGACATTGAGGACGTGTTCTACAAGTACGGTGCTATCCGCGACATCGATCTCAAGAATCGCCGCGGAGGGCCGCCCTTCGCTTTCGTTGAGTTCGAGGACCCGCGGTGAGGCGGCCTGGGCCTTGCGGCCTTGTGGAATTAGGTTGGAGTAGTTGGGGAAAGCTCCACGGCCTTAATATAGAGCGTGGGAAGGTGGCTTTTAGGTTGTGGGCAAGACGATATCGCCCAGGCAGGAGTTGAATAAGTAGCTGAGTTGGTGTGGCTTTTCGGATGGCTGGGCCCCATGGACTTTCTCAGACCGACTTGGTCTCGTAGCGGGAAACTGAGGCGTTGAGGGCTGGTGTAGTCTGGAGCCTGGCGTGCTTCTGGGTGGGGGAGGGGCTTTTCCTATTATGCGGCGCATGTGGGCTCTTCCACACTGGGTGCGCATGTGCGGGGGGTCGCTGGTTCCCGGCCGAGTTAGCTGCCTCTCCGGGTCCTTTTTCTTACTCCTTTTTGCTTTCTGTGATCACGCAGAGACGCGGAAGACGCGGTGTATGGTCGCGACGGCTATGATTACGATGGATACCGTCTGCGGGTGGAGTTTCCCCGGAGCGGCCGTGGTACAGGCCGAGGCGGCGGCGGGGGTGGAGGTGGCGGGGCTCCCCGAGGCCGCTATGGCCCCCCATCAAGGCGATCTGAAAACAGAGTGGTTGTCTCTGGTGAGTTTACTGTTAATGTGGATTGATGAGAAGGGACAGAAACCACTTAACGTTTTCCCTGCGTGACCAATTTGACAAATGGAAGTTTTAAATTACTTTAGTTTCCTGTGTGAATTGAGGAAACAAGGGTTACTGCGATGGAGATTTATCAAATGAGGTGGCAGTGCCTAGAATATGAAGATCCTTACTTTGCAGATAATTTTGGAGTCCGGATTCCAGAATCTTAGCTATTTATCTAGGATCTTAAATGTAATCACGATTAAAATAATCTTCTAATGTAAATTGAGTTTAGTGAGAAATTTAGGATAATTGGTATTGGAAAAAAACCACTTTTTCAGGACTGCCTCCAAGTGGAAGCTGGCAGGATTTGAAGGATCACATGCGTGAAGCAGGTGATGTATGTTATGCTGATGTTTACCGAGATGGCACTGGTGTCGTGGAGTTTGTACGGAAAGAAGATATGACCTATGCAGTTCGAAAACTGGATAACACTAAGTTTAGATCTCATGAGGTAGGTTATACACTTATTCTTTTCTTTGGCCAGAATTGGATACAGTGGTCTTAACAGTGGAATTGAAAGGTAAGATTTCAGGCAAGGGTGCCCAAGTAAAGTGCCAGATTTCTGGTTTTAGCTACATTGTATTCATTCAGCATGCCTGAAGACAGATCAAAGCTTAGATCTTTCAATCGAAAGTTCTGTCTATTCAATAGGGAGAAACTGCCTACATCCGGGTTAAAGTTGATGGGCCCAGAAGTCCAAGTTATGGAAGATCTCGATCTCGAAGCCGTAGTCGTAGCAGAAGCCGTAGCAGAAGCAACAGCAGGAGTCGCAGTTACTCCCCAAGGAGAAGCAGAGGATCACCACGCTATTCTCCCCGTCATAGCAGATCTCGCTCTCGCACATAAGATGATTGGTGACACTTTTTGTAGAACCCATGTTGTATACAGTTTTCCTTTATTCAGTACAATCTTTTCATTTTTTAAGTCAAACTGTTTTGTTCAGAATGGGTTAAATTGTTGAATTGCATTCTTGTGTAATATCCCCTTGCTCCTAACATCTACATTCCCCTCATGTCTGATAAATTGTATTTTAAGTGATGTCATAGACAGGATTGTTTAAATTTAGTTAACTCTCCATGCTCTTCAGACTGTGATATTGTGTAAATGTCTATTCTGCTCTGGTTTGTGTGAACTGGGATATTGGGGGTGTTTGTGGTTCTTACCTGGGGAAGTTCTTATGTTTATCTTGCTTTTCATGTGTCTTTCTGTAGACATATCTGAAGAGATGGATTAAGAATGCTTTGGATTAAGGATTGTGGAGCACATTTCAATCATTTTAGGATTGTCAAAAGGAGGATTGAGGAGGATCAGATCAATAATGGAGGCAATGGTATGACTCCAAGTGCTATTGTCACAGATGAAATTGGCAGTATTGACCTTATACTAAAAGGCAAGGGTTAAAAATTATTATATGCATTTACCTTAAAACACTTGCAAACGTCTTATACAGTTATATTTAACTACAATTGCTTTGCCTATTAAACCTTGGCAATTGTGGCAAAATTACATTGCCCATTTTGTAACTATTTTGCTCCCTTCCCCCCTTTTTTTTTGTTTTAATAGGGACTAATGTGGGAAGAACTGGCTAATTTGTCACAGTACTTAGTTACAACTGTTAATGTGTGACCTGCTGTTGGTGTACATGTGGGTACAGGGTGTCTTTAATCCCAACCAGATAGAGTATAATATCAATACTGCTAAATCTGCATGTCCTCTGTGTGACTGATATAGCGTTGCTATTTCATTTTTTTAAGATAAAATGAAAGCAAATTACAGAATTCCAACATATTGGTGTAGATAATCTAGTTGGGAATACTTTTTAAGTCTCACCTCCCCCTTTAATACTCATAATTGACTCATGCTTAAAACACTTTGATTTACAAATTAAACTGCAGGTGGGAACATTAGATTTAGTTTAGACTTAGGTGGGTAGCAATATCAGTAAACTTTTCAACTACATAACTTTTTGCAACCACAAAACCTGTAATACGCTGTACAGTAACAAGTGTTGGCATTATCAGTTGAACTGTAAATATGAAATGCTTCTTCCAATTAGTCTCTATGATGATTAAGTTTCTAAAATTTATCTGAACACCATTCAGAAACTTGTTTTGGGGAATTTGATAGTTATTGATGTACATCTATTAAACTGATGACAGACATAACTCATCATTCCCCAGAAACCTTTTTTGATTACAGTATCTAACATTTTGCCTCCTCTTTTTTGGTTTTGCTGGTTATAAAGGTTTGGATTGGAGAGGGCTCACTGGATCCCAATCCTTGGAGCTGGATCATTGGATTCAAATCATAATGTGGATAGGATAGGGAGGATGAATTACAAGGATTCATGGAGCGGGATCAGATTACCAGGAACATAGGAGTGGATTCCTGCCCCAACCAAACCGCATTCGTGTGGATTTTTTTTTTTTTATTCAACTTAATTGGCTATTCCAAAGATTTTTTTTTTTTCTATTTTTGACGATTGGAGCCCTTAAGATGCACGATGGAATTGTATTTTGCATTTTTTGGTAAAAGGAGCAAAGCGAGGACCTGGAGATATACGCTGGAGCAATCTCCTTGGAAGGATTCAGCACGAGTAGATGGTAAACATTTAAAGGGGAAAGGGGGGGTTTGTTTAAAATAGTAAATCAGTAAGTCATTTCTAAATTTAAAGAAAACAAAATTGGAGTTAAAGAATAAGTAGGTTTCCAATTGGCTGTTGCCATTTTTCTTTGAAAAAATAAACATTTTTTTAAAAACTATGCATGGTTGTCCTTTTTCCTCTAAGATTTTAACGGGGTGACTGTCAGTTAATACTTTACATTGATGAGATTCTGATTCTTGTCTTTATGTGTTAGTAAATTAAAGGTTCTTGAAAGGTAATCTAAATGGTATTTACTTACCAACTCTTACTGTTAAATGTAAAAGTATTCAGGAGAAGATGAGAAAGGCAATTGTGATATGGCAAATGGGTTATCTGGAAGATAAAAAGTGATTAAAAAATTATAGAAGCTGCTTATTTTTGGTGGTTTATTTAGACAACATAGGCTTTTATGCAAAATTGAGTGATGGCTAGTAAGTGTTAACTTGGAGTTAGCCTTTCAGATTCTCAATGAAACTCAAAGAATTGGTAAGTATTAAATGTTTAAATTCACAGATTAGAACTCAACACAAATTATGTTTCCTTTTTGGAATGTGAATAGTGTACTAGGAAGGTGACTTATTTGGGTGGATTTATTGCTAATAAAAAGTGGGGCATTCTTTAGAATTTTGCCTCCTTAACCCTTCTCAATAACTATAAGTATAAGGTTATTATTCTGTATCCAAAACACATTAAAGCAATGATTGTAGCTTGTGATTTACTAGCTTTTATGTTTTTACTTGACAGTCCCTTGGTTTTAAATTTTTCAATTTGCTTGAATTGGAGGAAATTTTTACCTAAAATCCCTAATCATGAGATTTCTTGATAGCTAGTCACAACTATCAAACCACTCTTTTTTGCACCCAAAAGAACTAAATCTTCACATTTCCCCTGGGTGCTAATGACCATTTGGAAGCTGAATTTAAGACAGCTATTAAGGTGACATAATTTCAAACCTAGGAAAAACTGAAAGTAATCTTGGTGGAGGAATGGGCACCATTATTTATGTAAGTTCACCCAAAGAATATATTTAAATGAATCATGGAATGTCAGGAAGAAAAGGGACATTCAAAACTAAGATTCACTTTTAAGTAAAGTAATTGGTATAAAGGAAGTTTTTATGTAAATTCAAAATATATTCAAGAAGTGGGTTTACTAGTTAAAACTGAATTAAGTTGTTTCCCATTCAATACTAACTTTGGGTGCTTTCAGGATGGTACGGCTGTAGGCAAATTCTGTTTCGTGTGTAGGATGTTTCTTAAATCTATTTTTAAATGACTAATATTAGAAAGGTAAATGTGAGGTAGATTTCAGCAAGCTTGGGTTCATTTGTGTTCATTGAACGTTTTGGAAACGACCAAAATGATAATTACCTTCCCTGAAGGTTGAGTTACCTTTAAGCTAACTTGAGAGATGTGTTCTACTAAAAGTTTTAGTTCTAACCCCAGATTGAAATAAGATCAAAAACATTCTTTGGTATACTGGCTATTTGAAGATAAGAGAGGACTTAATGCGTGTTTGTGAAAGGTAGAGGGGCACAAGTTTTGCAGTTAAAACGAAGACAGCTGAAAGTTAGGGAGATGCAGACTATTGGCGGTTGTTTTTCTTCAGTTTTGAGATGGATCCTAAATCTCTACCTATATTGGCAACTCTTGGAAGTCACCCCTGTGGAACTAAATAAGCTGGGTTGAATTTTTTTCCTTGTTCTTATTTATCTGTAGAATATTATAGGGAACCTATAGTTTACTTTTAACCAAGGGAAAACAAGTCCAAGAGGCACTTATTTTTCATAATATCAGATTGAATAACCCATCTTGCTGTTCAGCCCACATTCTGGAAACAAGGTAAGAAACCCATTTTGTGATTCCTAAGTGTTTGGGATCTGAATTTTATTATGTTTAGTAATTTTCTTAAAATACTGTTTGGAATATGAACAGATTTCCCTTGTTTAAAATGTTTTTTTCCCTGAGTTTTATACTTGAATAATAAATTTCAAGTGCATATAGCACTCACTGTATGATTCTAGAATATCAGCTTAGTTTTGTCTTTGAAACATCTTGCTCGATAGAACTGGTATTTTGTCAAGTTTCTGTGAAGGTAAATTTATATGTGCGTTTTTGCTTTGTATATGAAGATGTAATGAAATTAAATACATTTTATGTATTTACCAGAAATAGTATAAAAAAAAAAAACACATTAGGTTGTGTTGTAACATAATTCTTTGGTTTAACAACCCTATTATGGCATGAAGAATGCAAAGGCAGAAAACTTGGTTCATAATCTCTTACCCAAAAAACTCAAGAAAACAAAGGTTTTGTTGAATTAATTGAATGTAAGACCTGACCAGAATTGATGCCTTCATTTTGCACTTACTGTGACTAAACTGTTGTCCAGCAGAAATATTGATGTTACATTACACAGTTGCCCCAGGCTTTGCTGAGTGTGTTATATTTTATGTAGGATCTATATACCGTTGTAAAGTGCAAACAACTGAATTTCAGCTACATCTGCCCCCAAGAGTTGAGAGTAAGGGATTGTAGAACTGTAATAGAATAGACAGGGCTAAAGCTTATGTGTAATTTTGGATGTGTGAGTGAACACAAACCTGTTAATGTGGATCCTTTTAATTGAAATGGAAGTTCCCCATCTTTTTAGGCTGAAGCAGCCACAAGAAAAAATAGTGTGACTCACATTTCTTTATATTCTGTTGCTATAGTGGACTCAAAACATTCATGCTTGCCATCCTAGTGTATACAGGGGAATTGTATTTTAGGGTGTTTTTTCAGTCCTTTAAAGGAACATTGATCATTCTGATCCTATAGGAAAAGCTGAGATTGGCATGAAGTAAAAAGATTATAAGGAAATACCTGTTCATTTTGTCTAGAGAACATAGTAATCCTGGCAAAAACTTACTTTAAATATAGACCCAAGAAGTTACAGTATACAGAGTGCTGAAAAAAATGTATAGATGTTTTAAGAAAAACAAAATTGTAATACATACTGATAACAAGGTGAATACAAGTCGTGTGTATACATTTTTTGGCTCCCCTCCCGATACTTAAATCACTTATTCCTGTGATTGATAAATTTAGGGGTGCTTCTTCCTAACTTTACCTTCAACCCTGAAGGCTGATTTTGTAGGGATCGAAGGATATTTTTCTGTTATAAAAATCACTTGGTGCTTGTGTAGTACACATAAAATATTGGGTTGGTGAGAAACTAATTGCAGTTTAAAGGGTTAAAAAGGCAAAATACTGCAATTACTTTTGCACCAACCTAACACATTGTCATGTGGAAGTTAAAGCAGAAATAACCTCAAACATTTACTAGGTTAGATTCTCAGGGAGAGAAGTCACTTGTGCCTTTGTGCCTTTGCATAGGTGGTTACCATTTAGGTAGGTATGCGAAACAGATGAAACATTTAGAAGTTTAGCAGACGCTATTTTGTCTTCATAAGTACAAAGGAATTAACCTTCAACCACCCAGTTACAAAGTGTCATATTAACTCCTGTCACTACGACTATCAACACATTGATAGGACTATCAGTATGTTGATAGTGTAAATTGAGAGCCTCCCTAGGATGCTATACTCCTCTTCCCCGAATATACTTTGAACAAAATGAAATTTGGAGGAGTGCCAAATATCTTAAGGTTTTTTTGTGTGTGTAATATTCCTTTCCCCTATTTGAGTAAATGCTAGTGAATCACTAAGCCACTAGAGGGAGCTATGATGCAAAATCAGGAAATTATCCCTACTGTAAAGGATCCATACAGCAAGGTGGAAAACAACTATCTAAATCCTGTATATCAGCTCCAAAGCTAGTTTTGTTTGTTTTTTGTTAAGTTTTCCTCCTGTAACTTGACCTCTGTCTTGTATCTGCTAGGCAAAATCCTTTCCCTTTTCAGCTTCTGGATCCATTTAGGTTTTGAATATGACCTAACCTCATGCATACTGAACTGCTTGCTATAAATCAGAAAAATATGTCTAGGTCATAGAAAATGCTGAAGATGGGAATCTGCTTGTTTTCTGCCTACCTTGTTAATCTCCAGGTATGGACTGAGACTGGGAGTGTAAGAATTGGGTGCAAGAGTAGATGTGCTGCAAAAGAAAAAGTTTTGGCATAACGGGTTGTATCCTACCAAAAAAATTTGCCATTTTTATGGTGTGAAGCAGTTTCTGGAGTGATCAATCTTATTTCTTGACATTACTAAGATTTTTAATTGTTAATGTGTCTTAACCTACTTTTTTGTCAGGTTGGCTATTTATAGTTTTCTAGGCCTTGCTTAAGTAGGCACAGTATCTTGTGATCAAAAAGTGCACAGTTCTCAACTTCTTGTTTACTTAGTGCCATTTTTTTAGGAGCTGAAAATTAATGGGGATTAGAATTGAAGCATTTGTCATTCATATCGCCCCCAACTTGATACTGCAAAAATGTAAAAGACATACAAACTTCAACTTGCCTCTTGCTTAAATTGTAAGAACAGTATTAAAGTTTTTTTAGGCCAATTTAGTCAAGAAAAAGTATGGGTGCATTTGCTGTAACCATCAATGTTAGAAACTTGTCTGCTCTGAAGAATAAGACACTAAAAGAGGACAAATAAGGCATTTTTCCAGGAGAGAAATAAGAATCAAGTTTACACAGTAGAGATTATCCTGCCTGCTAAACAT
This sequence comes from Rhinolophus sinicus, assembly GCF_057876585.1. Taxonomy (NCBI): domain Eukaryota; kingdom Metazoa; phylum Chordata; class Mammalia; order Chiroptera; family Rhinolophidae; genus Rhinolophus; species Rhinolophus sinicus. Next base: position 30,136,347 of record NC_142512.1, read on the forward strand.
TTTATGTGGCAAGTGAGACTGCAGTAGGTGGTTGCTGACTAGCAGCCTTGGTGATGCAGATTGCATTTAGACTGCCGAGTGCCCTAGATTGATGAAGCCTGTCCTTAATCTTAGAAGTGTTAGCTCTGATGTCTCCTTAGTTTAACTGGGTGGAGAGGCACCCTCAATCCAAAGTTGTACACAAGAAAATTCAGTTCTCTCTAAAAGAAAAAGGCTAAGCTTGGAGATGGTTCAAGTGCCAGAAGGCATAGTACCATGAATGGTACCCTGTGTTGCTGTGTATTAGAGGAGCATTTATGTATGTGTAAGTTGGGGATAAGCTTTCAGTTTATAGTAATTATTAAGACTTAATACTTAGGATTGGAATGCCACATCAGTCAAAAGACAACCTACAGCCTTTAAATAGAACTTGAAAGTCCTGGGCTCAATCCTTTCTACCTTTAAAATGGCATGCCTAGAAATTTGAGTTGCAACAGCTTTATAGTTAATGAATGCCAAACTGATAGAAGTCCATTGGTGTCCTCACCCCAATGCAAATTCCACCAGCCACTGTTGGCTAGAGGGATTTTTCTAAAGTGAAAAACATGTCACCCCCACAATTTGAAATAGTTTGGAGGATACACTCCTTACAAAGGCAGATGTGGCCCTTGGTAACCTGGCCCCTAGCCTACCTTTCTATCTCATCTCTAGCCTTTCCCCTGATATACTCCATATCCCAGGACTTGGCATTTTCCAGCATTTCTTGCATTTGGTCCTATTGTCTTCCTCCTGCAGTGTCTTCCATCTCTTCATTTAGAGAAGTGTAAGTTAGCGTGAGCAGTACCTCAAAAATCACCTCAAAACTTGACATCCATCAAACAGGATGACTTCCTTGTGTGTTGGCACAGAATGTATGTACCCCCAGTATAGCATATGTCACCTAGCTTGCTCGCTCTATCCATCTACCTCAACTTCATGAATTTATTTTCTAAGGAATCAAGACTGTGTCTGGCACATGACAAATACTTAGTTGAATAAGTACTATTGGTCCTTCCTCAGTGTTCCCACATAGAATTAATCCTGTATTTTAGAACTTATGCCATATTGCCTTGATATCAGTGAGTTGTACATGTATCTGTCTTTTCTAACAGATGATAACCTTTCTTCCTTCCCTTTCCTCCCAGGTATATAGCACAATGCTCTTGCACTGAGTAGACAATCATAAGATGAATTATTCAATTGCTTTGGAGGAGAAACCTAGAAAATTGAATTATTTATTTCCCTTTCTGAATATCTTAAATAACCAGTAAATATAGGTCTCAGTTTTTTTCTAAGTTGGGAAGCAATCCCTACTCAATTGATAATGTGTAGTAGAAGAAGCTAAATATTTGTATGTAACATTAAAACATTTTCCATTTTGTGACCTGGAGTGTTTCTAATTATTTTTGGAGACATTTTTCATTTTTTTGTTGTTACAAAATAAACCAAGAGCGACATCCACATCTTAAGACTAGATATGTAAAATGGTTATCAGTACAGCAAGCACACCACAACAAAGAAAACTAAAAGCTCCTTTGTCCTCTAAAACTGGGTTGTAAATTTGCAGCAAGGTGATATAGTCAAGTTCTATGACTTAATATAACCAGTTCTTAGCCACGATGCCTTTGTATCTATGGCGAGCTAGACTAGAGAGATTTGTTTTCTGGTCAAACAGTTCTTTAAAACCCTGTTTGGCTTTGTCCCCCAGCTCCGTTTGCCTTACCAGCATCCATGTGTGCACCCAAGTTTATTCAAGTGTTCTCGCCGGTCTCACACTACTCTACATCCTGGCCATCAAGTCTGATCTTCCTAAAAGATACCACTCCCCTAATATGAATCGATTATAGTCTCTCTTTCCAGTGTATCACTGTTCTCAATCACCTCTTCTGGTTGATTCTGGTAAATACTCTTTACCGACCATGCTTGTTTTTGTTTCCATGTATCTGCAGTCTTCAGACTTGGCAGTCACCCAGCAGCTTTAAGTCCTGATCACCCTCAAGTTAGACATTCCTGAAACCATAAAAAGCAAGCTGTTAAACCTACATAATAGCTCTTGGTGATGCATTTAGTCTTACAATTTATTACTGTAGAAGGTTTTGTGTTCATTTTTCTGACCCTATGGAATTTTTGTAATATTTGTATTTCCCAATGAGCCAAATACAATGGTGACAGTTTAATAAGTTGATTGAACGAGGTAGAAAAAACAGTACTCCTTAAAAGCAAAGCACTATAAAATAATGCAATGTACTGTGTAGAAGCCTGTTTCACAAACTATTGGTGAACCAGATGGATTGGAGAAAGTAATTTTAATACTAACATTGCGTTAAATTTCTCCTTAGATATGAAGCTAGGAAATACAAATTTACTTACTACTAGCCTAAGCCACGTATAATTGGAAAAGTAAATGCTGTTCCAAAAATCAGTCTTGCAAAGTCAGAAAGTTGTTTTGTTGCAAGCTGTGTACTCGTCTTTCCATACAGATCATCAAGAATTTATGCTATTGTCTCCTAAAAGAGTAGAGCAGTTCCCTGTCTTGCTGCTTCCTCCTGGGTTTCCTTTTTCCATCATTCTTAAGTTTGATTATTACAGAAAGAGCCTTAAATTACCTCTGAATTTTGTGATCCTGTCTCTGGATTCCTGCAGAATTCTCAGTGGGATTGAATTATTTTGGTTCATTTCTACTGAGTTATTCCATAAAAGGAAATATATATATATATATATATATATATATATATATATATATATATATATATGAATGAATGAAACCAGGTGGTATATTATTTCCCTGGTTTAGGAGAGTCAACATTACTCCAGGGCCCTGACCCTGGTCTTTAGGTTGATAGAGGATGAACTAGCTTAAGCAATTCTTTCAAAGCCAACAGATGGCAAATATTGAACACAACACCCAAATCCTATAAGCACCCCCATTTTTTTTGCCATTAAATATTCTTCCCCTTCACAATCAGTTACAGACGAGCATTCTTGGACTGCACGATATTTTGCTTTCTTCATGTTTGTCTAGTGTGACATAATGCATACATGTTGCCTATAAGCTGTTCTCTAGTTTCATGTATATATGTTTTATTTCCCCCAGCTACATGGTAAACTCAGCAAGACTGTGTTAATAACTTTTTGACACTTCTTTAAAGATGCCCAGTTATGCTAGTACACATACCTTAAATGTTTATGAATAAGTAAAGGCAAGTGTACCCCATTGCTTAGATCTGATAAGTAGTGTGGTTCTCCAATCAGATCGGGCTTATTCCCAGAGTAGTGACTTTGCTACCTCTTTATAATGGAAAATTTTGACGGGAAAATACAAGGACATAGGACAAATACTTTATTCTTACTGAAAGCAGCTAATTGTATCATGAAGTACTTGGATTCATTTTAATCCTTGAGTAGTTTAGCCTCACTTTGCAGTTTGAGGAAATAGCCTCGGAGATGTTAAAGTGACTGGCTCAGAACTTGAATCCATGTCTCCTGCTGGCAAGATCATATTTATTTTACTACTACATTGTTTTTAAAGCCAGAATGCCATTTCTAGTAGGGAGGTTGTTAGGGGGAGGAAAAGTCTTTGAACATTGCCTGTAATGTCCATCTGATACCACTAGGGTGTCCCATGGTGCTGTCTGATTCATTCTTACCCAGGTTGCTAGGGGCTGATCGCAAGCAAAAGTTAAGCTAAGTAGCAGTGACCATGGCGCAAAGCCCAGCAACAAGAAAGTGAGGTGCTTAGCTACCTGGCTTTCCAGTTTGCAGTGCACAGCCTGCATCAGAGAAGCCTTTGCCCCTTTTTTATCTCAGGCTGGCCCCACAGAAGGACAGCAGGACGTGCAGCAGCCAGTGGCCAGAGTGGCTAGCCACTCCACAAGGCAGCAGCCCCACAAAGAACAGTAGCATAGAAAAGGCCCTGTGAATGGATAAATATCCACAAACATCTGCATTTGTTTTGGAAACAGTATACACATACAAATTCGTTTTAGTAAAATAGACCTACAACACAAAGCTGGGTTGAACTATTTTACCACTCTAGGTAGATGAGTTTTAAAAGTCAATGTGTAGTGACTTCCCACTTTCAATAAAAATCTGCATTACACTTAGTCCTAAATATACAACCACTTAGGCATCAGTTTTGATATTCAGCCACTCTAAATGACAATCCTTGGTGTCCGCTAACACGTGAGAACCAATGAAGTGAAGACAGATGTAGTATTAAAGAGAGCCCCTTTAAAAATATGCTTCCTGGGGCCAGCCTGGTGTCTCAGGCGGTTGGAGCTCCTTGCTCCTGACTCCGAAGGCTGCTGGTTCGATTCCCACTTGGGCCAGTGGGCTCTCAACCACAAGGTTGCTGGTTCAATTCCTCGAGTCCCACAAGGGATGGTGGGCTCCGCCCCCTGCAACTAAGATTGAACACGGCACCTTGAGCTGAGCTGAGCTGCCTACCGGATGGCTCAGTTGGAGCGCCGGCTCTCAACCACAAGGTTGTCAGTTCGATTCCTCAAGTCCTGCAAGGGATGCTGGGCTATGCCCCCTGAAACTAGCAATGGCAACTGGACCTGGAGCTGAGCTGTGCCCTCCACAACTAAGACTGAAAGGACAACAACTTGAAGCTGAACCACACCCTCCACAACTAAGATTGAAAGAACAACGACTTGGAAAAAAGTCCTGGAAGTACACACTGTTCCCCAATAAAAGTCCTGTAAAAAAAATTTTATATATATGTATATATATATATATATATATATATATATATATATATACTTTTTTTTTCCCCCTTTCCAGTGCTTTTTAAGCATTTTGTGCAAATGTCTCACTGGTCTATATTTCTTTTCAAGTTTTGATTACTGGAGGAGATCCTTAAAAGTAGTTCTAGGGACTGGTCAAGTTCCTGGAATTTAATAGGTGCTCAATAAATACTTGTTTACTTAAATAGCAAAGCCTCGTAGTAGTTACAGAATAGTTCTATGCCTGAGCCATTTTCTACGGAGAAAGTCCACATTAGGGAGGTCTTTGTTTTATCTTCAAGCTGATTAGAATCCATTACGAACTGGGAAGTTAGTCCCTGGGGTGTCCTGGCTGGTCTTTCAAAGTTTTGTCATTCTAGGTGGTAATCAACAGCCTGAATTTTGGGGCTTTATCTGAGCTGATTTTCTTTAGATATCACCCATGAAATATCTCTAAGACTGGGTGTTTACCAGGTGGCACTTAAAGCCACCAGGACTAAATTAGAGTAAACATTATTGATTGAAGATACGGGACTAGTGCCCTTCCCACACACACCCAAATTTTTAGTTTCATCCCAAAATTCTGGTTTTAAAGAGATCACTGTAGAGTAAATCCCAAACTTACCTCTAGTAGTCAAGTTTCCCTTTCAGTTTTCTCAGCTCTTCTCTGGTGAGAGGGTTAATCACAGATTACAGTACCAACGTGGACCCTTCCATATGCTTTGCTTAAGTGATCAGAGTAACCACCTCAGCGTAATAAACTTGTGTGTGGAACATATATGGGACTGATCCCAACTCCCAGAATGCATTTCTGGGATTGCTTTATACCTGATGCTCAGGAAATGTCTTCACTGGCTTGGATTGACGACTTGCCATCTGCTTTCTGAGCAGTCACTGCTGAATGAAAGGGGAGAGAAAGTAAAAGGAGAGGGGGCGACGGGGAAGAGGAAGCTAGAAAAATAAGAGGAAACAGCTGGGGAGCTGAGGAGTGGTGGGGACTTATGTAAGGTCAGTAAAACAAAAAGCTAGCAGAGGGACAGGGTCAGGTTTTGGGGGTAGAGAGCTAATTAACTTCTGTCAACTAGTTGAGTAGAGCCTTGCATGCTTTGTTAAAGAGACTAACGTTGCTTCAAAGGAAAAAGCTAGATACGCTGAATCTCACTGTCCTCCCTGTGTACCATAGTAAATTGTTGAGTCAAAATCTATCCTGCCCTCTAGGAATTCTTGTTCTCTTTCTTCAGATCTAGCAAAGAGCTTGCTGCTACTGCTCAGGCAATCAAGAATGAAATGCTTCAAGGAGTATTTGTGGATAGCAGGTAAACTTGATGTTTTATTCACAGCTTAAGGAGGAAATGCTGAGTGCAACTGTTGTCTCTCTGTAGAGCTTTAATGACCAGCTTACCAGGTCCCTGCAACTGTTTTTATGCCAGGACCCAATGACTGTAGAACATTAGGCAGTGTCTAGCTCAGAGACTTCTCAGGGTCAAGAAACATCTTTAAAGCAGCTAATTCCCTCTCCCAGAGCCTTGGCCAGATCTTATGCTCTCCTCACCTTGTGTTGCCATCTCTTGGCATTGCTTTCTAGAATGGAGCAGCCTTCCTAAAGCTTTGTTTAACTTGTCTTGTGATATCACAGCGATGTCTTAGGTCACCACTGCTCACTGCCCTTATCCAGGGAATATGCTGCATAGGTCCCTCAAAACCTGTTTCATTATTCCTTGTTCCCTTCACTACTAAGAATAGAGGGATCCTCCGTTGAAAATCAAATTGACCCAATGAGGCTTTTTATTATTATTATTATTATTATTATTATTATTATTAATGTCTAGGCCAATAAAAGGAAGAGGGAGGAGTATACTCAGAAAGAGGCATTCATAAAATCTTTGTGTATTAATATGTTAACTCTTTAGAGACTTTTGAGGAACAAAATCCTTCCTGAACGCTGAACTATCCTCAAATCTGATATGAAGAAAAAATGGAATAAATGTTTCTGTTGGAGTTTGGGTGAAAGAGTATACACTTGATATACCTGTTTTTGCTCTGCTGCTACTCTTCACAAGAAGATTTGGACAGGCATTAACAAGTAGTAGTAGTTTTTTTGGTAAATGAATAGCGTTTTTATGATAACATAGATGGGTAGCACAATGCTGTTTAGTGTCATTACATCCCTCTTTTAACCCGTGAAGTATGTTTGGGTTGGAGGCTATAGCTTCTGAAAAGTGCTTTACCTCTGTATCAGAATAACCTTATACAAGGATTTAATTTATGTTTTTGACTATTAGCATGATGTTTTTAACTGAGTGAAGCTTTGTAATTTGGTTCAGGCCCACCAAGTTTGCACGACCTTTGAAGTAGCAATGTTTTTTCAAGCCTAGCCATTACTCTGGGCTTGGGGCATCTGAGGGCAGGGAGGAACAGGTGTCCAAAGGAGAAATGTTGGTGCCTTAGAGTATGTTTTCCAGTTGTATTGAATTTCTTACTTGGTGTATTTTTGACCTGTCTTAGTTTCTTTCCTTCTTGTGTCCTATGCTATTTTGCTTGCTATTTATTGGATGTCCTCTGACAGCCATTCAAGAGTTGTAAAATGGAAGTTAGTATTTCTCCTCAAATGCTTTGTGGATGAAATTAATAGGTTTAGCACTGATTTCTGGCAGCTTCTTTCAAGAAGAGTTAAGGTGATAAATGTGTTTACGTGGCTTTGATCTTGCTTTTGGCATCTTGGGTGTGTGACCCTTCTTAGAAACAATAGAGTATTTAAGAACCATCAACTACCAGTTGAACTAAATGTCTACTAGGAAAATGGGTAGATTTGTTCCCTGTCACTTTGTTCTCTGTGACTGTTTTCCAGCTGTCAAGGAACTTAAATAGGTATTCAGAAAAAAAAGTCTTTATTGTTTCCCTTTCCTCACCTTACCAGTAAAAACAGAAATAACTAGTGATGACACTTTAGTTGGTAGAATTGAAACACAAACCCAACTTCTGACCGCATGGGCCACAGGCAGTTGGCTAAACCCTTAGTGTGGTTCTGGAGCTTGCGGTAGAGTGGAGTGGAGGGGGGCGGGGAGATCACTTCTGCTTTCCTCTCTGGGAGGTTTTTGTTTTTAGTTTTGTTTGGGGGAGGGGGAGGGTTGTTCCCTTTAGTCTGTTGTAGAGTGTGCTTCCTTTTCTCGATTGCATTGAGACTGGTAATGAAGGGTGACATTTCTCTCTGGCCAACATTTTTTGGTAAATATTGCAGTTTTGGTTTTTACTAGATTTGTGAATTATCAGTTTTAGCTTTTTTTGCATGAGAGTAGTCCATTACCTTGCCAATTTGAAGCTTCTTCTAACTAGATATTCTCTGTTGACAGTTGGATTTGATTTGGTTTTGGTTTGTTGAGTGGTTTTAGGGGGGGACAGGTAAGTAACAACAGCAGAGATGCTTTCTATTCCTGGGATTCTAAATCTAATCCTAATCCTTAATGTACTCACAAAAGTTTTAAATGCTCTGCAAAATAGGAAGGAAATATTCTGTTGTGTTCTAATATTTGCTAAAAGTTGTCTTTAGAAACGCTAATCTTAATAGGTATCTTCCTTTGTCAGGTGTTATTAGCCGTTTGGCCACTTACCTTAGTGCTCTTTGAAGGAGAGAGGCATAAGGCATAGGGAAAAACTTGTCACTTTGAGAGAAAATGAAAGGAATAAATGACTGGCTTAGAGCTGTTAGGCAGTTATGGAGAACCACTCAATGAAACCAATAAAAATGTTTACTGAGCACCTGTTATATCCCAGGACATGTTCTAAGAATTTTACATACATGTCTCATTAATCCACAAGTCACCCCTGTGAGATAGGTATTTATTTTGTCCTATTTTCTAGATGAGGAAACTGAGGCGAAGTTGACCGCTTATATAAACTGGGGCAGGGGCGTGGGAAAGAGGAACCTGAACCGGGTAAGGAGGGGAATCTAAGTTTTATTTGGCTGGATGTAAGCAGTGTATTTTTTGCTTAGATACCAAATATTTAAGTTATTCATCATTTCTGAAGGTAATACCATTTAGTCACTCATTGAAAGTTGTTTAAGATGAATTTGCTGTGTTTAGACATCCCTAGTTTTCTGGCTGGACCCAAATATGGTCTGTGGAAGCTGGCTTGAGGAGGGTCTTATTTTGTGGTTAAGGATATCATCTGTCCTACAGGTAGAAATGCCCCTTCTAGGGATGGAGTCTTTGATTTTATTGGTTTCATTATATTCCTCAAAACACTTGGAGCTGATTGAATAATTGTTCCTAAGATTTAAAACTTCATCTGAATTTAAAAGGTTTTTAAATTTCCTTTTTAAGGGAGGGTTTGGGAAGCAATCAGGAATTCTGGTGTCACCTCATGGATAGAGATAAAATTAACTATTTTCCTCAAGAAAACTGATATTTCTGAATCCCAGCTCTTCAACAATGAGAACTGGACTGTTTTCACTTGACCTCTACTTCTTGTTAGTAGGAAAACCCCTCGCCAGAGGTGCTGTGAGAAAGAATGTTGGAGAAAGTTTCTAGATCCCGGGATAAGAAACTCAACAGAGTCCAGCAATATTGTCATTAGAATAATAGTCTTCATTAAATACTAGTTTTCATAATCCTGAAGCTTCATTTTACCACAGTTTGAAAGGCAACAAAGTGGGAGAGGAGGAAAACTGAGATGAATTACAGAGATGAAGTGAATGTGTTAAGGCAGTAAAGCAGCAGAGACTTGAATTCACTGAATGAAAATGAAACAACATGCAATCTCCAAGTCAGAGCAAAAATGTTTTAGTTTACCTAGTTAATTCCTTAGGTTTACCTCTTAGTTCCCTCCTTATCTTGCATGTGTACATAAACTTAGGCTTCCTAATAAAACAATCATTTTGTTTTTCTCTCCAAAAGATACTAATGGACATTTGTAGGAGACAAAGGGGCCACGGTAGCAGTTTAGCTAAGGAATGTATCAGAAACTGTTCATTTTCTGTCCTGTCTTAGGCTGACGGGTTCCTTGATATGTTACCTGCTTCTGCTACTGATCCAAACTGCAGAACTTGCCTTCGGTCCCCAATGCCTCCAGGCAGTATCCAACAGAGAATCAATTCTAAAAGGAACCAGACCAATGTTTTCCAGCCCCTTCATTCTAGTGACTGAGGGAAGGAAAGAGTGGGAAGTGGGTATACATGTGTAGTGGATGGAAAGGAAATACAGACTGTCAAGTTACTATACCTCTTCAGTTTATTTTACCAGTAGAATTCTTCAACCGTATTATTTTTATTGTGTATGTATGGGAGAAGTTGGAGACGGTGACCTTGATTAGAATGTGTCTGGAGAGGAATAAATGGAGGGGATGAGTTGGTTATAAAAGATGTTGAAGTCCTGAAATAACGTGACCGTTTGAAGAATTGTTTTAAACCCGAGTTTATAAAAATATCACTGATACAACCTGCCCCCTCATTTCCTGCCACAGGAGACTTCTTGGACTGGAGACACTTGCTTAATAATAGCTTGTCTCTGATATTCGCAGTAGCTACCTCTAAGTGAGGAAAGGATAGAAAACGTTCAGGACATCATCATACAAAGTAACCAGTAGCAGTGACGCCTACACGGAAGACTTGGAACTGCAAACAGAGGCTGGGGTCACCTCAGTGACATCTGACGCTGTCCAACCAGAAGTTCGATTTTTGTTTTGGGGAGTGAGGAAGACGACTGTACTAAAGGACCAAAATAATTTCTTGACTATACTTTCTCACTTGTTCTTGATTTTTTTGGCGGGAGAGGTGGTATTCCGGTAGATTTTCACATCCTATCTGGAGTTAAGGGGAGGATGGGGAAGCTCAGCCCTTCACCCAAGAATAACCCAGTTATGACATCTCTTCGCGTGGGAAGTGTTTCCCTCGGCACTGGGAGGATCTGAGGCTGCACCCCAGTGGGATTCCCTGCTTGAGTTGGAAGGCCACACAGAGTTAGATGCATATCAGAGAAAGAGTGCGGAGGATTTAGTTAGCTGGGGATGAAGTACCAGAGGGGAGAGACTCGAAGTCGAAGGGGCTTCCCCCAATTTGGAGGTGGGGGCTGTGCTGCGCAGAAGGGACTGGAAAGCCCGGTGACCGCCGTGGCCTGTGCCTTCCATAGAGGGTCTGATAGGGACGCGACGCGGCTGGGCACCGTGTCTGAGTCACGGGAGACGGCCCAGCAGTGCCCAGTGAGCCAGCGCCAGACCCTGGCGTCCTCCATCTTCTCTCCTGAGCTCCCCCTGCTCCAGCTGCCTGAGCCACGGACCGCAGCACCACACACCCCCGCGGGGGGGGACGCCGCGCCCCATCCCCGCCCCCGGCCCCACCCCAGCCCCCCCGCGGGGGCCCTGACCCCAACGCTGGCGGGCACTGGCTGAGCTCCGAGGCGGCGAGCCGGCAGCGAGGACGCCCAGAAGGGGTCCGGGCAACTGGGGGCGGCGGCGGCCGGGTCGGGGCTCCCCCCCCGCCCGCGCTCGCCGCGGCGGTGGTGCGTCCCGGAGGTTACCGGAAGTGGCCGCGCTCGGCGCTGCCATGTTGAGGAGCCGCCGCTGCCGCTGCCGCCGCCGCCGCCGCCGCTTTGTTGTCGCCTCCTCCGGCTGAGGAGGCTCCCCGAGCGGGGGGAGTGGGGAGGAGGGGGGTCGGCCGCCGCAGCTATGGAGGCCAACTGGACCACGTTCCTGTTCCAGGTACTGGGGGCCCCCCCGGGGGGTACGGGGGGGGACAGGGGGGCCGGGCCCCGGGCTGGCGGGCGGGCGCTCCTCCTCCCCTCCCTCCCGGCTCCGCTCTCCGGCCCGGCCTTAATCCCCCTTTGTTTTTCCGCCCGCCCGCCCCGGCGGAGCGGGGCTGCTGAGGTGAAAGGAGGCGGCCTCACGGGGTGCGGGGGAGAGAACAGGCCTCGGGGTGAACCCCGGCCCCCCCTAGCACACTCACGCACACGCACACACCCTTCCCTCCCGCCCTGAAGGGGAAGGGAGGAGGCCGGTCTCTGTCACCACCCGCGGCCCAGAGAAAGGAGGGCGCCGGGCCGCTGGATAGCGCGGGCCGCTCGGCCTCGGCGCGCCGGGCCCGGGCCAGCACGGCGGTGTGCGGGGGGTCCCCAGGTCCTACTCTAAGTTTCCCCCCGCCCCCACTGCATCCATCTTTCGCTCGCTCTCCTTCCTTTTCACCTTCCTCTCCTTTTTGTGTGTGGTGACTTTCTGACCCCCCCCCCCTTCCCCACGAATAGCGGGTATCCCTGGGTTCCCCCGCCACTCCCCCTTCCCGCCGCCCCCCCGTTGTGTTTACCTAGTTGGGGGTGCTGTGAGTGTGTATTCCCTCCCCAAACTTTTTCACTGGATTTACATTTTTTTCTTTCTCAAGCCTCTGCCGAGCCTTGGCAGCTGACACCCTCTCCCTCTGTCCAGCTCTCCCGCCGTCCCATTCAGTCCGGGGAATCCCCCAGCCCGGCCGGGGAGGGGGAGCAGTGGGGGCCGGGACTCCAGGAGCGCTTTTTTCTCTCGTCCCACCTCGTACGTTTCCTCCAACCAAGTGGGGGAGACGGAAAGTGGAGAGAGCAAACAAAGTCAGCTTACAAAGCCCCCAGATGAGTCATTCGTTGGGGTGTTGGTCTCCACTTTTTGCAAGAAAACTTGAAAGTGACTGTAGCCGATACGTTGGCAATCCTCTTGCCAGTCTACTTTAGGTGAGGGACCCCCATTTGGAAGACATAGGTTGGGAGCTTGTATTTTTTGTGCTTCGTTTCTATTTGCAAACGAAGCACTTAATCGTCAGTAGTGATGAGGTGACGGGGAAACTTCGGAACCAGGGAAGGTTAGGAAGCTCGTCAAGTTAAGTGCGTTCTTCCCGCCTCTCGGAGTTATTTTCCTTCTTTGAGTAACTTCGTGAAATCCCAAACGCGTAGCTTGGGCACTTGAGACCTTTTCGAACTAACCAGGAACGGATGCAAAATTTTCAGAAACGTCTCCCAGCCACTGGACCCATCTCAGTGGAGTTAATATAGGGAGTTGGATAATTCAAACATTACCTTTGTGTTGTAAAGCAGGTTTATTGTTTTAAGACATATATTCTTTCCAATGTGAGTAATTTGATTTTTAAGTAGTTGTTGAAATATATTCGAGCTTCCTAAAATTGAAGATACTCAAAATTATGGAACTCACAAACTTCCCTCCTTTCTCATTCTGCTCTCGTCTTGCTTTACCGGGCTTTGTTGAGCTCGATAATTGTTATAAGTAAACTTAAAAATGCCTTAGAAAATAATTGATATATAACTAGCTGGCATAAAGGTGGCAAATGCCCTCTCTAGAAAAAGCTTTCAAATGGTCATTTTAAATTGTGGGATTAATGAGCCACTGAAGTGATTTTCATGTGAGGAATGAATTAGATTTACCATATTAAACTTGCTGTCTATAAACTTAATGGAGATTGAAAAAAATAAGAGTCCTTTATGTAAAGGAAAAACCTATAACTAATTATTGGAAAACTAGTTGAAAAATCTTTTGGAATACTTTTATTATTCCTGGATAAAGCAAATGCCAAGCATTTATTGATCAACTTTTTAATTAGATTTTATATTACTTAATTTTTTTTTCCAGCTATTAAAATCTTTTTTTTCACCTGATGGAGAAGTGTGAAAGCTAATATTTGATCCTGGGCTTGGCAATGTGTGCAGTGAAAATTGTTGGAAAACTTATAATTTAGAGCCAAGGACAGTTGAATGGGTAAAGAATATTTCAGTCTTTTCTATGGAAAGGTATGAATAGATTTAGTTCCAGTTTTAAATAATTTTTATTGGGGAAATGGAGACTTAAACAGTCTTGTTTTGTTTCCTGGAGCATCCATTTGAATTTATATTTTAAAACAATTTAATACCTGCTTGCTTTCCAGATAACCTGGTGGAAAGTGAAAGCCATAGGTCTTAAAATGTTTGATGGATGTTTCTCCTAACAGGACATTCAAGATATGACTCACTGATGCTAATTTGTTTCAGTACAAAATCTTTTACCCTCTGGCACTGTAGATTTAATGGTGCAGTATCTTACCACCCTGGGTGATGAAGTAACATTTGTTTTTTGCCAGCCCCAGAAAAAGGACAACTTGGGAGGGTTTAAAAAGCCTTGCAGTTGAAAAAGATGGTAGATAAAATTAAAACTTTGGTTTGGTAATGCTAGTCGTATAAAATTCTACCCGGAAGTTATATATGTAGGTGTATATATATATTTTTAAATCGCTTAACTGAAGGCAGGCCATGGTTGTTATTTTACTCTGTCTCTCTCCCAGAGAACAAGTTGGGGAAACCCAGTTCCCCTCTTAGAAGGCTTCATGTAGAAGTGTGGGGGTCCTATGAATCCTCAGAGAGAGATTTCCATAGTGGTTGAGGCATTCTACAGCATTTCACCCAAGAAGCAGGGACCTGGTGTGACCCTCGTGTGAGAGTGAGCTTCAGCAATGCTGTAAAAATACTTTATTTTGCCACAGACATCTGAATTGGTAAAATGGCAGTAAGTGCTTTTAGTACTCCATCACAGTAAGGGTTGTTTAGAATTGAAAAATGCCTCTAAACACTATAAGTCTGAACTTTGTCCAGAAGATTTGCATTCCCTATTATCTGATCTGTTAGCCTTTGAAATTGTATATCTTGAGCTATCTTCAGCTATTAACCGTTTGTATACTGTATGGAAACTTGGGTATCCTACAGCCAGGTTGGAAAGGGGGTAAGATTAGAGTCCAGATTCTGTAGTTTCTAGTGATGTAATCTTGGGTGGACACTGACATTTATAACAGCTCCGTAAATTAAATTAAAATTGAACTGTAATTTGGTATGATCACTAAATCCAGAAAGATACTCATAAGTAAGTACACAGTTTCTATGAGTACTTCCAGGACTCAGAGATTCAATCAAAATTATTAAATTGAAACTGGTAACTCTGGATACCATACTTCCTAATGATTTGGGGGAGACTGGTCCGGGTTTGGCTGTTGTGCTGCCATCAAGTAAGTAAATATGGAGCAATGTGTGGTAGAGGTTCCTGTCCATCAGAGGAGGAGCTCTGTGTGCGTGTGTGTGTGTCTGTCTCCTTGTTTTCTTTTTTTCTCCTTAAGTTAACTGTTAGACTAGTGCTTATAGAGTGAGAAGGGTAAGTAAGTGTCTAGAGTGTCTAAGATGATGGGATGGGCTCCTCCTAGGACATTATATGCTTAAAGTATTTGGAACTCTTAACCTCTGAGTGCATGTATCTTTTTAGGATTACAAAACTCAAGCACAGGGGCTTGGGCTCACTCAGGAGTTTCAAAAATAATGTTGGTAAAGTACAACATATTAGGAAGAACTATTCCAGGAATTTTTCCCCCTCATTTCCTAAATGTTTATCGGTATGGAGGTCTGGAGAGTTTTGAAAGAATCAAAACCAAGAGAGTAACTACTCATAAATACCAAGAACCTGATCCATGATGAAATTTTGGTTTCAGTGCAGCTAAAGTAAATTTCCAGACAGTGTCCAGCCTGGTTTTGGAGTGGAGAAGCACATTATAACAGCAAATGTCTAATAGTTTAACGGAACCTATAACTATTGGAAGGAGATGAAAATGAAAGGAATTTTGATTATTTATAGTTTGTTTTCTTTGTCTTTGAGAGTTTGAACAACCAGTGTTGGTAAAGGATGCAGACTTCTAATGTAAGGTTAAATGAACTGAGAAAACTGACAGGTGTTTTGCTGTGGGCTACCTTCACAGGTGCCTTCCAGGTTGATTAATAGCAGGTTTCATTTCAACCAAATCTTTTAGTAGTTAAGTGAAAACTTTAAAAGTAAACCTAACAAATAGCATACATATTCAGAGGATTCGATTCCTTTTGTCACTTAGCAACAGCCTCTTGCCTCAGTCACTAAGACTGTTCTGATGGAAAGGGGAAGACTTAATGTCTTTCTTTTTCTAGGTAATAGACAAGTAGATGATTGCGTGTGTGTATGTGTGGTTTGTGTGTTACTACAGTATGGTACTGTTAAATACTAAAGTGTGGAGTGTAATTTTTTTGACAAGTTATTTAAACTTGATTTCAGCACTGACAGACTAATGCAAACTGATTTCATCATCTGGTATGTCCCTTATGAACCAGGGTGGTGTGTAGTTTAGTCAGCTGTTTGAAAGCAAGATCACTGTCAGCAACTTAGTCGCAAAAGTTTGTGTCCACACAGTGATTTTAATGCTTTTTATTGGCAACTCTTGAGAATAACTAGGTGGTTGCTGGATCTCTGCGGTAGAAAGTAGCTTACAGGCTCTTTGATTGTTTCTTCTGGTCTCTATTATCTGGAGCATGTTGAATTTGGAGATCATTGTGAGGGGCTGAGTTTCTGAAGTATAAATGTTTGGTTTTAGACCCATGAAGGCTCTCATCACCAACAGCAGGCAGCACAGAACAGCTTGCTGCCCCTCCTGAGCTCTGCTGTGGAGCCCCCTGATCAGAAACCATTGCTTCCAATACCAATAACTCAGAAACCTCAGGCTGCACCAGAAACATTAAAGGATGCCATTGGGATTAAAAAAGAAAAACCCAAAACTTCATTTGTGTGCACTTACTGCAGTAAAGCTTTCAGGGACAGCTATCACCTGAGGCGCCACGAATCCTGCCACACAGGGATCAAGTTGGTGTCCCGGCCAAAGAAAACGCCCACCACGGCGGTTCCCCTTATCTCCACCATCGCTGGGGAGAGCAGCCGAACTTCGCTGGTCTCAACCATTGCAGGCATCTTGTCAACAGTCACTACATCTTCCTCGGGCACCAACCCCAGCAGCAGTGCCAGCACCACAGCTATGCCTGTGACCCAGTCTGTCAAGAAACCCAGTAAGCCTGTCAAGAAGAACCACGCTTGTGAGATGTGTGGGAAGGCCTTCCGAGATGTGTATCACCTCAATCGGCACAAGCTCTCCCATTCAGACGAAAAGCCCTTCGAGTGTCCTATTTGTAATCAGCGCTTCAAGAGGAAGGACCGGATGACTTACCATGTGAGGTCTCATGAAGGAGGCATCACCAAACCCTATACTTGCAGTGTTTGTGGGAAAGGCTTCTCGAGGTACTGCATTTTGCTTTTTTTCCATTATGGTAGTCAGTGAACTTCAATGTTGTTTCTGTGTGCTCTAGAAGGTTTATGTGAGGATAGATGTGGGCAGGCCTGTGTTATTAGAGGAGATTAGTGATAAAGTATTACACTTACAAGTCTAATTTCAGTTTGGTGTGATTGACAAGTGGTGACATAGTGATTAACTTATTATTTCATTTACAAGTACCTTGGTGGACTCAGGTCTTCATTTGGTACATGGATACTTATCGCTACAAAACCACCAAATTCCAGTTCAGTTGGGTGACTAGGCATGACGTTCACTGTCTGCACAAATCAGTTATTTTCTGGAAGTTGGGATGACCTTTGATACTCTTAATAAAACTTTTAAGAAAATGTTTTTCCATTTTTCTGTGGTTACTAACATTTCACTAATATTCATTTTTAAAGGCTTTTAAAATATAAAGTATATATAGTAGTAGCTGTTTTTGGCAAGTGTCAGGACTAAAACTTTGGGTATTGTGTAATTAATTGTAAAGAATCAAGACCTAATATGATTTGATGTTGATTAGGAGAGAAAACATGTAAAGGACTTTTATTTATGGTAAGAGAGGTAAGGAGGCTTGCACTGGGGGGAGGGGGAGTTGGTAATTCTGTTAGCTTTCTTTAAAATGCCCCCCACCCGAATCTGCCAAGCATGTAAACATCACAGTAAGTAGCATTTCTCTATGTGTGTTCCATTATATCTTCTGTTGAAACTCTCTCTTTCACAGGCCTGACCACTTAAGCTGTCACGTAAAACATGTCCATTCAACAGAAAGACCCTTCAAATGCCAAGTAAGAGTTAAAATGACTTATCCTTAGCGTAGCACTTAATGCACATTATCCTGAAGGTCTGAGCCAATCAAATCTCACCGTTCTTGAGTAGTCTTAAAAATCACTGATTTGAGTAAATATGGTCCATTTGACTTGAGTAAATGTGGTCCATTTGAATTCTAGTTTTATAAAATATGAATGACAGCTTCTATTTCTGTGGTGCAAGATCATTTAAAAATGTAAATGTGTTTTTTTGTTTTTTGTTAAGCTACATTTCCCTTTCCTTGGGTAACAGTGTTTATTGTTATAAGAAAAAAACTGTAGTCTAGCAAAGGTCATGTATTGAAATGAATAAATGAATAAAGTGCTTGAAATTAATTTCTGGGTTGATGGTTGAGGTTGTTTTAACTGTAACAGAAGAAAATATGAATATTCTTCCAAATTTTATCACTTACTGGATTTTTGTCTGCTATTGTCAAATTAGAGCATTTTCTAGTTGTTTGATAATCTATTCATGTTAATGATTTTATAAGTCATGATAATGAAAATGTTAAGAATCTTGCTAAGTCAAATTACTGTTTTAGGTATCAGTAATTCTAGTTTGTTGCTGGAAGTCTTTTTGTGTTCCTTTCAGTGAAATTTGGTAATGATTTTATTAAGTAAATGATTTGGATTCTAAGAAAAATTCAGTTGGAGGAAGAAAGCTAGTGTCATTTTGAGTGAGTGCCTTCTATGTGCGAGGCCTTGGGCCAGGCTCTTAATCCACCAGTAATTTTGTGAGGTAGGTATTATCATTTTTCAGATGAAGAAACAAATTTAGATAGGTTAACTAACTTGCGCAGTGTTACACTGTTGAGTGAATTGGGGAGCTGGATTTAAATCTAGGTTTAACTGACTCTAAAGCTCGCGTCTTCTCACTACTCTGTGTTGACATTTTTTCTTCCTCTAAAATGTAAGGGTCTATCTAGAATTCACCACGTGTTTTATTATGATTATGATTCCACGTAACACATACAATTAAAATTCAACTAACTCAGTCTGCTTGCTGATGTGGGTAGGGTAATGCCTAGAATATAACGTACTTTAAAATGAGTAGAACAGGATAGTCTATATTTAAAAAAAGTTTTCCTCCCTCATGCAGACATGCACTGCTGCCTTTGCCACCAAAGACAGACTGCGGACACACATGGTGCGCCACGAAGGCAAGGTATCGTGTAACATCTGTGGGAAGCTCCTGAGCGCAGCATACATCACCAGCCACTTAAAGACACACGGGCAGAGCCAAAGTATCAACTGTAATACATGTAAACAAGGCATCAGTAAAAGTAGGTGACACTTCAAATTGTATTTCTTTTGCATTTCAGATTATGAAATCTAGATGTTTTTATAATGTATCAAAAGTGTTTTCGCTGTACTCTCAAGACTATATTATTGTTCATCTTACATGTCTCCTGCTATTACTAAAGTGTGCAAACATGCAGTAATGGAGAGTATATATTAGTATTGGAAATAAACTTCACATGCATGTATATAAACAGCACTGATTTTGCTTTCAATCCTGTACTTGTCTACTAATAACACCCATGTGAGAAAAGCAAAATTACCCCATAGCTGTTTTTCAGTGTGCCCCTTCTTTGGGGTTTGAATAAAAAAGCTCTAGTGTGTGTGAATTGTGGCAGCAGAAGCCACACTAGGAAGTTGCATTATACCCAAGCAATTTTAATTGTTTTTGTTTAATGTCAGGAAGATTCTCAAGCATCAGTGTCTCCTAACTCCTGATTGTATTAAGAACATGTCCTTAATAACCTTAAAGATGAAAGCACTGTTAGTAAATTTGCTTTTCAAATCCAAATCTGTATAAATAGAATATCAAACCTAATTTAAGGTTTAAATGCTTTGCTTACTTTAAATTCAGAGTTGAAGATAGAATATTCCAGGGACTTGTAGATAAATTCAATATTTGCATTTACTCAGGCTTTTTCTTTAAGATCTTCCTAACCACCAGAAGAAAGTGTTTTCCTAATTCTATATTCTATTATATATGCGAATGTACTTTATGCAGCAGAAACATCAAATTCTTAAAATAGGTGGACAAAAGTGAGTAGGAAAGAATGCTTAGTGTGTATTAATCGCACCCATTTTTGCTTCTTTGTAAGTCTGTTGGGTTTATTATCCAGCATGTCACTCTTTAACTTCACAAATTTTTACTTTTAGTGTACATCATTATGGTCACATGACCAAGTATTTTAGATATTTTGGTGAACATTACAGTCCATGCTAGTATTACCCAAGTTCCATTCTAAAAGACACTCGTGGGGTGGCTGGTTAGCTCAGTTGGTTAGAGCGCGGTGCTAATAACACCAAGGTTGCCGGTTCAATCCCTGCATGGGCCACTGTGAGCTGCGCCCTCCTTAAAAAAAAAAAAAAAGCACATGAATGTTACAAAAAGTAAAAATAAAGGAGAAAAGTAAAAATAAAAGACACTTGCTTTTTAAAATAGCAAAGAATTATTTTCTCTTTTCATTTTCTCTAGATTTCTAGTGTGTGTGTGTGTGTTTTAACTATTTATTTTAAGTGTGCCTTTTCAGGACCCATCAGATCCAAGTCAAGTAGTTGTCCCAGTCCAGCTGTGGAGGGCGCAGCCCACAGTGGCCCATGCGGGGATCGAACTGGCAACCTTGTCGTTAAGAGCACCGTGCTCTAACCAACTGAGCTAACCAGCCGCCCTCTAGCTTTCTAGTTTGTTAAATTAATGTATCTGTTTTGACTAATTTAGACACAAGCAGCAAAAAAGATGCACTGTAGTAAAAACTAGCAAGTCAAATGATAAAGACCATAGAGGCATGAGGAGTCAAAATATCTAAGTTTTGGGTTTTGGAAAAAATGGCCGCACTTTTTCAAAGTAAATGTAGTGTTTCTGGTTTGTCTTTGGAGTAGCATGCATGAGTGAAGAGACCAGCAACCAGAAGCAGCAGCAGCAGCAGCAGCAGCAGCAGCAACAACATGTGACAAGCTGGCCAGGGAAGCAGGTAGAGACACTGAGACTGTGGGAGGAAGCTGTCAAGGCAAGAAAGAAAGGTAAGATGAGGCTTCTAGTGCCCAAAGTATGGCTAGAGAAATATTTTCATTCAGTGTGCCAAGTGATCAAAGAAGCCACAGCTTAGGGAATCCAGCTTTATGGAAACATGGGCATGCTATATGCTGGGAAGTATAGATTATTGGCAACAAAGCTTTCAAGCTTCCAGATCAGTTTTTTAACTAGGAAATAAAAATTCTCAGTATTTCTTGTCATATTCTTTCTTTTGATTTACTTTTTGTTAACAAATTTGGTCCTTTGCTATGTATTTCAGAGGTCTGTTTGTATGTTTGTTTTTATGTCAAACTCTAGGCATTACAGCCCCTTTTTTCTATATAAAATATTCCCACTTTTAGAGGCGGATGAAATATCCTAAGTGTACGTAAGTTCACTTTCTTACAACTGTGCTATTTTCTGCTGTTTAGTGTTCTTTCTGTGTTGTTTTATTTATTACATGTTTCAGACTTTATAGTGCTATGTCTTGTCTCTTGGCCTCACTGTTAATCTCATTCATTCTGTCACTCGGGCTGGCATTAGCTTAATATATATGTGCTTCATTTGTTAAAGACTGTTGTAATTGCTACTGAAAGTGAGAGTGGTTTGCTTTTCTCTCATATATGTCTTATAAAGAATCAGTTGGAATATCAGTTTTCAATACAACTTTTTAACTTAACTAGTTGTAGCTTTGGCTTCCAGACTGTTGTGCAGCCATTTCAGGTAAATCATTTTGTCAGTGTCCAACAGCTACAGGACAGATTCCAAAATTCCTTCTTTTCTTCCCCCATTCGTGCCATGTCTTACTGTTTTGTTTTAAATTCATAAGGAATCCTCTGCATGTAGGCTCCTCTGTAATTCCTTTGCTGTGTAGTTTCTTCCATCCTTTGCTTTCATGTGGTGGGACTGGTCCCTTCCTCAGATCCCCTCTAAACAGTCTGTACTTGGATGAAAATAAAAGAAATAGCATCTTTTTCATACCTCTACTGGCATTGGAGGAAAAGAATGCAGCAGTCCAGATAGGCTTTCCACTCTTCCTCAGATGCTGGTTGTTCCTATATTCCAAGAGAAGATTTGTCATTATTTTGATAAAATGTTTTATGGTAGGAGAAGGGGTAGAGAATGGAGGGAGGAGGGTACAAAAATGCATATGTGTGTATGTGCTATGATAATTGCATAGCAGGCTTAAAGCATATTATGAAGGATGTTTTACTTAGAGAAGGAATAACAGTGTTTAAGTTATAGAAAAGGACACTGTTAGATTTAAAAGAAAATGTGGGAAGGAGGTGGAGAGAATGGCACATGGGAGAGTGAAAACTCCTTCTTTGGTGAAAACAGGAGAAAATCCTTAGCAATGCTACCATCACCTCAAAAGTGAGTTGGTTTTCTCCCTCATTCTCTCTTTCTGCACTCTTCTGTTTGGTATTGTATTTCAGTTTGCTTGCATAATAAGACTCAATTGTTTAGCTCATCTTCTGACCTCCATGAAACAGAATGTTATTGTATTCCCATTCGTAACGTGAATCTCTCTGGAAATGACCACTGATGTTAGAAATTTCTGTTTTCATGTTAGTAAATGTCACCTTTTGGGGGAGAGGAGACTCCTGGCCTGAAAACCTAAACTTGAATCAACATGTCCCTTTTAAATATTGTGCTTAAGTAATGTAAGTTCCCAAACTTGGATGATAATCAGATCATCATCTTTGCAGCTTTTAAAAAAATACAGATTTCCCTGGTTCCATCTAAATCTCACTATAGAATTTCCTGGGAAGCCCTTTTTTACAAATCTCCCTAAATGATTTTGATCATTAGCCGGGTTTGGTAATTCCTGATACGGAGTACGGTGTATGCCATAGTTACATCATATTGATCAAGGATGGGCTGCTGATTGACTCAAAGGTCCACCTGAGGTGACTTGACCCATATATGGAATGTGTGCAGACCTCCATCTTTAGTCTCAAATGCATTTTTCCATTTTGATAGCCGAGTCACAGCCAGCTCACCCACCTTGTCTTCTTACTACTGTTTCGTGACACACCAGCAGGTGGTGCTGAATTTTGTTGAGAGGTTGGGTGGGGGTGTCACCTCTGAAGGAAGTTTTTTTTAAGAAGGCTTTGCTGGATAAGAAGGACCAGGGTCTCCCCAACTCTCTGGAAGGTCTCCTTGTGTGGTTAGTGCTCCTTGGTGTGGTTGGTGGTGTGTGTAATATGTGCAGTGAAATGACAGTTGGCATAAAGTAGGCAGTTATGTCAGCATCAGAAAGAGAAGAAGAAATGGGAGTGGGGAGGAGAACATAAACCTACTAAGGGATATTTTTTTCTTTCTTAACATAGTTAAGACACACCAGAAACAATACGATTTTTCTAAGACTGAAATAAATAGATGATATTAAAATAGCTTGTTTATCAGTCTCTGTTTATGGATTTTAAAAACCTTAACAGAAGTCTTTACCTCTTGGAAGGCTTAAGAATACATATAGCATTGAGAACACACACCTCTTTCTGCTAGTTACCCTGTGCCTTGTGAGGAGATTCTCTGATTATCTGTTATTGTGTAACTGTGGCCCGGCTCTGTGTAAACAGCCTCTTATTGCATGGCCTGCTGGAGATTGGCTCTTCCCAGGAAAGTCTTTAGAACTTAGAGGAACTGCATAAAGTGGTAGTAAGAATACTTTAGCCCTCCTTGATCTCTCTGCCCCCAGAGTGCTTTGCAGAAATTAACTCATCTTCCAGTATTATTGTGATGCGGGTAAGTAAATCTAAACTTGAAACCAGAAGTGCCAGGGCTAATCAAGTTGCCTAAGTCCTTGAGGGAGGTAGCATCAGAAAAGAGATTCGCACACACTGAGATTCCTGGCTCCCAGTCTTGTGCTCAGAAGGATCCTCCCTTCCTGATGAAAACTACTTTGGTAGAAAACGAATTTAATTTATTAAATGTTTGTTCTTTTTAATTAAGAGAAGTTGATTCAGAAGCTGTTTATGAATTTTGTTCACTGTTTTGAGAATCTAAAGGCCCTTTTGTCTTCTTATTTTAGAAGCTGCTAACCTGTGCCAAACCTCCACGGCTGCTACGACACCTGTGACTCTCACTACTCCATTCAATATAACATCCTCTGTGTCGTCTGGGACTATGTCAAACCCAGTCACAGTGGCAGCTGCAATGAGCATGAGAAGTCCAGTAAATGTTTCAAGTGCAGTTAACATAACCAGCCCAATGAACATAGGGCACCCCGTCACTATAACCAGTCCGTTATCCATGACCTCCCCCTTAACACTCACTACCCCAGTCAACCTCCCCACCCCCGTCACTGCTCCAGTGAACATAGCACACCCTGTCACAATCACGTCTCCAATGAACCTGCCCACGCCTATGACGTTAGCCGCCCCTCTTAATATAGCAATGAGGCCTGTAGAGAGCATGCCTTTCTTACCCCAAGCTTTGCCTACATCACCACCTTGGTAAACAGTATTATAAAATCAAAATATGGGTTAAAGTAAATATTTACCAGCAACTTACTTTTAGTTTATTAAAGCAAAAAGTAAACCATGAAATTGGGAGATTTTATCACATTAGTTAGTATAGTAGCATTTTTCTCCAATTTGGCTGGGATTGTTCAAAGTAGGGTGTGTGCGTAACATCACTGGACCACTTTAGTTTAATCAGAAATTCCTTTTAGCTGACAGCACTGCTTAAACAGGATAGTAGTTGGCAAGATAAAATGCCAGAATTAAAATCAGTCATAAAAAAGCAAAACCCATTTCAAAATAAAAAAAAAACAGCATTAGTTTCTAATCCCAAGAAATCATTTTATTCTAAACACTAGCAGAATTCTTCTCTCAATGCAAGGTGGATAACTGATTTTAACCTGAAGTTCTAAATCCACGGATTGAGAGCTAGTGTAGAATTGTCTGTGTTTATTGTTTTTATGAGTAAATACATGCATTGTCATAATAAAATGCATTTCAGAGAATATGCATTTTACCTTTGGGAATATGTTAATTTCAGGCAGCATTCCCTATGGGAAAGGTGATACCAGCTCTGATATGCAAAGCATATGATAATTTATCATTCTAACTTCAACATATAATAGGGATTGTGACCTGATATTTGGAGATGTAAATATTGCTCAGCATATTAATCCTGATGGAACATAGCATTGTAGTTGACTTTTTAAAAAAAAATTTAAAAATATATATACAAATTGTGTTTTGGTAAGAAAAGGCCGCACCTGACAAAGGAGAAGTCACATGTGCGGACAGGCAGACTCCTGACAAACGGAGGCTAATGGGACTCCTATTCAGGAGCCAAGGAATACTTTGGAACACTTAAAATTATTGCTTTAAATTGGAAGACGCTGGAGGCACTGGGATGTGATAGGCCCCTCTCTCTCCCAATCACAGCCTGTTGATGTTACAACAGGGAAAGATGTGTTAGTTGCTCACTAGAGTTTATGTCTTATATTAAATTGTATACAGTTTTTATTCTAACCACTAACTAGGTAGTATGCCCCTTCAGAACAAGCAGAGTGTTTTGTTTGTTTCTCTCATTTCTCCTTTCATAATCAAGTATTGTGCAGATTTGTTCAACTTTGTAAATATGGACATCACTTTTTTTTCTTTGAGAAAACACTTGTATCAGCTTCGTGGTATTTTCAGGGAGACAACTGTCTGCACTCCCTGTAGAAACCCAGCAATGATTATGCACGTTAAGACATGTGCTTTTTATTTCTTAGCAGGATATTTTATCTCTGTACATAAAGTAGAAACCAAAATCTAGGGAAACAGATACTCTTTACACCATCATGCTACACATTAATGTTTTTAAAGCATTGTGTTTTAAAAAATAGTTACTAAAACCAAGACGCTGTGATTTTTTTTTTTTTAAGTTGCGATATGGTTTTGGTTTTTTTCCTTTTTTAATCTTGCAGTTACGAGAAATGGAAATTAGTTGTTAATCTTGCAGAATGTTTGCAGGACTGACTATCAAACTGGATGACTTCTGCACCCCACTGTGTCAGTTCAAGCATCAAAATACCTTGCATCAGGCAAACTTCTTACATCAGAGACAGGTATCTGTGTGTCATTATACAAAACAGTTCGAGGGGGTTGAACTACATAGTAAAAAATAAATAAATAGTACTTAGTGTAAAATAATTTTATAAATGATCTTTTGTACTTTAGGACATTAAATTGTACAACTTTTGTATATATAAAAGCTTAGGAACTTTCTGTTTAGCAGGAAGGCAACACATTCCTACACTTTTAATGTATATGTTTGTTATAATGTCCATGTAAACATGCCCTATGTTTGTGCCTTTTAATTAGTTTGTCTCAATAAACAAAATGTAGAGAAAAATATGTAGCTATGACTTTGTTACAACTGTTCCTATCCACAGTACAAAGATGGTTTGTTTTTAATATTTAGAGCATTATGTGTGGACTACTGGAAGGAGTCGTGTAGGGAAGGCCCATGCATGGCCCTGCTGAGGCTTAGATTGGGCAGGTGGAGGCCACGTTTGGAGGAAGCCCACACTTCCTGGCATGCAGCCCCAGGACGGGGTTCTGGCTCTGCCTGCTGGGACTTGTCATCTCTGCCAGGGCTGGTAATCACAGTCCTCCGTGATTCCGACAGCCCAGGCTTCCTCCACAGTGGCCCAAGTTGTGGTTCTCAGTGGGGGCAGGTGTGAACCCTACCCCCAGGCTAGAGTGTGGTCGTCAGAACCCTGAAAGTATTAGTTCTTAAAGGAAAAAAAAAAGATATATACTAGAAATGATTGTTTTATCAATTCATTGTATAATAAACAGGAGTGAGACTTCATTGTATGACTTCAGTTAAATGCTATTTTGTATGAATTCTTTATTCACTTAAGAAGCTTGTCTGCAATAATAAAGCCACGTCGTGTCTTCTTTTGGGAGGGAGAGAGCTGGCAGGATGGGGGTGGCGGCAGGGCCACTGAAAGGGGGCCGAGTAGGTTGTATGGTGAAATTCTCCTGTGTCTTGGAACTGGAATTGAGTTTTGATGCTGATGAACTGATTCAACCAAGTGTTGAAGGCACAACGGCCACTGCTCTACGAAAAAGCAGAGATGTTTTTCCTCTCTGGTTGTAACCTGGTTGAGAGCTTCCCCTGTATCAGATTGGCAGCTGGACAGTTGTATTAGCTAATCCTCAAATCTGACATCAGCCTGTTATGCTCTAGGGTTCACTGCTTGGCCTGCATTTGCCTTTTATTGTGTATTCATTTCCCTCCTAAGGTGTGCTCCTAAATGAAGGTTTCTATGTAAGCAGATGATTTTTCCTGTCAATACCAGCACTGTATTACTAACATGCAAAATACTGCAGATTTATTTTGACAAATTAAAGTTAACCGGTCACAAATGCTATGATGGATTGCTTAATATCTCAGAAGCTTCACCAGTTCACTATGATGATAGAGAAATTTTTGAAGCACTGCTTCTCCAGGTGTACACATCTCAGTATTGGGCTGGAGAGAGAGGGAGGGGACTAATGTCAGGCTGGTTGGTATTGAGATACCATGGAGAAGGGAGGGTGGAATGCTCCATACTGACTGCAGGATAATTACCCCTGCCAGTCAGCTCAAGTAAAGCCCAGGAAGCCAGGCGTTGGGCCAGTGGCCACAGGCTTAGGCCCCTGTCCTATCCAAAAGAGAAGATGGGTTTAGAACATTTCTTACACTCTAGAACCCGGTTTCTTTACTTGAAATGGGCTTTAGACTGGGTCTCCAACCCATTTGTGTTCAACTAGATTCATTTTCTACTGAGTACCAACAATGCGTCAGGCACTGTTAAGCACTAAAGGGCATGTAAAGGTGATGAAAACATGGTTGCTGCCTCTAAGGAGGCTCTTAAGAGACATAGTGAGAGTAACACATAGAGTATCACCAGACAGCAAATCAAGATGAATATGACACTTCATTTAGTGAAAATGTTTTGGATACCTACATCTGTTTTATATATTAATAGAATTGAGGCTTTCCAAACTTCCTCTGATAATTGCTTTAGTCGCTGTTGACTCACTGAAAACAGCTGGAGGAAAAGTGTTCCTTGTGTTGTCTGGGAACAGAAGTGTTTTTCCACGGAGTTGCTAGTTAATCTTTCCAGTCCTGGCTGTCCAGGTGTCTCCACTCTTCTCAGGGACCCCTGCAGTTTGGTCCTCTCTGGAGAGACCTGGGTTCGAGATACAGATGGGTTAGTGGAGGTTTTCTCTATAGTATCCTGTCAAAGACCGTTGGACTAAAAGACAGTACAATGTGTCCACGGCATGGTAATCACTGTCCTCTCCCTGCCCTAATCTGGCCCCCAGTCCTGCACTCTATTTCCTCCTTAAAGTGTCCTGTAGCCTGAAAGAACGCCATTTGACCTCATTTGGGCCTATAAGTCTCCCCCACAGCTAATCTGACCCTGGCAGATTACTGGATAATCTCCTGTCCTGTAAAAGTAGGGGGGTGGTAGGTCAGTGTGTAATGGTTCAGGGTTGAATACTGACTGAGTCAGTGCATTGATCTGGACTCCAGCCTCTCATGGCTGCCCACTTTGGGGCAAACTAAAGCTCATTTAGTTCCCAAGAAAGGAATGGAGGGAGGATCAAGGGCTTTGCTTTGGATCTTTGTGTGACCTAGCCCTCTCCTTGGACCAACCCATCAAGACAGGCACTTGACCCCGATCTTGGCCCTGGACCATGAGGGTCAAGTATATTTCACTTTACAAAAACTGCCGTCATGGGAAAGGAACGGATTTTCACACTTGAGATTCTGTATCAGCAATGATTTGCATCATAATTTCAGAACTTTTCTTCATCCCTGATTTTCTTCTTTAAGTTGACATCCCACTTCCCTTCCAACCCCTACATATCTCTTTGAAGAGTATATAAAATAAGAACTTAAAATCACTATTCTTAATGGAATGAATCCTTTCTGATGTATGTAACTACCAACCATGCAGGAAGAATTCTCAGGGGGTTTTTGGTAAATTCACATTGTTCATGGAGTTTTCTCACTGTCTGGCACTCAGTGCCCAGGTCCAGCGCTGGGAGTAGATGTGTCAATTCTAGGAGCTGCTCGTGGAGAGGGGAGGCAGTCTTGGAGACGGGGACAGGAAGCTGAGTCTGTCAATCTTAGGGGCACTTGTGGGCCACCAAAGCTACAGTCCCTATAGCATCAGCCTAAATGCACTCAGAGATCTGGCTTGAAGAAGCCTGGATCCCCAAGGTCCTTGCTTGTGAGCCAAGAAATTCCTAGCTTTGTTAATGATGGATAAAGAACCCAAGAGAAATCACCTTTGTTTATGGGGGGAGAGGGAGGAGGAAAAGGGGGAAGTTGGGATGAGGCCCAGGGAAGGGAGAGAGCGATTTAGGAGAAAATGCCCTTGTATTTCCTGTGGTGTAACCCCCGTGCTGACATCCTTCCCTCTCCATGCATCTGCTCTGGGCTGAACATAACTACTTAGGGGACTCTAAGACAGGCTGTTGCTAGTCCAAGCTAGCTGTGACAGTTTCAGCTTCAGGCAATGGGCAGAAAAGAAGACATGTTCTTCTTACCCAGAAAAAGGACAAAATCAGTAGCTGAAGAAACAGACAAGATTCAAGTGGGGAATCACCCCTGTGGTGGGGACCCATGAGTCCCTTCCAGAGAAGAAGTGGGGGGCCCCCTTCCTGGAATCTCTTCATCCCAAGAGAGTGGGCTTTGACTCCAGGGTGGCGTGTCCAATACAAGGAAAGTTCTGCCACTTTGTCAATGCCAGAAGCTTTGTGGCTGTTAAGGATCTCTGAGGGAAAAGAAAGGAGCAAGGGTGGAATCGGAGAAAGAGGAAAAGGAGACACAGCCTTTGTATGTGCTGTTCCCTAGGCCTAGAATGGCTGCCCCACAAGCAACCGCCCAACACCTTTTCTCCATTGTGAATCTCTAGATCTCATGCAAAATCCAATTTAAATGTTGCTCCCTCTGAAACCTTCTCTGTAACTTTCGGCTGTTAGTTGATTCCTCCTTGGTATAACAGGAGGAGTTGGGAAGTACCCAAATAAAGTGAAGCTAAGTCCAGCATCCCCAGAAAGAAGGCTAGTTTGTAAATTCAACTGTCCTAGTTGCAAATGTTTTGCCACATCCCTTAAATCTCTGGTTGCAAATTAGTCGGGCCATGGCAGCCTGTGGTTTTTGCTGACTTTCTCTTGTATTGATGAGTCCCAATGTTGAGAAAGCCTGAAAAGCAACAAGGAACAACGCACCAAGGCCGGAAAAAGCAGCAACAGGACAGAGGACCCAGATCAGGGTGGGACCTGACATAAGGGCCAGCCGGCCGGGAGGTGCTATGACACAGGATTGCAGTCAAGAGCAGAGGCTTGGAATCGGCCTGGCCTGGGTGTAAATCCAGGCTGTGCCTCTTGGAGCTGTGTGACCCTGGGCAAGATATGTAACTTCTCTGGCCTCAGTTTCCAAAGCTGAAACAAGGATAATAGTTTCAGCCTAGGAAAGTTTTTGAGGATCTAATTGATGTAAAGTGCTTAGCACAGAGCCTAGTATAAAGAAAGGGGCTGCAAATTCAACATTCCCCACCCCCAACTGGTCCTCCTATTTCCTCAGTAAGGGCAACACCAATTGGCTCAGAGGTACCATTCTCCAAACCTGCAAAGGAACCAAATGCCTTCCTGCATGGCTTCCCCACTTCAGACTGAGATTTTGAGGATGGGCATCCAGCATGGGAAACAGAACCTCATCCCAGGAATGAGAAAGTTAGATGGAAGACACATCTCAAAAGCAGCTGGCCGGAGATGCGTCAGGGAGGGTTCAGGTTCGACTCATGGAAGAATCACCAAGCTGGGAGACCTGGAAAAGGTGCCATGATGTGTGTTTATCTAGGGATGGTGCATCGTGCTTCAGAGAAGTCGTTCCACCCAGCTTCACTCCCCCACATGTGCTATATCCAGAGGAGATGCCTGTACTGCTTCCCTCTGCAGTCTCACCATCCTGACGGAGTTAGTTCTTCTTCGAGATTATTGCAAGCCTGGCACAGGCCTGACCTCCTGCCTTCCCAAGAGGACAGGAAACGCCACCACCTACCTAGACAGGATGGGAAGAGAAGCCTGACATCCTTCTCAGACCTGCGGAGTCTGGAGTCAGCCTTCATCAGCTCCACTTACTCTCCGAACGGCATCTTGGACTCCTACCTGCGCTCTGAGGAGGGGCCCCGTAGCGCACGTGGCAAAGGTGAGTTTTGCCAGGGTTGGATCAGTCAACCTATTGTGGTGCCCTAGCATCACTACTGCCAGTCCTAGCATCTGATGCCCTCCACCATTTAGCTTAATCTACTTTGCCGGCCTCCAAGCCGCGATTTCCCCCAGGGTAGACTAGAGTTAGAGCGGGGCTAGTGGAAGCGGAGGCACACCAACCACACTGGGCGTGTCGGCCCCGCCCCTACTAGAGCATTGCCGAGCCGGGATTGGTTGATGTCTCCTGTGTTCTGATTGGTCGGGTGAAGGTGCTCATTCACAGAGAGCACCTGCTGAAGTTTCCATTTTACATGTGGCTTCACTTTCTACACGCTGCACAATAGTTGTACACATTCTATGTAAGTAGATAAAATTCAGTTCTATGTTTTCCACAGGTGACGTTTCCCCGAATACAGTGTTGGCCCCCCGAAGGATGGCCGAATCTGTCTGTTTATTGTATCCTGTATCCAAATCACACTTGTGCGGGTGAATGGGGAGAGCCTTGTGGGAAGCTGCGGGAGGCTGCATTTTGCGTCCCCGGGAGAGGCAAGGTTTGTCCTGGGATGCCCTTTGCTAGATTAGCTTTTCAGATAACCCAGTTTTGCCAGAACCTGTCTTTTCTACCATCTACACTTATATTTCACATTTCTTTGCCTTCAGTCACGCTGTTCCAGATGCTAGAAATACTTTTCCTTCTCATTCACCTACTTTTTAATTTTAATTTTTATTTATTTATTTATTTTTAATGTGGTTAAATACTTCTGCTCATTAGGATCCTCTGGAGAAAAAGCTGATTGCAGGGTTTGGACAGGGAAAACACAAAGTGAGCCTGGAACATGTTTGAAAAACTCTTTATTTGGAAATAATTTTGAACTAACAAAAAGTTGCAAAAATGAAAACAGTGCAAGAAACACCTGTATGCTCCACCCAGATTCACAATTGTTAACGTTTTATCCTTTGTTTAGTCACATATCGGCTCTCCCTCTCTCTCTTTCTAATTTTTTTCCTGAAACATTTCAGGTGTTCATACATCATGGTCCTTACTTCTAAATACTTCTGTGTGTATTTCCTCAAAATAGTTACATTCTCACACCAGAGCCCAGTTATTAACTTTGTACATATATATTTGTATAATACTTTTATTTGATCTACCATCCATATTCTAATCTTATCGGTTGATCTAATTCTGTCCTTGATAGCATTTTCTCCCCTCTAGTACATGGTCTAGTATTGCATTTAGTTGTCAGGTCTCTTTAGTCTCCTTAAGTCTGGAATATTTACACAGCTGGCTTCTTTTTTTTTTTTTTTAATTACACACCCCTGCCTTAAAAAAAAAAAAAATCCTCATTTTGTGTTTGATGTTTCCCCGTGATTAAATTGAGATTATGCATTCTCAGCTGGAAAATTGCTGAGGCAATGTGTCCTCAGGATATCATATCTGGAGGCACACGATGTCCCTCTGTTCCTCTTGGATGATGTTAATTTAGATCACCCAGGCTAGGTGTTGCCCAGTTTCTCTACTGTGTAATTAATTACTCCCCCCCCCCCCGCAACTAATAAGACATCTCTGGGGACACACTTTAAGACCATTAAAATATCTTAGGGTTTTTCTGAAGATTAAATGACATAAAATGTGCAAAAGTGCTTAAAACAGGGCTAGACACATTGTAAATGTTTAAGAAACGTTATCATTATTATTGCTATTTGTTATCTAGTGAGGAGAAAAGTGATATTCTTATCATCACTTTAGAGATGAGGAAACCGAGAGTCAGAGAGGTTAAGTAATTCACCCAGCTTGTAAGCAACTACAGCAGGGATTTATTTGTCCCCTGCTCTAATTGGCATGAAGCCACCACACTATACTTAGTAGGTTTAGAAGGAGTTTGGGAGAGAGAAGGAACCTGCTGCTCCAAACTGGAGTTGAGCCTCTAGCCTCAGTGAACTATTTGTAGCAAATGCTTAACTCCAGGCTGGCTTTCCCCAAGAACCGGTTCGGGGCAGCACGCAGGAACCACAAGCCTCAACTCTTGGTGGTGTCAGGAACGTCAAAGTCAATGTTAATATTCTAATATTTGAATTCAGGCCTGAGCGTGGAACACAGTGCTTCTCTGCAGATTCCTTTGTTTGGTGTTCCAGGCAATTTACTATCACATCCTTCTCACCTTTCCAGCCTCATGTTCCTGTGCTCTCCCCCCCTCCCCCCGCCACCCGTCACTTCTGTTGCCATCCACCCTACGCTCGCCACAGTGGATATTCACCTACACCCAAATATACCTTCGCTTACACTATGCCCCCAGATGGGAATGCCCTTACCCCAGTTAAAATCCTTTCATCTCTCAAGGCACAGCTCAAAAGCCAGCTCTTCAAAGGTGCCCTCTCTGACCTTCCCCCAAAAGAATTAACCACTTCCTCCCCTTGTAGTCCCGCGAGCCCTCTGCTTATACCTTGATTTTAGTAAGTGTCACACTCTACCTTGTGTTACTTGCTAGCTGCTTCACATCTCCCTTCGCCTTAGACTTGGGGGGTGAGAGGGGCTACATATCATTCATTTTGGGGGTCTCAGTATGGAACTAGCCTAAGTTGAATATAATTATGGAAGAAAGTTAGTTATGTTTAACTTTCTTCCTTCCAATCATAATAATCTTGAAGGCTAAATATAGGCACATATACATACGATTATAAAGGAATGTGTGTTCAATAGAGGAAATTGGGAAAATATTAGTAACAAAGTAAAAATTATCTATAAAACCCTCATCTAACAATTGGTAACATGTTGGCATATTTTTTTCTATGTTTATAACTGAATAAAAATAAATAGGCTCATATTGCATATTCTGGTTTGTGGCTTCCCTTTCCCGTAACATATCGTAACATTTTTATAGGCATTAAATATTCTTTAAAAGCAATTTTAATGGTTACATGGAATTCCACTTATCTATGCCTGCTCTCTGACCCACCACCTTGTACAGGACAAGCTGGCAGCCTCTGTTCTGAGGGCAGGACCCCTGGAGCCGCACAAACTATTACCAGTGAAGGGAAGACACATGGTTTTGTGAGGACTAACCAGGCATATCTCACCCACCTGTCAGAAGTCAGCCCTTTGGCAAATATTTACTTACTTGTGGGCCTGCCAGGCCTTAGGCTGGGAGGTTCGGGCACTGAGACAGAAGACACCCCCTACCTCCCTGGAACACACACACAGACCAACTATAATACTCTGTGCTATAGATAGTCTGACAGGATGGCCAAAGGGACTGCGAGGGAGCAGTTTGTTATGCAAGGGAACAGGGTCCAAAGAAAGTGCCATAGGCATGACCTTGGCACTGACACTCTCGGAAAGGGTAAGGGTTCCTGAAATCCTTTCTAAACTGAAACTGAGATTTCCAGTCCCACAGACATCCATCTCGTTATTGTCCCAGAAGGGGGTCGTTTACTCATTTATGGGGTGGCGGGGTCACTGCTTCCACATTTCACCCATGTGTTCTTTCAAACCTCCCACGGGATAGTACTTCTTTCAAAGTTTCCTCTGAGTTTCTCTGTCAAATGGGTGAAGATGGAGAAAGGAATAGGATTACCCAAATTATCTGGATGTTTACACCACTTTCTTTTCCACCTTGGGCCTGTCAAGCTGCCTTTGATGGTTCCAGGAGGAGAGGGTCTCCTGGTGGCTGTGACAATGTGGTTAGTTCCAAAGCTGCAACCATGTGCTCTTGTCTACCATTCGTGCCTCGGCATTTGTCCTGGGCTGGGGAAATCCCAAAAGCGAAATGTCCTGTTTTCCTTGTGGTCCAGC
This sequence comes from Rhinolophus sinicus, assembly GCF_057876585.1. Lineage (NCBI taxonomy): Eukaryota > Metazoa > Chordata > Mammalia > Chiroptera > Rhinolophidae > Rhinolophus > Rhinolophus sinicus. Next base: position 30,171,048 of record NC_142512.1, read on the forward strand.
TGGAGCCCACCCTTTTCAAGCCTGAGCCCTACAGCTCCCCATCAGCCTCATCCCCACGGTGCAGGGGACATATGGCAGACACGCCCCCAGTTATCTGTACTTAATGTAGCCAGAGACTTACTTAGCAGAGGCTTTCTTTCCTCAGCTTCCCATGTGCTCTGTGGGAACAGCAAGTGGTCTTAGCTGTTCTAGCCTGGGGGTAGGCAGGTGGGGAGAGTATAGGAAAGGGGAGGGGCAGGATCATAAGCTAAGGGCAGGCTGGGCAGGGCCTCTCTAAGGTGTTTAAATTTCATTCTTCAAGCAGGCTGAGCTGAAGAAATGAAGTAGGTGGTAGGAAAACCAAGAGGGCCGAAAGCCAGCTGTGGGTGTGGGAGTCATTCCAAGGAGGTGCTAACTGCAACCAGGGCTGCAAGGGGGCTAAGGAGTCCCAAGGAGGAGGCCCATGGGTTGAACCTATTAGGAGCCACTGGTGCCTCCTGCTGTGAACGGTCCCTGGAATGATGGGGAGAAAGCTGGACTGTAGAAGACTCAGGATTAAACGGGGGAATGAAGAAGCGGAGAGAGTATGTATGGTTTCTTAGAGGAAGTCTATGATGAATGGACAAGAGAGAACTAGGACAATGGCCTGAGGGCAGGGCACGGTTGGGGTAAGGGTTCCTTAGAAGGGGTAAGGGCACCTATAGTGAAGCAGAGAGGGGGGAGAAAGAAAGAACTGATAGAGTCTCCTGAAGCAAACAGGAAGGTTGGGCTCGAAAGCAAAAGAGACATCTCATCCTCAGAGATGAACAGAGACGATAGAGGCCTGAACCAGGGCAGAAGCTGGGAGAATAAGGGAGCAGAGGGAAGTGAGGGAGGAATGACTAGGACCTAATAACCAGTAAGATGCAGAGGAAGGAACAGTGAGGAGTGAGGTTTCCAGCTGCTAAGCCAGAGGATGAGAAGGAGGCTTGGGGAGGGAAGGGCTCCAAGCTTGCTTTTAGCCTTCTTGTGTGTGAGGTGTCCAAGGGGCCTACAGGTGGAAAGTTTCTGTAGGCAGCTGTGTGTGAGGGGCTGGGGCACAGGAGGGAAGTCTGGCCTGGGACCCTGGGGTCCTGGAATTCTGGGGAACTTTCAGCTCAGAGGCCATGGTGGGAGTGAGGGAGGTTACCTAGCGGGGGTGTGAGAGGCAGGAAATAGGTCTGAGGAAAGCTTCTAGGAAGACAGCTCTGAAAGGAAGAGTATGTTAGCAACATTCAAGAAGAGTTCTTCAAGGAAGAATGTCTATTACAGTGATTGGTTTCATTTGATAACTATATTAGTAATGTATTAAATGCTTTTATGAGCACTTGGAGGTGAGTACAAAGAGGGAGATCCCCAAGTTTGCAGATGCATTTGCTGGGCCCCCCAAATGCCTCGGTGACAGGGAGGAACTGCAGAGGGATCTTGCAAGTAAGCAGAAAAGTGGCAGATGAGCTGCACAGTGGACAAGTGTAAGGTAACATATAACATAATCTAGATGACTGGCAAGAGGATAAATCCTGACCTGTCAGTCACAGTTCCAGACCAGGAGTCAGCATGGGTCAGTCCCTCTAGATTAAAAATCTTTAAGCTAGGATTGAGGGGACCACCTCCTAGGGTTTCAAGCCACCACCACCCCCAGAATCAAATGTACCACCAAGTGAAGGAGCCTGGGGAAGGGGTTGGAAGAGAGGAGATCTCCAGAGGGGTCTGGGAACCCATTCCTGATGCTCCACACAACACACTAACCTAATTTGGGGCCTCCCCGAGGAGGGTGTGATTCTAAGGTTTCTCCCCCTTCCAGGTTCCCAATTTGCTGAAGAAACTGACCCTTGATATGCACATGATGGAAACACATTGGTATCTGGGTGCTTTGGTTTGTGGTTTTTACCATTAGATGTCTCTGTGGCTGAGCGTGTTGATTTGCCTCAGGAAAGCTAGGCGATTGCAAGCTCTCAGAGGGCAGAGGGGCTTTTCCTGGGGGGAGGGGGGCTGGGCCCAGATGGGCAAGTGGGTCTCCAAGGCAGACTTGTCCAGGAGGAGGGCGCTGACCCTTTGCAAGAGGTCTGGGGGCAGAACTAGAACTGTTTATGGCCTTCACCCTCCTCAGATCCCCTAGGTAGCACCTCTTCCAAGCAGGTTGCTTGATTACCACCTGCCCCACCTACCCACCCCCAAAGTGTAGTTTGAACTAAACCACAGAGAAAAAGAATAGCCAAAGTTGATTTCTCATTTATTGAACAAGTTCTTCCGTGGAAAATCTCAGGTCGCAGAAGCCCCTGAAATAGCCAGGGATGTTGGGGAGGAGATGAGATGGCAGGTAGTATCTAATGGTGTGAATGGGTAACATGTTTGATCTCCTGATCTACTCCCCACCATCTCCTCTGACCCAGGGCACCCCCCCACCGCACAAACACACCTCAGCTGTCCCAGGCCCCAGATGTGCGTCCACATTCGGAACCCTCTCGAGACAGCCCTGCTCTTCGGTTCCCCTCAGAGCCGAGGTCTCGGGTATCCCCGCCCCACCCTCTCGCGGGTGCGCCTTCCTGGCGCCGCTCCCCGACACTGGAGGGGCAGGACGCCCGGCATCCTGCTCTGCCCTGGAGACCGAGGCTCCTCGCTCACGCCCTCCTGCCCGCCTGCGGGGGAGTCACTGCGGCTGGTGTGGGGGGTGGGAGTGGGCACGGCGGGGATTTTCCTGATTTTCACCGGGCGTCCCCCAGCCCCCGCCACCGTGTTGCCTTCGGACTCCATTCCGGCTGTCCTCTTCTCTCGAAAGGGATCGGGTATCCGAAGAGGGTCTGGGGGCGCTGCCGCCGGGCCCCCGCCCCGCCCGCAGCCCGCTCCTCCCCGCGCGGCCCCACTTGTGGCCCCGCCGGCAGGCGCGCAGGGACAGCTGCATTTCTCGCCGCCCGCCGCTAGGAAGCTGGCCTCGCCTCGCATTCTCCGCCTCCCGCTCCCCAGCTGCGCGGCCGCGCCGGGCCCGCCGCAGCCGCCGCCGCGGGATTGCCTCCCCTCCCCCAGCCCGCCGGCCCCACCGGCCCGCAGGGCGCGGACGCTTGTGGCGGCTGCTTGGTAAGATTTCCGCCCCCTCGCGCCGTTCGCCCCCAACCGCGGCCCTAGCAGGCAGCCCGGCGCGCCTTCCCGGCCCCGGCCCCGGGCCGGCGGCCCCACCTTCTCCGGCACCGATCGCCGAGGAGCGGCGGGGAGGGCCGCGCCGGCGCGAGTTTGATTCCCGGTGCTGCTGCCGCGGCTTCCCTGGAGCCCGCGCCGCCCAGCCGCGTGCGGCAGGTCCCGGCCTCGATTCCCTCCGGATCCCCCACCTCATCCCGGGCTATAGGCGCGCGGGGCGTGCTGGCATCTGGGGGTTGGGAGAGCCGCGCGGGATTAAGGGGTGGGTAGCGGCAGGCGGTGCCCAGCGAGGCCTCCCTGAGCCCGCGCCGCCCGGAGCCCCTTCTCCGCCGCTCCCCCTTTTGTGTGTGCGCCCCTCCCCGCTTTGCCCGGGCCTTGGGGCGCTGGCTCGTTGGCGACGGCTGGCGGGGGCGCCTGCTGCGGACAGAGCTCCTTTTAGGAGGAGGGGAGGTTCGCTTTCCTGCCCCAGCCGATGTCACAGGTCGCCTCAGCCTGTTCTGGTCCCACCCGGTCCCCTGGGAGCTGCATCTCCCGACGTCTCGGTTAGGGAAAGTTCAGAACGCACTGTCCCCGCCCCTGCTCCCCCGCCCCTCCGGCTCTCTGGCCCCGGGCTCTGAGCTCTGGGGGGTTGGTGTTTGCTTCAATTCATTCTTTCCTCTTCATTTTCTCTTTGCATTGTTTCCTTACACCTAGCACTGGCTTGCCCATTTCTTTCCCCTTAAAAGAAGTTTTAGCTCCAAGAAATGTATACTGAAATTAAATTCCTGGAGAGGAATTTGTTTTGGGGGGAGGAAGGTTTTAGATCCTTCCTTCCTTCCTTCCTTCCTTCCTTCCTTCCTTCCTTCCTTCCTTCCTTCCTTCCTTCCTTTTTTTTTTTGAGTGGAGGGTGAGGGGAATGACTGGGAATTTAGAAATAAGGTGTCCTAGAGGTGATACAGCATACAAGAGGACCATGAGACAGGAACCTGCCCTACGATGCTGGGTAATGGGGCATGGGGAGCAAACCTTCCTGTTGGTGATCCTGCCGCACCCTGAGCCACCCTGGCCCAGGAGAAAGGCCTTAGGGAGATTTTTTCTGGGCCTTTTATCCCTTTCTTTTGCCAGGCATGCTCATCTTTACTGGCTGGGCAGAGTTAGCTAGGTGTGCCTGAAGGAGGTGAGGGACACCAGGAATTCTCTGATGCAGAAAGTCATCTCACGATGAGATTTAGCCCGTGTGCAATTAAATGTGAAATTGGGTCCTCTCTGCTGTTAGGGGTTGATGCCTTCAGGATCTCAATTTGAGTGGAGGGTGGCATCTCTGAGATGGAGAGAGAAACCTGGTTCAGGTCAGCAGGAAGCTGGCGGGTGTGGACAGGAAGGTTTGTTCGAAACTCCTGTCTACTCTCTGTAGCTGGAAGGAGCAGGAGACAAGGCAATAGGAGCGGTGCCTCAGGTCTGGGCACATCCTTGGATAGGAGAAAGGCCTTGGACAGCTCGGGTAGCCTAGAGATGATACGATGACTGGGGGGAACTTGGGGCCAGAGGTTGGGGTCATGGGCCCCTTTGAGAACCAGATGAAAACTCTCCTCCCCTCCCCCCTCAAACATGCGTGTGTGTGCAGGGACATGTTTTGTATGTGATATCAGAGGGTTACTATATTCCTTAGAACTGGGACCCCTATAAAGATCCCTAATCCACAGTCTGTGGTTCAGCCTACGTCCATCAGAACAGTTCTCTCCTTTGTGGCTGGTCAGTGATCCCAGGGTGTGAAGAGCAGACCTCTCAAGAAGTCTTTTCTCATAACCTTCCAACACCACTTTGGATTTGTGGCCATGGAGACCTGTAAATTCTGGACCAGATCCCAGCTCCCTATAGTTAGCCAGGATGGGGCAGATGGGGCAGATGGAGGCCTTCCTCCAGGGGCTGATTCTGCTGTCTATGTGGTGGGAAGGCTCTGGGCACTGGTCCAGGGCCTTAGGGCTATTGAATTAGAGGTAAATACAGGGGTTAGGGTAAGGGATGGATATTCTGGTGTTTCAGCTGAATATAAAACCAGGCACTTTAAGAGCCCCAGCTCATTCTTGGGGGAAAAGGGGTTGAGGTGGGAGAAGGTGCTTCAGTGGAGAGTTTAAGTGTGAAAGATTCTCTTCCTCTTTAGGAGGTCTTGGGGCAGAGTTGGCCAAAGCCAAGGTCCAGGTATGGTAGGTTCCTTAGATCCCTCTAGACTTTAAAAGGCAAGTGGCGGCCAGATGGTGATTATCGCCATCCCCAGTGCATCGCTGAGGCGGCCTGGCCTGCCATTTCTTCCTTAAGTCAAAGCTCACTGGGGCCTAGCTGCTGCTTAGGTGTTTGTGGCATCTACACTTACTGGGGATATGGAAGAGCCTTTGGTAGAGTCTGGCACCTGCAATGTCTTTGGCTTGGTATTAAGAAACCCTGCTCAGACTCAAGTGCCCCCAGACAAGGTATCTCATGGGGATTGTTCTATGTTTACCTAGCAAGCACAGTGTTTGGCATATAGTACCGCTCACACTTGTTTCTTCCTGCAGAGCTTCCTACATTTACTCAGCCTGATGGATTATTCCCATCCTGACACTGAGGGAGGTAGGACGTGTTCTACAGCCTCGGGGGCAGGAAGCTGGGAGTCAGATAGGGATCACCTGGGGCTAAACAAGATGGCCTGGAGGAGGTGATGCATCTTTTATTGGCTCTTGCACTTATGGGAAGTAAAAACCATAAAGGGCCTTGGAGACACTGTGGTCCAGCAGTCCCTGCCTTAGGACTTGGCAGTTTTCTTGGTGAAATGTGAGGGTCCTGTGGCAGTGAGTAAAGATCCAAATTCCTCAGTGGCCAGGACTTGTCTGTCCGCTGCTGCCCTGGCTGCCACAGGTTGGGGAGTTTAGGATGCTGGTTATGTTGGCTCACTCAGCGCTTCTCTGATCCCTTCTGCTTCTAGCCTCCCAGTAAGTACTTCTGATGTGTCAGAGCAATATATGGACTCAACGCAGCCATTGATTGCTCTTCTCTTTAAAACAGGTCATGACGATAAATATGATAACAATGTCTATAAACATAAACTCCCTTTTCATAAAATGTCACCGTTTCATTCCTGTTACAGCACCAAGTGTCTTTGAGGAATGATTGGAGGGATAAAAAAATTCCAGCTCCAATGGTCTAATTTCCACCCCCAGGAGGCAATCTGGCCACTTAGTGCCCATTTCCATATAGCTTAGTAGTTTAGAGTATAGGATCTGAAATTACATATCCCCAACTAGAATCCCATCTCTCTTTCTTCTTCTATGACTGTGCGTGCCTCAGTTTCTCAGCTCTAGAAAGAGTTAAAGGAGACCTAACATGTACACCGGACAGACTAAGCATTCTTTAGACGCCATTATTATTATTATTTCTGCACATGGCTGCTAATGTTCTGAGGCTCCTTATTGTTAAGGACCGTCTTTGGTAAAAACGATAGAGGCTGAGGCTGGCTTTTGGAGGGGTGAGATGGGGTGGAGTGAGACTCTCAAATTATGAGCAGAGGGTATCACGTCCAGGGTGAGGAGTGAGAAGCATAGTTGGGGGCATAATGACTCAGCATTTGTAGCCCTGCTGAGTGGGACTCTTGTCCCTTCTCTTTGGAGCATTTGCCCTATAAGCTGGTGGAGCTGGCGTGTAGGGAGGATCGTGATCCGTGATTGACTTTTTATGTTAATGTTAACATTGGTCCTAGAGGAACAGGGCAAAGGGGGCCTGGAGAAACGGACCCCTTTAGTGGGGGAGCACAATATGTAGATAAGAATGGAAGCTGCAGGGGGTGGGTGAGGGTTCTGTGAAGTAACAGGCTTGGGAAATAATAATTCCAACGCTCACTGAACACTTGCTATGGGTGAGACCCTGTTCCAAGTGTTCCCCGTGGACCAGCTCATTTAATCCTCTCAAGACCCTCTGAGATCTTATCTCTCTTTTTCAGTGAAGAAACAGAGACATAAAGAGGTTAAATAACTTGCCCAAGATCACGTGGCAGAGACAGGATTTGAAGCTAAGAGGCCTGGCTACAGAGCTTATATCCTTAGAGAAATTCTCAGAGCGACCCCTACTGAGCTGGGGGGTGGAAGGAGGTGAGGGTGCTAGTGGGGGGGAGGGGGGGCTGGGAGGGCTCATGCTCTGTTTCAAGGGCTGCCAGTGCAACGCTCAGACATCTTTGCAACATGCCTGGAAGGTTCAGGCTAGCACTGTCTGCTGAGAACCCCTGGCCAAGTACCAGATACTCTACTGGAGCCTGTGTCCAAGTACAAAGGTCACTAAGACATGCGTGGCCCCTGCCTGCAAGAAAGATAACTTACCGTCCAGTAGAGGAGACAAACATGTTCGCTTAGAACTCCAGTTGCCATTGCAAGTGCTGTGATGAGGCGAAGCACTGAGGAAAGGGGTGCTTTGCCTTCTGGAAGAGGAGTCGGGGCAGGGAAGGCTACCTGGAAGAGGGGGCACTTAAGCTTAGTGATGGTCAAAGTGGCTGCTCTCTCTGCTGTGACATTACTCTCCTACTCTTTGAACTCGGGAGTGTAATGGGCAGTCATATTTTCTGAATCCTGCAACACTCTTGCCAGGGTAAGGCAGGAACTGGGAAGTGTGGTTGGCTTCCTTGATGCTTTTGTGGTTTTTAATCGTCACCTCCTGGAATGCCTGCAGTGAACATGCTGAAGAAGAAATAAAAGTCTCGTAAGAGTACTGCTCAGAACAGTGATTCACTCTTGCCTCTTCATACTTAGAAGCAGAACCAGAGGCAAATAAATGTAAGCTGCGGAGGAAGGACTCAAGTTAGGTACGGGGACAACGTTCCAGATAGGATGTGAGAACAAGTGACTCATAGGAGAGCAGTGGAATGGCCTCCCACGAAGGTCTTTAGAAATGGGAACCAGTTCCATTTGTTTCTGTGGTTTATGAGGTTTCATCTGGAGACAGGAAGATATGGTAGAGGCCCCAAGAGGTCTGTGTCAGCTCAGTAATGGGAGGGTCAAAGGAACCGGGATTTTTGAGCTAGAAGGTTGCTCAGATCTGGCCTAACTGCTCATTGTACTGTTGAAGTGCCTGAAGAATGTCCAGTAACATTGAGTGGCTCACCCCTTAATTACTGAACCAAGACACAAACCACATCTGCCCTACAGCTGCGTGTTGCCTTGCGTTGGTCCTGGTCGGAGGTGATGTTTCCTGCAAGTGCCCTACAGCCTGACAGGTTGGAGTCCAAGCCTTGTGAAGAGGGTTGCGAGAAACCTGCAAGTATTGTCTGGCTGTTAGAACTAGAGAAAGCCTCAGCTCTTACTCGGAAGATGCCCCTGAGAATGTCATGCCCAGTCAGAACTAGTGGGTCGTCTTATTCACCCCGCTGGACCAGCACCTAGCAGAGCTTTGGGCGCCTATATGGAGCCCTCAGTAAACTTTGTTGGATGAAGAGTAAAGAGCAGACAATCCAAAAGCTATCACTCTTTTACCATCCACTTGTTGGGTCAATGCATTTACCCTTTCAATTCTGTTTTGCTTAAGCCAACAGTAGAACCATTACATAATGCCCCCAGCAACAGAGAAAGACGCCCAAAAGTGTGCTGGGGCCAAGGGTAATTAACAAAACAGCTTATGATCTTTCTCAAAATTTATAATTCTTTGAAAGATCATCCACGGCTGATGTTTTGTTCATTTATATTAACTTGGTTTTTTTTGCTTGGTTTAGTTTTCTTGTTGTTGTTTCCTTGCACAAAAGTAAAGGCTGCGTTCTTCAAATTTAGGAAAAACGTGGTATAGCAATCGAAGCTGCATTCAGCAAGATGGCCACAGAGATCTCTGAAGAGAACAAGGCTTGCTCTCAAAGAGAATCTGATTAAGAATGAGCCAAATATGAACCGATGCTTGACAATGAGTTTAAAATACCGGGTCGTGAACTGTAGTTCTTGGGGTGAATTTAAATTGACTTGTGCAAATTGAAGAGAAGCAGCAGAAAACACTATGGCAAGAACTCTTGCTTCCTCCTCTGACCCTGCCATCCCCTATTCATTAAGGAAGCATTGGGTTCTAGGGGGACACCTACAGAGCTCTGTGTTTTTTTTTTTTGGGTGACTAGCAAGCTGGATTTGGAGCTCTTCTGAGGAGAAGATTCTCTGTGGTCATGTTCATATAGGGTGATCAGGCGTAGGAAATGATTTCACTTCGTTCAGGTCTGAGATTAGTTTCGGTTTCAGGCTGTACCAGGAGCTGAGAGAGCGAGCTGGGGGAGAGCAAGAGAAGGGTGAGATGGGAGAGAGTTTCACCATTGGCTCTGTCCGCTAATTGCAGGGTGGGTGGGCAGGGAACTCCCGTGCTCAGCTCCTGGAGGATGAATCAGAGCTGGAGTCGGGGAAGGCAGCCATTGAATGTCTGCGTGTCTGGAGGCTGGGCTAGGTGGTGAGGGAGGGAGTGTATGAAGATATCAGCAGGTGTGCTTAGGCTAAAGCCCTGTGCAATTAATTACAGGACTGCTGAGCCACGGGCTAGGAGGGCATAGGGGAAGCTGCAAAACACAGATTACCAGAATGAGGTGGGTGTTCCATGAGCAGGTGTAGACCCGAGAGGAAAGCAAAGTGTAAGAATGCCACAAGGCCTACATACATCTTGTGCTATCCTTAACACTAGCCCCCACTGTGCAGCACTTTCTTGCATCTGACTTTCCTTAAGAAAAAAAAAGTCAAATTAAGGTTTGAGAGCTGATAGTTGAGAACTTGCAGACCTTTGCAAGTTGATGCATCCTCTGAGAACCTCAAGCTGTCATTTTTCCTGAGATGGTTTGGGGCCAGTCTGGTTGTTTCATAGGGCATCATTATCCTAGAAAATCATCAGTTTTCCTCCCCTGGCTGGATCTGGGTGAGGCATACACAGATGTTTCATTCCACCTTAGCAGTGCTAAAGCATCATTGCATGTTATTTCTCACAGTCATAAATTCATTTTATTTCTAAAAGAGAGGCTCATTGAATTTTAAAGCCGGAAAGGATTTCGAAGATCATCCAGACGGCTCCTAGAGGAATTTGTGGTGCTGGGTCATTAAGCACCACCACGTCAGACCTCCTGCGTTTCAATCCAGCCTCTGCTGGTTGCTGCTGTGTTCTTGGGGCAAGTTAATCAATCTCTCTGAGTTTCTTGATCCAGGCAATGGGAGTAATAATAATCCAGAATGGTTGCTAATGAGGGTCAAATACTCATTAAGACCTTAGCATAATGTTTGGCCTAAATAAATGTTCACCGCTGCTGCCGTGCTTGTTATTATCACCATCATCATTTCATGACATCATGGGGCTAGTTAGTGGTAGAACCAGGACTACAATGCGAAACGCTGTTCTTAGTCCTCTCCAGCATGGTCATAAGGTGATTTCATCACAGTCTTGAAATATGTGAAGAGCGTTTCTGAAAGTGCTTGTGTAGAAATCTCGTAATGAATGTTCATCATAGAGCTGGAAGAAATGGGCTCAATCCTTTTATTAGATCTGATTGGACTTGGGCATGGGGTTGTATGATCCCCAAACCATTTGTTTCCACAAATACCGTTTACTAGTGTTTAGAGGTTTCCTAAATGCCAGATGGGTTACCTCTGTAGGAAAGGTTGGGGTGTTTTTAGATGTGTTTGTTGAGGAGTTCTCCAATTGGAAATATCCACTTCAGTGAGTTGTGGTGGCATGCAGGCTTTTGGCTGTAATGGAAATATTTCTGTAGCCTGGCTGCTGTATATCAAGGGTGAAGACAGTGCATGTTTTAAATAAAAATGGGCTTGGCAGAAGTCCACATGTCTTAGGCCATGCCTGCACAACGCGCTCCCAAATGATTTGCACTGACCTTTTTTGCAAATCGTTGACAGCCTAGGAGCCTCCCGAGGGAGCCCTTTTAGTCTTGAGGCCAGTGTGATCCTCAGCCCTGTGAGGTCTTTTGACACCTTCGATGGGGTGGGACCTTCTCGGGAAGGCTGCTTTGGTATATTTTCTTGGAATATGAAAACAAATAGAATTAATTTTGTTTGGCGAATCCTGCGGCACTTTTCTTGAGATACTGCCACTCTGTAGGGTTACAGAATTGAAATGTGTGCTTGAGCTGATGCATGGGACTTCTCAAATTTCCATGCCTGAGGGAGGGAGCGTTTTAAAGTATGAAATTTGTGAGTGTGCGATTTGGAGTCCAAGACCAGAGATCCAGTCTCAGTTCGGCCACCTAGGGACTGGGTCATCCTGAGCAGATTACTTAACTTCTTAATTTGTACTTTTCTTGAGGTTAATCTATTATTATACCCATAATAAGAAGTGGCTATTGAACACATCTGTTAAAAAAGCTGGTAATAATCATCCCTACACACAGGATTGTTGTGATGGTCTAATAATAACTAACATTTATTATGTGCTTACTGCATGCCAGGAACCTTTCTAAGCATTTTAAGAGTATTTATTTACTCAATCCTATATGAATATAGTCTTATTATCACCGCTTTACATATGAGGAGGCTGAGGTGTAGAGGGTTAAGTCAACTTGCATAAGGCCACAATGAGTTGAGGAGCTGGGGTCTGAACTCAGATAGCGAGGCTGTTGAGTCAGTACATGGTGTTTACAAGAGGGCTTTATGATGTTGTAGCGTTGTACTTCTAATTCTATGACTGTTTCTCTTCTTACTTCATGAGGTGAGGGAGGGATAAGCTGAGCCTGGAGGTAGATTAAGTGTACAGATCACAGTGTTGGAAAGAATGAGAAGACGGAACATATGAGAGCTTTTTTTGGAGTTGCAGGGAAACAACTGTTTCTAAGTTTGGGACAGAGCTGAAGAGAGCTGGCAGGACAGAGAAGGACGTTTTTTGGGGTGGATTTTTACTATCTGCTGTGAAGGATTTCGCCGTCTGAGGATTTAAGAGCCACGTGTCTCTTTCCTATCACATTTTGTTTGGTAGCCTGTCTTTAAAGCCCACCTCAGCCCTCAGCTGTGACAGCTTTAGAAACTTAGAAAGCTGCCAAGCATAGTGAATTCTTAAGACATGAAAGAGAAGGTGAAGGATGGGCTTTTTTGTGGAATTGCTGTCATTTCTATGCCTTTCTATGAAGTGTATATGGGGGTGAGCCATGGAGAAGCTTGTGTTCAACAGAGGATTGGGACCTTGGGTGACCTCCCTTTTTCTTATGAGT